>NW_008824048.1:366625-406372 GCF_000699105.1 Pygoscelis adeliae
GATTCTGCCCCTCTACTCTGCTCTGGTGAGACCCCACCTGCAGTACTGCATCCAGCTCTGGAGCCCTCAGCATTAAGAAAGACACAGACCTGTTGGAGCAGGTCCAGCAGAGGGCCATGAAAATTATCAGGGGGATGGAACACCTCTCCTATGAAGAAATGCTGAGAGAGTTGGGGTTGTTCAGCCTGAAGAGGAGGCGGCTTTGCGGAGACCTTCTTGCAGCCTATCAGTACTTAAAGGGGGCTTATAAAAAAAGATGGCAGCAAACTTTTTAGCAGAGCCTGTTGTGACAGGACAAGGGGGAATGGCTTTGAACTAGGCGGGGGTAGATGTAGACTAGATATAAGGAAGAAATTTTTTACACTGAGGGTGGTGAAACACTGGCACAGCTTGCCCAGAGAGGTGGTGGATGCCCCATCCCTGGAAACATTCAAGGTCAGGTTGGACAGGGCTCTGAGCAACCTGATCTAGTTGAAGATGTCCCTGCCCACGGCAAGGGGGTTGGACTAGATGACCTTTAGAGGTCCCTTCCAACCCAGACTATTCTATGATTCTATGAAATAATATTTTTAGGGAATGTGTTTGCCCTCCACCCCCTGCCCCTAGTTGAGACAAAGTTAACATTTCTGGTTTAGCTAAAATAGTAGAATTGTCTGCAATACACAGTGTCTTACTGTATTTAAGATGTTCAATTACTAGAATGTGAATTAAAATCCATGTACATTGTTAGAAATCTTTTTTGTTTAAAGTGATATACTGTTGCAACAAAGCAACAGAAACATGAACGTGATAATACTGGCAATTCTGCACTTTGTCCCCATAAAAATCAAAATAACCAACATAAAAGCAAACCTCAAATCATCATTTCTGATCATTATCTACCAGTAAAAGTGTCCTTTTCCTACAGTGGTCATAGGCCACACCACTTTACATGCTGATGTAGTTACAACAGCAGATGTTTTAAATTAGAAGTGTCCAAAGAACTGTTAAGACTGCAGACCCAGTAATACTTACTCTTGAAGAATCCAGCGCACTCAGAGGTTTGTCTCCTCCACTGCAGATTTCCCACAAAGTAGTACCAAAACTCCATTTGTCTGTGGCCAGGCTTAATTGTTTGGGATTCTCAATACATTCAGGTGGAACCCACGGTATTCTCTCAAGAAGAACTGTGCAATCATGCAAAGGAAACATGATGTTAAGATGAATAATAAAAACAGAAAATTCTATAACATATTTGATATAGTAAAAATGACTGTAGTATACATAGGTATTTCATTCCGTAATGTGCTTTTCATACTTTTTCAAGTTTTTGTTCCTGCCTAAAAAAAAAGCTACAGAATATGTACAAAAATAATATTTATGAATCAGAGTGGAGGACCACTAGTTTTATTGTAAAATAAGCCTAATGTTATAAAACTGCCTTAACATCATTTCCACATTATATTTTTGCTCTGACTTCTGTATTTCCCCCAATGTTACCAAGATTTAGTAGCTACCACAAAGGAACTAGACAGCAAAGAGTAAAAAGTACTTTGCTAGCGGTTGGCATATTATGGCACAGCAAAAGGCGACATAACAAGGAATTTCATACTATTTGATTTTTAAACTTTTGATACTGATTGTAGTAACAAGATAAAAGATGGTATTGTACTGGTGTGGATTTAGAGTTCCTTAAAATGAGATCTTGTAAGACTAACGTAGGCTTCTCATTTAAGGGAGAGTTTAAACAGTTTATTGGAAAATAATGACACTGCATTGATTATAGTCTCTTAAATGTGTTACTTCTTTTGGCATGTATAACATTACCAAATATAAAGTGTGTTCAACTTCCCAAAATGATTAAAAAGACTAGATAAAGAATAGTAAGGTTGCTTCAGTTTCATTAGCATAACAATCTTGCACATACTTTAAATTTCTTTTCATGTAATTAATTTTGCTGTTTATAAAGCATTAGAACAGCCTCAATGGCAGATGATAATCCAGTGTTTTTAGCATCATCAAGTGGCTTCAGGTTTTCACCAAGAAATGCACTGAAGATTATTTTCTACTGCCAGGCAGCATTTTCAAAAGTGCATTTACTTTCAGCTCTGAAAGCCTCTCCAAGCTATAAAATACAACAATTTAATCTTGATCAATTACAGGATATGAAGTCCAGAAGCTACCTGCAGATGCAACACACTTACTCATGGTACATTACAGCACACTAATAGTACTACGAGTGAAAAAAAAGTTGAAAATGAGAACAGCAGGGAAAAAACCTCACACAATGGAGAATTGTGGCTTTATTTCCTGTAGCTATTTGCTGATAAAGAAGATACACTCAAAACTGCTGACTAGGACTGCAGAGATTATTTTAAAGTGACAGATGGATGAAGGAACTTAATGTAACAGAAGTACCTTAGGTGGTGGTCAGGAAAAAAAACCAAACCCCAAACTTATTTTTCATGTCAGAAGCATTAAACAAGAAAGCTGACACAAAGACTTACTATCTCTTGGCAAAACTGTAATACTGATGCCAGGATCACTTAGTTTTATAAATGGAAGGTTTCCAGACTTCCTGTCTTCCTCTCTGATCAGCAAGATGTTTTTTGCACAGACATTCCCATGAATAAGGCCTTTATCCTCCTATGAACAGAAATGCACCTTTTAAATACTGACAAAAAAATCTTATGGTTGAAGAGGTATTTAAAAACCTATACTTTACAGCATGAGGGAAACATCAGCAAAGAAAATAATGATCATAGATTAAGTTGATCAAATCTCAGACATTTCATCAGTTCCTCTCAGAGTTATAGTTTCTAGCTAATTTTCATTCATTTTAATTATCTACCTAAAGTTTCGAGTTTAAAACTATTTGATGTATGTTAACTCTGAAGAATACTGATCCATCAGTATGATCCATTTAAAATGAATATAAGAACATTTAAACTCTGTTAAAGGGAAGATTCATCTAATCACACATCCTGTCTCGAATAATGGCCTTTATGTTGAATTAAACAGACTGTAAGGTTGGGACCTAATGCACAAAACAGTGTACTAGCAGTTTGAACAGCACAATGTTTTCCCCTCCCAGTAGTTAACTACTAACACTACCAGGAAATAGTTTATGTTCAGCGTCATCAGCTGAGGTGGAAAAACCAGGAAGGACTGATTCCGGGGGGAAGGTGGGGTGGTGGTAGAATTTACTGGAAATGTGTTTTTATTTCACACTAAAACATAAAGCACTAAAAAAGAATGGGAAATTCAATTATAGTTTGTGCAAGATACAAAGGTCTGTCCTTGGCCATCCACTAACCATCTGGTATATGCCCAGTCTATTTTCAAATACCCTCCAGAGTTTCAAGAAGTAGGGTAACAGCTCAGCCATTCTACATTTATTAGCCTGAAACACTTGACTTCAGCCATTAACAAAACTGAAGAATAAACTAAACTACTTACCAGAAAATGCATGGCTAATGCCAACTGTTTGGCTACTTCCAGCTTCCACAAGATATTGATAACATTTTTGTTCTTTTTCAAATACGTGTCCAAGGATCCAAATTTTACATATTCTTGTACAAGGATGTCTGATTTAAAATAGTAAAAAGAGTAACAATTAAAACCAACAACAAATAATGGAATTTCAGCACAGATTCACTACTCTCGTACTACCCATCTCTTTCTTTGATACCTTGTTGGTGAACTAACTATAAATTTGAAGCTATATGACATCTGAGTATTGCCACAAATATTCTTTGTGTTTCTTCAGCGTGTGAAAGTTCGCCTAATTTCTTCTCAAATGCAAAATTACTAGATTTAATAGTTTGGTTTTTTTTTTTTTTTACAGAATAGGTTTCCACCTTAACAAATCCAGTGAACATCCTTCCACCCTCACTTGAAAGGCACAATAAATAACTTCTGATAAAGCATAGTAGTGTACAGCAATATCAATGTAGTGAATCGAATAACATTCAAGTCATTCACTACATAGTTTACAATCTATATTCTTAGTGAAGAATACAATGCTTTGCTGACAAAAGATGTTCTTCTTGAAAACAGATTAATATTTGCACTAACAAAAATTTGTGCATATATGACATATACCTCCATGCAGTCATCCAGCAAATAACCCAAGAAACAAGATCCATTTCATAGAATGCACAATCTTCATCAGTTTCAATACAATAATTTCAAACTGCATGACTGAACTCCTGCCTTCAGCTGCAAGATGCTCACATTGCAGTGCTTCTTGTTTAGACTCTAAAGACACTGGTAACTACTGGTATTATATTTGATTATAACAAATAAACTGATTTTTATAACAAATTCATTTTATAGACAAACCTTTTTTTTTTACAATTATGTGAAGCAATTTTCATCAAATCTGTACATCAAGTGTGTAACCCACAGAAAAAATAACTGCCTCTCACTAAATTGTAGTAAGTCTCTTGCCTTCAGAAATAGATCAGTCTATAGAGGGCAACTGTGATCTAAAGGAGAAATAAGTAACCATACACATCTTTAGGTTTATTTTAATTATACACTTGATCTACCTGAAATTTTATATATGGTCCCCATGCATGGCATAATGAATAAATTAGAAAAAACACTTGTGGGCATTTTTGCAAAGGAACTGGCGTAACAAGTTCTTAGCCAAACATGGTGCTGTGCCTTCTCCAGCCTCCTAAGAGAAGCAACTCCTGATACAGAATCCACCCTCCCTTTTGCAAATTCCTTCTCTCTTAACGCAGACAACCATCTACATAATAAGTTTACACAGTTATTATAAAATGCTTCCTTTTGTAACAAATTTCTAACCACAGAAAAAAATGGTTTTAGGACAAACTGACGTTTCTGCCCAAAGACTGAATGAAGAGGAAAAACTGCCAAAGTGAGACCCAGCAGCACATATTCAAAGATAGCACACATAAGCATATGGCAAGCATCCAAAACTGACATTTCATTACAAGATGTCATAAATGTATTTCAGGTGTTCTTAAAAAAACCCCACATATTAACAAACAGATACAATGCAGTAAGCTAAACTGAAAACACATTCTACTTCCGTAGACAATGCGAAGATTTTACCTTTGTTAACATTTTTTAGTGTTTTTGTTGAAATAATGGGACATCATGTTTTCAGAATGGGATCTCTAAACCAAACCTCACAAAGCTGTATCTGTGTTCACAAAGTCAGCACACGTGTGGGAAAGGGTGGCAGTTTCTGTGTTTCTGATCCCAGTAAATGAAGATTTTCTTGGGTAGCCAAGCATGTCCCTTTCCAGCTAACCACAGTTGATACAATGTAGGGGTGCAATTTTTCTGGCATTTCAAAAGGTCACTTCAGAAGTTCAGCAAAACTTTTCAAAAGTGAGATTGTCAGACGGAACAGACATGACTGAGTCATTTACACAGGTTACTATTCACACTGACTGTATTTACACAATTTTTCCATTTTCTTTGTTATCACCGTATTAACTAGTTCTCAGACACCAAGACTAATACTACTGCAATGTGAACATGTATTGGGTGTCCAGCTGGTGTGACAGCTTGTCTTCTTTTTTTCCCCTGCTTTTACCCAGAACCAACGGCAAACTCTAATGACAGCTGTATAAAATCAGTATAAAAGATAATTAATTTTACTTACTCTCCTCTCCACATACGCAGACTCCATAATTTAACACCAAGTGTTTGTAAGAAAGCTGGCTCATCATACTTGCTGCCTCAAAAAAGGACTTTGAGGAAGGAGAGAGAGAGATTGAGAGAGAATAAATATCCATGAAAACAAAACCCCAAAACATTACATGATTTCTAATAAATTTATTAAAAATGTGCATTTTTTAAAATATTTCAACTTCCACCTCATTGCAAAGACCCTGTGTAATGTATTTTACATTGTTTGTAGTTGGTTTAGGTTGGTTTGTTTGGTTTTTTAAATAACTGATAATCCACATTCCAGAGAGGTCAGCAATCTCTTTTTCTGCAGGCAGGTGTATCTCCACATTTTAAAAAGGAACTTTTCTTCCATGTCAGTTAACTAAGTAAACAGCAGACAAATTCATGACACACTCTTCAGTTTCCAATTTATTTCTTCATAGTACATTATTAAGTTAAAAGACAAGAAGTATTATATCACTCATCCACTACTGTGAGACCTTACCTAACCTTGTCAGGAAGGTTTCAGATGCTTTTATTTCTTTGGTCATTTTTTATTCTCTTCAGTGGCACCTCCAACTACACTTGCTTGTGTAGTGATTATTCATCCAACAAAACAAGGTCAAAATTAGCACATGCTCCTTCAGGTGACTATATTTGTATTTCTGTACTCAGTCCTTTTAACAACTGACTTTCACTTAACTTTAGAATGTACGTATTTTACCCAGCTTATTAAAATTAAAATATGGGTTATAGTTTCTTTATTGTTTTCAATTGTCCAAAGTGTATGCCTACATTGCTTATGAATATTATCTGACATATCTTTTCCTTTTTTGCTTACATTTTCATATAGTTTTGTCTTAAGTAATTGAAAAGTTCAGTGAACAATGGACTGGGTCTCTCGGCTTGCTGTAAATACAGCTAGATTAATTAGGTATTTGATACAATTATATAATCAAAATAAACAATAAACAGCCATATAAAGTTACATTAATATACTAAACACGACCACATCTTGTTAAAGTCTTTAAAATTAAATTCTTACATACACAATCTTGGGCTCAATTACATTACCAGTGTATTAGTTTTTGCACAAAGGCATTTCAGGTTTGCTCACAGCTTCACTCAGTGAAAAGTCTAAATGAATATGGATGATTCTACATATGGCAAGTGTTTCTCATACATAAATACTTATGGTTTTTTATGACTTGATGTGAATGTTTATTTTACTGGAGAATCAGTATGACTCCAAAACATGGAAGATAGTCTACCAAAAGAAAGTAATTTTCCATAAATGCTGGTCCCTCATCTGTACATAATGAATTTACTGGTAAAGGTAGTTCTGTGGTCGTACTACCTCTCCTGTGGTACTTGTATCGTACAAAGAAACCATTGTCTGGCTCTCAGTGTGTAGCTCTGAGTTCTCTGACAGATGATGGGGAGAGGGGAAATACAGTACATAGGTGTACTTCCCAAAGCCAGTCTTAAATCCATCCTCTCAGTGTCACGAGGCCAAGAGTGAGCTTGGTTCAACATACAACCCTCTACCATGTAACAAATACTCATTTACTGTAAGAAAAGTAATGCTCAACATAGCATGGACATGTGTTATATAACAGTCAATCATCACACCAACCTCAGAGTAGTTTCTATGCACTTTATCCAGCACTTTTAAAAGAACTTCCGTTTGATGGAGCTGGCCATAGTCTCCCACTTCTTTCCTTACACCTTTGAAAATCTTTGTAAATGTGCCCTGTCCAAGACTCTCCTCCTAAAAGACAGTAAGGACACAGATGGAGAAAAAATCAGAAATTTCTGCCTGTTTTGCAAAAGGTCTCTTAAACAACCACCTTAAGTAACACATATACAAATCTTTACAGCTAGCACACCTCTAGAGTCAGACTGAGGGGACAAGGAAGCAACCTTATCAGAAACAGCTTAAATCTTTGCTTATTTTTTATTGACTCCTCAAGGATCTCAGAAAATAACTTGCTGCAAGAACCAGAGAGGAGGAATTGCTGTTATTAAGATGTATTTAGACATCCCTAGAAGTAAAGAAAACAACTGCTATGGCAGTCAAAAGGACACTTCTTATTTAAAAAAAACCCAATTATTTGTATCAATGGAAAATAAAAAAAAAAAAAACCTTTTCTCTCACAACTCTAAAGAAAGATTACAGCAAAATCTCCTTGCTCAGATAAGGCTGTTTTAAACATATACTGAGTTTTTTAAAACTTAGTGTGTATTAAACCAAGCATCTGCAGTGGAAGAAGCAACTAACGGACTTACGAATATCAAGTCCTCATTCCGGATTTTGTGAAAGACCATCTGGTTGACATTATTGTGTCTCTGTAGCGTAGGTGATGAAGGTACATCAGAAACACTATTGCTTCTGAAGACTAGGAGATTCGATTTATCTGGGAGAAGAAAGAGAGTGGGGAAAAGAGAAACAAAGTAAATTTGTAAAATATCAAACTAAAACAATATTATTTCAGAAGGATTAATGAGAAGCTGTTATTCCAACAAAAAGAAGGTATCACATTGAGATCAGTTTATTCAAGAAGCTACACAGTATTTCATTACACAAATTCAAAGTCTGATTTTTTTTCTAATCAGTAAGAACATTTAGGTTCACTCAGCTATTTTAAGTTTCTTAAGTACTCCTACTTTTGAAAACATTCTGAAAATATTCCTGCCTCCTTTCACATTTTAACTTCTGCTGTATTTGCAATAATAATCAGGGATGGAAAAAGGGGATGTAAGCCACCTTTTTCTTTTATATTCCAAAGTCATTCTGTTAAAGACATGCCTATCTCTCTGATGCCTCTTTAAAGCTTTTACATATTTTTGCCCCAGCAGCACTTTAGTGATCCTCACTGCCTTATGTTTACCAGAGTAATTATTCTTTGAGTGATTTTGAATAAAGGCTCTCCATGGAGTAGAGCAGGTCTGTTAGTAAAACTAAAGCTGACAGGTACGTATTTGTGGGTATATCTGTGCATGCATGTGCAATTATATTTATTCAATAATTTATAATTCTGACGTGTATAGATTTTTGATTTTGATGGAAATAAGGTTACAAAACTATTCTCTGCAATGTGCATATGTATTTACTTACCAAATCTTTTCTAAGCTTTTGAATCCATTGTCTAATTTCAATCAAATTTGAGAGGTAAAAGTGATATCAAATAGTCTGTTCTCTAGAGTTTTTGTTTAAATAGGGACTTGGATAGAGACAAAGGCTATTAACTGTAAGCAGTACTACTTATAATAAGCAAAATGGCAGACGTTATCAGAATTCATAAAGGAGAAAGATATCATGAATATCAAAGCTAGGCAAAAACCTTTAATGTAAATTCAAGAAAAATCCACTCCTCAGGCAGGAGCTCTATCCCATGTGTATTTTTCAGTGTTAAAAAGAAGTTGAAATCACACTGCAGCCTTGGCGTAATAAGATGTCAACAAACAATGAAACAAATTCACTGGCATTGTTGATTCCACTGCTTATGGAACTATCCTCAGTGAGAAATGATACACTTAGTAGCTCTTTCCTTCTCAAGACATGCTGCTGCACACAATCCACTGCAATTAAGAAACCAGTTTTGCTTCTAATCATGAAACTGGCTATCATGATTCTTTCTGGAAGACCATCTTATAACAAAGTAAAATTTGGCACACACTAGGACTGAGAACTACAACTAAGGTGATGAATAAATAGGTCAGTGAAATTTAAAAAACCCCACAAAAACAGATGTATCTACCTACCTGAGAGTCATTTAATGTTAACTTATTTTTAAATCTTTAATCTAAAAGTTGGAAACCCTTCTGCTTAAGAAATAATCTCTCTCTTACCTTTTGGTTTTGGAGGACAGCATTTGATGAACTGGAAAATTATGCTGTCTGAACGGACAGTTTCTGTCTGGTAACAGGTCAACAGATCCTTAAGATTACCAAAACTTCTCTTCGTTCCGCTAAGATTATATTCTCCATTCTCATTCTTCGTAATTAAGCAGTGCTTATAATCAGTGGTATTCTCACGCTGCAGAGATTTTTTCCATTAAAAATAAATATTGATCAATATTTAGTATTTAAAAGCTTATTTAAATGTATAGCACTCCACTAATTAAAGAAAGAATTCTTCAGCAAAATATTACCATAATTTGTTATTTTGTTCTAACTATGCAATATTGATTCTGAGAAAACATGATTCTACTCCCATCACTGGAATTAGTGTGTTGATGCTAAGAAAAACAAATGTTACGAAATCTGCAAAGATGGAGCTGAGAAAACAGATAATGGATCCTAGCAAAAATCTTTCAGAGCTAGTAATGAAAGCTTCTGCACTCTTACATGGTATAATATCAAAACAAAATTTTGTTGGAAGCCATAGCCCAAATGCTTATGCTCCATATTCTTCTGGCAACCATTTTGAAATCTCAGCTGTATTTCTATTTTTCTGTTGTCTACAGTACAGTTCTAAGCAATTAGTTCCTAGCACAGATTTTTAATATGCACGGAATTATTTTTTACAATGAGTCTTGAAAAGTTCCCATTAAACATTTTTAAACAAGAGGAGCTCTTAATAGTGCTTTCATGTCAACACTGTGGAAAATGTTCCAACAAATTCTGAATCTCTAAGGCCTAACAGCTTGCCCAGAAAGAATCAGAACAAGAAAAAAAAAAAAACATGGCTAGGTCAGTTAATGGCAGACTTAACTCACAAGCTTGACTCTCAGACTTTGACTCTCTAAGCTTGCTCAGGGACTGATCTCTTAATCTAAAAAATTCCCTATCAAACATACTTCACTGACAGGACATGAAATTTTTGTGAAACTGGTCTTAAAATGGCTGTTTACTTCTCAATCATTATTATAACAACATCAATGTTATTTTGTCATTTTCAGAGATGTACACATCTCTGACAGTATTTAGCAAACTTGCTACCTTGCTGCAAACCAGCAGGAAAACCCATGAAGGTAATCCTTCCCTAGTCAAAAACCCAAAGGTAGCTCTGTTAATTTAATTAAAGAGAAGCCCATCCTTGGAACAAGATCATGCAATTAGGTAACAGCAATATTAAAGTACTGTATTATCATTAACTGCAATCACACAGAGGAGAGGCACATCTGGTTCTTTAGCTGCATGAGAACTGCAGGCATTTCAAGGGTGGCTCCCACTCTAGCTAACACCAGATATCCAGCAGGAGATCTGTGTTGATGTAACAGCTGCCAAATAATCTGGCTGGCCCAGCACTGGGGATGGGGACAGGACCCAAACCCAGAAGAACCTGTGAAGGAGAGACACTCTCAGATCACCAAAGGCTGTACACTCAGTCTAACTAAGCCCTATTCAGGAGGGGGGAGGGGGCGGAAATCCCAGGAAAAAAATCCAACTAAAAAACCCAAACCTCAAAAAAAGAAAAAAAAAACAAAAACAAACCAGTCCACCACCTAAACATTTACTACAGTCCCAAGAGCCATGTCACCATCCCCAGAACTCTCGAGCTCTCTTCCCTCCACCTGTCTTGTTCTCATAGGCATAGGTACATAGGCATAGAACCTGACACATACGGTATGCGTCATTAGTGATTCTTTACCATACAAATATTTTGATGTTTCTCACAAGACCTTGAAAGTTGGCCAATCTGACAGAAGTAGCTATAGAATATACACATCAGACAAACATTCTGAAGAGAAAATTCAGAATCATTTACTGACCATCCAAGGCTCATTATTATAACACAATAATGATTATACAGGTACTATGTAAGGCAGAATACAAACCTCTATAGCAAAGGTGAGGAAGTATTTTTTAAAATCTTTAGGACTGCAACGAAGAACGTAGAAACCAGTCTGATTACCCGCTTTCTTCAGTTTACTGATAGCAAATTCCATGCTATAGTAAAAAGAAAACGTTTAATATTGCATAATTTCAAAATCCAGGAACATCAGAGATTGGCCAATGAGCACTATTATCAGATATCTAATACGACAACAATTCAAACTCTCAATTTTTTACAGCTTCCTTTAAGTTAATCTTTTTGTCCCTTTATTTTCCAATATTCAGGGTGGCTGCTTATATAGAGAACAGTATATTAAAAATTCTTAATACTGAAAACACCGCAATTATTTATTTGATGGGAAAACTTATAGCCTAAAAAAGTATATTCCCCTAGACTTATAATATGACTTTCAACATCAATTACAGAAGAAACTGTAATAAAACTGCCTAATAAATAAGTTATAATTAGCAAAATATTTGTGTGGGTGAAAAAGGTGGGTTCAACTTGGGAAAGGGCTAACAAGAAAGAGGAGTTGAAATAAAACATCATTTGTTACTACAAGACCAATTTCCCCTTAAACAAGCCTTGCTAACTGACTGTTTCTATCCATCTCAGGGAATGAGGAATAGAATGGCTTGGAAAGGTCTAGACTCATTGCACATCCTTCTAAACAGCCCTAAATGAAGGTCAATATACAGCATTAGTCATTAGTGCAAGGAATGTTATTAGAACAGTATAGGTCTCCATCTCTCTCCTCCTTCGTCTCTTCTGAAGGTTATAGCACCTATCCTCTTTCTGTCATTGGGAAATTTACAGAACTATTCTGTATGAATAGCACTGCTGAGTAGACAGTTTTAGTTTCATGCAACATTATCTTGCATGTATCAGCTTTCAAGCTTTCTGTAGGCTAAAGCAATTACCAATTTTGTTCTGCCTAACAAAATATTTCTAAGCTCCCATGTGTGCTTCTGCAAACAATAAACAATACTATATGAACTATTAAAAAAGTTTAAAAAATTCAGTGAAGGTACTAAATTCTTTCTCTTAAAAAAAACCACCAACAAAGCAAGCAAACAAGGATGAAGACAACATTCCTTAATTACAAACAAAACCTCCAATTTATATGGCTAGCAGTTTACTGCAATCCTTGCTCAAATATTGAAGACAGTGTTATCTGAATTTGCCTTTTTCCCCTTGGCACTCAGATAATATAACTGCTAGAGGCTGCAGTGAAAACATGAGATCCTCTGTCTATGACACTGGATGTTACTGCCATGGTAGTAACTATAATTCTGTAAAATCAGCATCATGACTTTGCTGCCTGTCTCACTTGAAAAAAAGAATTCTAAGGGAAGAAAATTAAAACCAGAATCTTTCCATTTATTTTTTATAATACGTCAAGAAGACATTGTATTTTGCAAAGTGAAAAATAAGAGGAAAAATGTAGAGCATTTTATGTTACATAAATGTAATAAATACACATTTCAAGATGTCCACAGTCAACTAAAGTTCATCTTTCAAAAATCGTATCACCTTGTTATATTGCTAAAAAATTGCTTACAAAATTGGTCCATGGCAGTTGCTTTGGATATTTTCAAGGACTGATGGTGGTGCCACTTCTTTACAGAGATAATGGTGGGCATCCGCAGTTAATCTGTAATATCCATCAATTAATGACACAAAGGAGAGAGCTTCTCTTAATGACTGAAATTCAGCCTCCTGTTAAATTGTCGGGGGAGAATAAGGGGGGGGTTGAGAGAAAGAGATTGAGAATTTCAGTATTTAATAGGCAACACAAAATTACTGGATATGGTAATGGTATAAAAGATATAAATATATATATACACATTAAAGATATCCAGGCTGTTTTTAACTATTGTTTGTATAGTTCTACCTTCCTGGTGCCACCCAAAACTTGTTAGCAATCTTCAATGTTCAAAATTAAACCCAAACCAAACAAATCTGCCATAAAAAAAACCTTACTCTAAATATATGAAACACTAGAGGAATGCTGACAAGAGAGAACATTTGAAAGGGAAAAACTGAGCAGATGGCAGACACCTACTGCACTGGCATCACAGTGTTATTTTTTTTTCCTAAAGGAAAGCTTTTATTTATCAAACATTTATGGGGCTGCCTTCAAGTAGCAAAGAAAAATCTCTAGAAAAGTACCTGCCTGAAAATTTAACTACTAGTCAGCAAAAACTGGCATCCTGAGCTGGATCATAGATAGAAGCTGATGTTTAACTACTTGGAAGAGAGGTGCAATGGATGGAATCAGGGAGAATAATAATGTGGTCAAAGGAAAACGGGGTGTGGAAAAGGTCTATGCAGAATACGTTGAACAGGTAAGAGCAGGGCAAAATTAAATCCATCTGTAACAACATTTATTACTGCCAATAAAGGAAAATACAGTCTATTTTTAGATAATTACCTATATTTTCTTAATATTTTTACAGTTGTATGAAAGCATTAAAGGCTGTCTTTTCTTCAACAGAGAAGTGCTATTCTACCATATACAGAGTTGCACTATATTTCATTCAGTAGCGTAGGCCAACAGAACAGGCTTTAGTATGTGCTGCACATGTTTGCCTATGACACTGGGGACACACTTAGTAGCTGAACACAATTCCTTTGCAAGTTCTTTGCCAGATAGCAATAAAAAAGCTGGCGCTTTTGATCATGTGCCAAGAATTTGTTCGGAGTCTTCAAACTCCTTATTAAAAGAGGACCTGGAAACAACTACCTTTTCAGCTGTTTCAACATGATTGGGAAAACCCACACAAACAACAGAACTGAAATCCAGCCATTTTAATTATCCATGTATCCTAAAACTATGTAAACTGCATTTCTATAATGAATTCTGCTAGCTGTGTAACAGGTTAAACTAAATCACAAATTCTAATTTACACATCCACTAATTCTGGTGTGTAAAGTGTCCACACACAAATCATAAGCAAAACAGCAGCTACTGCACTTTTTCCTACTCTGCCTTACTCTTCAGTAGTTTTTTTAGACAAGCTCTAGGAAAGTCACTTTTACCCTCAGAAAAATACGTAGTCAAGTACCTAACTACTGCTACTGAGAATTTTTAAAGAGAATTTTAATGGCTCAAGATTAAGGAAGCCTCCTCCACCAATCTGAAATATTGTTATGCTCTCAGCATCATAGATGCACATCACAGAGATTCCAGCTACTCTTACGTTTCAATAAAAAGCCTTGAAAAAATTTCAAATTCTTAACAGGTCATTAATGCTGTGCCATTAATGCAGGAAATGAATGTGAATCACAATTCTACTATAAATGAAAGTAAACCATATGCCTTTTTTAAAAAAAGCACCATTAGAGAGACACTAAAACTAGTTAATGCTTATTGAAATATTTTTGGAATTTTTAAAAATTATTTTTACAGAAAAGTACCTAAGCTGTATACAACTTTTTCACACACACACAGAGGAAGAAGCTCTCCAGTCACACAAATGCCTGAGATACGGAGCCCTGAAGGCCCACAGATCAGTCCTGGAGATAAAGGAAGAAACAACTTGTATTGGGTTTGCGTGGCAAAGTTTTGGTAGCGGGGAGGCTATATGGGTGGCTTCTGTGAGAAGCTGCTAGAAGCTTCACCCAGGACCAATAGAGCCAATGCCAGCTGGCTCCAAGATGGACCCACTGCTGGCCAAAGCTGAGCCCATCAGCGATGATGGTAACGCCTCTGTGACAACATATTTAAGAAGGGGGAAAAAAACTAACGTGCAACAGCAGCCAGAGAGAGGAGTAAGAATATGTGAGAGAAACAGCCCTGCAGACACCAAGGACAGTGAAGAAGAAGGGGGAGGAGGTGCTCCAGCTGCCGGAGCAGAGATTCCCCTGCAGCCCGTGGTGAAGACCATGGTGAGGCAGGCTGTTCCCCTGCGGCCCATGGAGGTTAATGGTGGAGCAGATATCCACCTGCAGCCCATGGAGGACCTCATGCCAGAGCGGGTGGATGCCCAAAGGAGGCTGTGACCCTGTGGGAAGCCTGTGCTGGAGCAGGCTCCTGGCAGGACCTGGAGAGAGGAGCCGATGCTGGAGCAGGTTTACTGGCAGGACTTGTGACCTCGTGAGGGACACACACTGGGGCAGTCTGTTCCTGAAGAACTGCACCCCATGGAAAGGACCTATGCTGAAGCAGTTTGTGAAGAGCTGCAGCCTGTGGGAAAGACCCATGTTGGAGACATTCGTGGAGGACTGTCTCCCATGGGAGGGACCCCACACGGGAGCAGCACAAGAGTGTGAGGAAGAAGGAGCGGCAGAGACAAGGTGCGATGAACTGACCGCAACGCCCATTCCCCGTCCCTCTGTGCTGCTGCGGGCGGAGGAGATACAGAAACTCGGGAGTGAAGTTGAGCCCATGAAGGAGGGAGGTGTGTGTGTGGGGAAGGTGTTTTAATATTTGGTTTTCCTTCTCATTATCCTACTCTGATTTGATTGGTAATAAATTAAAAATAGTTTCCCCAAGTCAAGTCTGTTTTGCCCGTGACAGTAACTGGCGAGTGATCTCCCTGTCCTTATCTCGACTCATGAGCCTTTCATTATATTTACTCTTCCCTGTCCAGCTGAGGAGGGGGAGTGATAGAGCAGCTTGGTGGGCACCTGGTGTCCCGCCAAGGTCAACCCACCACAGAATTATGCGATAGTTAGACCTGCTGGAAAGCCTGACTCAAGTGCAATGCTGGAGTTCAAACTGAAACAACTTAACTTTTTACATTCATGGATAAAATACTTTAAGGTCTTCTTCCAAGAACTTTAAACAGTAAAAGCAGTGACATTAATTTTGTCCCAATACTAATTTTCGGTGTATCTTCATTCCTTCAGAGCATTTTGAAGCCTTTTTCAGTGTGTTGGTCACTGGCAGATAGTTTACCATGGCAGCATGGAAACAGTATGCTCGATAGCTAAAACCACAGACTCAGGTTTAAGAGTCCAATAAAGAAAGAACCAAACTGTGTATCAGAAACTACCCTCAGCTATAAACCTCTATTTCTATTACAGTCCATGCCCAGAGCTTTGAATGCAAGAGACCTTTGGTGTTCCAATACACCGCTTACACTGCTGAAACGCATTTAGTTTTACCTCATGCTTAATTAACATGGTAATTGGTTATACAATGCTATAAATACCACAGCAATCACACAATCACACAGTCTGCTCAAAGCAACATCTATTTGAAAAAACAGCAAGCAAAGTAAACAGACCAGATTCTTGCTGTCTTGTTTGTGAATGGTGACAATTCTTCTCTCACTGGAGCCTTCTTGGCTTGCTTGTTTAATGCTGACATCAATGATATCAGGAAAATCACAGTATGTTTGTAAGTCCTGCAAGAAATATTGGTTATATAATGTCAGTAATAACATAAATAGCAACTAAAAAACCCCACCTATTTGCAGCATTAGAATTCCTACAATTCTGAACTTGTAAGCTAGCAACAAAGAGGATCATAAAACCTTAAATATGCCATTACAAATAAAGAAAGGACGTTTGTGTTTATGGGACCATCACTAGGAGCATCAACTAAAAGATGCACAAAGATCCAATAACTGTGAATGGAAATATCCATGTATGGGTTGGAGGTTTTTTTATTGTAGATATTTCTTTGCTCTGTAGTATTTTGTGAGGATTAACAATGGAACACTTTGATTAATCTTTGGGGGCGAGGGGGCCTTTTTTTTTTTTTTTGAGAACTTATTATTAGCATCCTGATTAAAGAAGTTTAGAAAGCCTGTTAACAGTTCAAAATGTCATGGCTTCATTCAGAGTGATACAAGCTGCAAAATCTGCTACCAAAGAGATGGACGTAGTACGAATGAAGAAAGGGTCTAAGAGAAGGTTCACCCATCAGCCATGGTCATCACTGACTAGGTAACTTGAAGCACCGATCCTAATTACATGGGAAATCCAAGCCACATTTTCCTTTGATAACAAGTTCAGCTAGTTTTTGATACTATGATATTCTGCACCACTTCCTTCAGTCTTTCACAAGTCAAATTACAACATCTTATAAATCATACTTTGTTTTGTTTTCAGTAGAACTTCAGATGCTAAGTAACATCCTTAAATAAAGGTAGATTTATCTATCTAAAATTATTCTTCCAAACAAAGCAAACAGATTTTATTCAAGTCAGGATACCCCATTTATATGGCTGCAAGCATATCCTAATACATAAACGGGTGTAATAATCAAGGCTGTAAGACTCAGTAGAATAAATCAGCTCAAATGCATCGAAGTCCCTGAAGCTCCATTTATTCACCTGGTTGTTGGAAACATGAACTAGCAAAACAAATTTCTTCACAATCTACCCCACATATGTCATTACTGCTTTCAAAAATACAAAAATTTTGTTTCAATTCCATATCTTAATAAAGATTCATCATTATAATTTGCTGAAACAAGGGTTATGATCACATTTACAAGCAGCCTTATTCATTTACTAAGTTTTCATAACCAGTTTTAAACAGTTTCTGTACCAGTGAAAATATATGCAGCCTACACCGTGTCTCTGTCAATAAGTAGGATGATAATATTATTAATTATGAAGAAATAATTTCCTCTATAAGAAATATGATCAGTTTAAACACTCTTACTAAAGGCTTGGTTGCCAGACCCAAACAGCATAGTGTACATAAATTTTGTACACCTAAAACTAGAAATTACAAAATCTGACATTTATGTTAGCTCCCGCCAGAACAACTGGCACTTACAGGCAACTTAGGAAAGGCAGAGGGCTGATACATAACAACTGTGAATGAGGTAACTGGACCTAACGTCAATCTACAAATATTCTAAGAACACCACACTTAAAAAAATCTGGGTATGTAATCAGATTTATTTTTTTTAAGTATTACCAAAAAAATAGCTTTTTTTACAAATTATTGTAGCACACTGTAAAAATACAACCTTTTGTAGTTTGGTCTTGACTGCTATATATTATGCATCAAAACTACCAAACTAATGGATGCAATTATTTCGAAAAACTGACATAAGCTCCACTTCGCCTTTAATTTTACCTTTGGAAAACTCCCACACTCTCAATGCATACTGCTATGAGTTTGTATCAGATTCTGGTAAATTTGACAAAATGAACAGTCACGCTGGGAAATCACACAGAAAAGAATTATACTGATAAATAAAAATGCAACAGCACATGATTACTAGCACTTATTGGAACCATTTAGTATCTAATTCCTGATCAAAGAGTATATGGACTCCGCAGTCACAGAAATGTTACTTTAAATTTGCTAGCTCAGACACTGGTAGGAGTCTAACTGCAGCAGGAAAGAGGTACAGGGAAATTTACCTGGTTTTTCAAGTCCTTAAAACCCTGCTTTCAAAGAGAATTTGAGGATTTGTGCATTTTACCTATACCTGGGGGCAGGGTCATTACTTTTCCACATTGATTTTTTTTACAGTAATAAAGGTCCAACACTGAATTTTTCATTTGTCAAGCACAGAAACATTACATGTTCAAGTATTGACTTTCTTCTGACACTTCAATAAAAAAACTGATTTTAAAATCCTGCGCTGTTTAAGTCAATACATTTCTGTGAGCCTCAGCCATACGGAAATTGTATCATTACTGTGAAGTAAAATTTACCTACCAAATTTACTTGGGGTAAATCAGAACTGCTAACATAAGCTAATCACTCTGTTACAAGATAAACTGCACAATTATTAAAATAATAAAAGAAATTACCTGCTCTGCCAGTGTCTCACAGTCTTTAAGTTTTCCTCTTGAGCACTGAATTCCACCATTTCCAGTTATTACAATGGTTGCAAAACTTTCCTCTCCAGAAGGATCTCCACCGGGTTCTTTTACTTCAAAAACCTCTGAATAGAAGGCAGACTGAAGGGTTTCCAGATTTATAAGATACTTAAGTTTCAAGTTTCTGGCAGTAGCTTTGCATTGGCCAAACTGTTGTATAAATTTGCGGAACCTGTACCTTATTCTTTTTCGCGTCAAAATGTGGTAGTCTTGGATTTTTGCTCGCACACATTTAGGCAAAAACATTTTGTAGCTGTGAACACATAACCAGCAAAAACTACTAATTTTATCCATTAAATCCAGCAAAGATAATTAGATCTGCGCTAAACAAGTCAACATGAAAATATCTTTTCCTCCAAGTGTAACCTTATTCTTTAAACTGTAGGATAACAAGGATCCTTTCTTCAGTCTGTAGTACGTTCTTTCAAATACAGCCCTGCCTCTTCTTCCATTTTCCATTTTTCCCCCTCACTTAGTTTCAACATATATTACATCATGCATTTTCCATAAATCCAGACATGTCTGTTCTAGTCATTACTGAAGTTTTGAGGTAAGGCAGCAGAAGTAACACAGTTGCTTTGTTTGGTGTAGAAGCTAGAAAGAGGGTACTGCACGGATAGAGGCAACTATACGGATAGAGGACAGATTTCCTGGCTAAAAATATTGGTGGTAGAATACAATACTGTGGTTGGTTCTTACTGAAGTTCCTATATCAGAGTCCATATTCTATCAAGGAGCAAAAGAGTAGTTTGTCACCCGCAATCAGCTGGTCAATTCATTGTCTCATTCTGTTTTTTAATCTTCCTGCTTGTTTTCATTAGACAACAAGCATTAAGTACTTAAAGCAGGGACAGAATTAACTCAGCTGGAGTGGAAACCGATTACGTTGATAAACCAAAGTGAACTGATAAACACAAAGTAAGTTTAGCAGAGATCTGCCCAAGATGGTTAAGACCCTGGAGCACATGATATGACAGAAGAGGTGTAAGGGAGCTTGATCTGTTCAGCCTGGAGTAAGGAAGGCTCAAGTAGGGTGTTCTACTAATTGTCTTCAACTAACAGATGGCTATGGAGAAGACTGAATTAGACTCTTCACAGACATGTACAGTGGAAGAACAAGAGGCAACAGGCATACAGTATCACATAGGAGACCGATTAGATATGGAGAAAATCTTCCTCAATGAGGGTGATCGTACACAGGACAAAGCTGCCCATACATATGGTAGAATCTCCATCCCTGGACATTTTCAGAACTTGACTGGATGAGGCCCTGAGTAACTTCATCTAACTTTGAAGCTGGCCTTGATCTGAACAGGGGGTTGGATCTGATGACTTCCAGAGGTCTCTCCCAACCCAAATTATTGCTTACATCCTTTCCCACACAAGTAGCTGCTGCCTTACTCTCATTAAGAGAGCCAAATCCATGTACCCAAAAACATGAATGGCCATCATGATACAAGCTTTCTATTAATTTCTAGTTCACACTATAGGTAAGTTTATGGAATCATTATGCTAGAATAAATCAATTGCCAGCAGCTGAACATCTCCCCCCAGATGCTAATGTGCAAAAATACTGGTTTTAGATATCAGACAGGTGTGATACATTTATGAAGTATGGAGTCACCTGACTGAATTGTAAATAGCCAGTGGGGTTTGGTCCTTTTCTTTGGCCACTCTCATCATATCCAGAACAGCCATTCCAAGGCATTCTTCTTGTGTTTCGTGAGTAACAGGCATCTGTATCCATCCATCCAGAAAATCATCTCGCCACTGAGAAAGAAAAATGCAAGAAAGCAAATTAGAACTGTAGCACTGCTGCTCATCAGTAAGTTTTTTGGGGTGTGGGGTTTTTTTTGTTTCTTTGGGGGGGCGGGGCGTTTTTTGTTTGTTTGGGTGTTGGGTTTTGGTTGTGTTTTTTTTTCCCCAAGACTGCATTCTTCTGAATCAATCCCTTCGTCCACAAAAAGCTGCACATGTTCATACTGGATACCAGCTACCACCATGCTTAGAAACACTGTTTTAAAAATATTTTGTTTCAAATCTCCAAAAAGGTCCATACGGGGAGGATGTTGTTCTAAATTGTGTCAGTCCAAAATTAAAGTCACACTGAAAGATTTCCACATGGTAGTCGCACAAGAAAGGAGCTACACACTCTCACTGCTCTCCCCACAACTGCCCTTTGAGCTTCATCCATTCACTCCAAATACACAGTATGACATGGAATTTAATTTTCATCTTGAGTGGGCTTCAAGCTGTCAAAAGAGCCTACACAGCTACTATCAGAAGACGTGGAAGGGAATAAATACTAACAACCTTTACCAATCTGCATTAAAAAATAATCAAGCAAATCATACCTGTGCAAATAGGTAAGACATGACAAGATCATCAAGAACAGGGCTTTCTGCACCTCGAAGAATGCCATACCGATACGCTCTGCTGGTGCCATTGCAATACCAGTGGGGAAAATAAAACCTGTTAGGAAATATTTAAACAAACGTAAACAAACATATACTTCCACTTACCAACACCAGACATTATCGCTTTCATACTATGTAATTAGCGTTGGCTGGTTTGGAGGACCAATATGAAGCCTCAATTAGTCAACGGAAGGCTTTGGATCCAGTTCTTGGTGTCTTAAAGTACTACAACATTTAAGCAGGGTGATAAGCTGTACTGGTAGGAATGAGGAGCTCTGCAAAGTTATCCTCACTAATCAGAATACAGAGAGTTTTGTGGTACTGTCATCCAGTTTCCTTTGAGACAACGCTTAAAGCAACATTCACACCACATTATGCAATGTAAATAAACAAAATCTTTTACATAAGGAAAACTGCGACTGCAGCTTTAGATGTCCACATTCAAAAATCAGGTTAGAGAAAAATGGTTCTATTGCAGACATCTGCCTGACTACACAGGTTAATTACTCCGCATTTCAGAACTGCCACTAATTTCAAACAGGCAAACACAGAGGAGACGAGATGTATCATTATTAAAAAAATACTATTTTTACTTCTGCTGTATTTTTATCGTTTGTTTCTTCAATCCGACATGGCAAACATATGGTATATAGACAATCAATAAAACATGCTATTCAAACCTACTCCAATAATTTTTATTCTTTTATCTATCTCTTATCCAGATATCACCAACAATCTGTCCATAAATTCTTACAGAAACTACAGTTCAACTAAATATCTTATTGGTTGTGTTTTCTCACATAGTTTTGTTTTACCATGAAAAGTGCGTAACATTTGATTTAGATTACCTTATCCGGTAAATTAGGATGAGTCTGGTTGCTTCATCTACATGGAAGATGTGATTTGGGGGATACCACATTCTCTCTGTTTCACTCATGAGTGCAAACAGGTTATGATACACTGGCATGATACCTAAACAAAGAAGCAAACATTTATAGGAAAACGTTTTCACAAAGAAGCAACTTTATTAAAAAAAAAATATTCTGGGTTAGAAGTGGCAGATTGGCACATGTTCTCCAACTATTCATTGCACTGCTCTCACTGTCAACAGCATTGCAGTCATCACCCCATAACCTGCAGACTGTTTTTGCTCATTTATTTTTTCTTTATGCTCTCTGACTGCAGACTGTGTTCACCTGTTGTCCTATACTTCACTATTAGATTACAAGATTTTCTCTGTATGGCATTTAATACAATGGCTTCTTAGCCTATCAGTTTAGTAACAGCAACAACAGTACATTACATTTTCCCTTACCTTTTCCAAAAACAGATCTAGGCATTGATTCTAAGACTTTAGACCGATGAAAAATTAGAAGTAAAGCAACAGTCATCATGACTAGGACAACCACCTGCCATTTACATTTTAGTAGCTCAGTTGAGAACAAAACCAAACATATATTGTTAATTAAAGAAAACTGGAAAATACTTTTCCCCCCTCAACAATTCAGGATTATTTTAATGAGAGTTGACAAGCAATCCTACTTAATCATAAACTACGGAAATCAGTCGAGCATCAACTCTTCAGCAGCACCAGAATTTTAATGTAGCTTTGGGGCTCCCAGCTAAAAGTACAGCCCAATGTAAGACAGATACCACAGCATTGTACTATGCTACAGTGTTATGCATCCATGCAATGCCAGTGCTACGATTTGGAAAACAGGTTAAATGCCTGAGAATTGACAGCACAAAAGGATGAACTTCAACCAATGACAAAAATATTTTAAAGACAGGAAGAGATACAGGTCAGAGAGTAGGATGAAAATTACAGTGTGAAAGTCACAGCAGGTCATAATGAAAGAAAACTATGTTTACATTAAAGCAAGACACTTTGGGGGAAGAAGACAAAAAATATTGAAAAAAATAACAGATAAAGACAACAAAAGTAACTTAAAACGATGTTAAGAGACAAAAGAATTATGGGAAAAGGCAAAGTATTCATAACCCTGCCCAAAGACTTAGAATGAAATAATATAATTTCACACAAGAAACCAGCGGGGTCGGAAAAAAAAAATCCCTTATTTATTTCTGTTCTGAACAACAGCTAGGTAACTACTGAAGCGGGCAGACCCAAATTTCTTTCATCACATCTGAAGTGCATGTAAGAATCAGTTAGAAACAACTAATCAACTCCACATATAAAACTGCATAAGCTTGTGGAACAAAAAGTAATTCAGTCTTAAATAACAACTAGCTTAAAGTTGTTACAAAATGGGGTTTGCCTCTGTAGGGAGCCAGTAAGAGGGCTAAGAGCAAGAGGTCTATTGTGCAGATGTCAGATTAAACTGCTGAAATCTACAGCCTAACCATCTGACACTTGTTTAAATTAAAGCTCACCAAGATATACCAGAACTACAGGTCCTAACACATGGTTTTCTATGAAAAGGAGTCACAGACTTACAGGAAACTACAGAAAGAATTATGTGAAGTAACCAAAGATAAACTAAAACTGAACAAAACCCCCAAAGGAATAACCCTGAAGGGATAAGTAACTGAAGGATTGGCTGTAAATCTAGATGTTGCAAATTTATAGTGCAGTAAGACATATTTGATCCATCAGAGATTTGAGAAATATCAAATTAACTCCATTTTACGGAGTTAAAAAGAAAGCTATCCCATGCAATCAGACATAGTTCTCATTCGATGTGTGAAGTGGGATCAACTAGACTACATTACAGATCAGTTGTCTATGAAGCAGTAACAATTAATTTAGCAGTTTTAAGGCTGTGTGGTCTCTGTATTCCAAATAATTTCGGACCAATTACAGTGTAATGCGTGTGAACCACCGGCCTATTTCAGGATTCTAGCCAGATGCTAAACACCATTCAAGGCAATGCTGAATATTTACCTAGTCTCACTAATACATTTCCCCTAACTATTAACAATCCCATGTAAGCACACTGAACAAGAAAAAATTTGCAAGTCATATTCTTAAATTCAAATGTTAAGCCGCCGTATTTCACCAAATACATTACAGACACCACCACCCTGCCCTGCCTCTCAAAAAAACCAAACCAAACCAAACAAACCCACAGACATTTCAATCCAGATCATATCATTGCCATTCTGAAACTTTAACTAAGCAAGGAACATGACTTTGGAATTCCCACTACAAATAAGAAATGTTGGCATTAACAAAAAACAAAACAAAAATCAAAAAAATCCTCTTTGCTGTCTTCCTGTGTATGAAAAACAAACTGTGCACTCATCCATCCATCAATACTTCAGCATTTATAATTCTGAATGGTAACTTGTACCTTTCACTGCCAGTGCTCAATGACATACAGATCATACATGTTTTTCAAGAAAAGGAGTTACACTTTTTTCTTTCTCTCTCCCCCTTAAGAATTATGCATTTGTGCCAGAATATTACTACACCTGAAAAAGTTCAACGTTATACAAATAGAGCAAATCCCCTTATCAGTCCTGAAAATTGTCCACAGAAGTCCAACGAAAGCAGAGACACCTGAAACATCTCTTTTAATGTAATTCTTACCAGCACTATTAATTGCAAGGACTTTTCAAGCGAATGATAACCGCAGTATTTAAGTGTTTTCTCCAGAAACAATGAAAACCAAAAGACTGGGGGTGGAGGTGGGGGGGGTGGGGAATCAAAGTCTTCCAATGAAGCCTAGACATGTTAACAATAGTGAAAACTTCTGAGAAATGTATTTTCAACACAAGTAAAATCAGAAAAGCTGTTCACAAGAGGTACTACTGTATGGCCAACTGCATGAGATTCAACGAGGCCAGGTGCCGGGTCCTGCACTTGGGTCACAACAACCCCATGCAGCTCTACAGGCTTGGGGAAGAGTGGCTGGAAAGCTGCCTGGTGGAAAAGGACCTGGGGGTGTTGGTCGACAGCCGGCTGAACATGAGCCAGCAGTGTGCCCAGGTGGCCAAGAAGGCCAATGGCATCCTGGCCTGTATCAGAAATAGTGTGGCCAGCAGGAGTAGGGAAGTGATCGTGCCCCTGTACTCAGCACTGGTGAGGCCGCACCTCAAATACTGTGTTCAGTTTTGGGCCCCTCACTACAAGAAGGATGTTGAGGTGCTGGAGCGTGTCCAGAGAAGGGCAACGAGGCTGGTGAGGGGTCTGGAGAACAAGTCTTATGAGGAGCGGCTGAGGGAACTGGGGTTGTTTAGCCTGGAGAAAAGGAGGCTGAGGGGAGACCTCATTGCTCTCTACAACTACCTGAAAGGAGGCTGTAGCGAGGTGGGTGTCGGTCTCTTCTCCCAAGTAACTGGCGAAAGGACGAGAGGAAACGGCCTCAAGTTGCGCCAGGGGAGGTTTAGATTGGACGTGAGGAAAAATTTCTTTTCTGAAAGGGTGGTTAAACATTGGAAGAGGCTGCCCAGGGAAGTGGTTGAGTCACCATCCCTGGAAGTATTTAGAAGACGTGTAGATGAGGTGCTTAGGGACATGGTTTAGTGGGCATGGTGGTGTTGGGTTGATGGTTGGACTTGATGATCTTAGAGGTCTTTTCCAACCTTAATGATTCCATGATTCTATACTAAAAACCTCCCCTGGATTTCTGCACTGCTATCAAATTTCTGCAATGCTATCAAATCAATCAATGATTAATTAGGAGAGGAAACAGTGACTCAGACATAAAAAGCAGAATTGTTCTCTGCTTTGCTTCTCCAGCAAGGGCTATTAAATTTTCTGAGCTATTGCAAAGACAAAAACATTACTATCTCTTGGCAAGTATTTTATTTAGTACATAAGGCTAAATAAAGGAGCTTCATCATGCTATACAGACTGTCAGGTAACATCATGAAAAGCTGTAACACAGCAGAAGTTTATTCCTCAAACTTCTACCTCAAGCCTAACAAAAGAATGATTTGCATAGTAGTTCCTTCCTTTCCTTATTATGATTTTAGAGCTCCACATCCAGACAACTCACATTACTTCATTTACCCTGAAGCAGCTATGGAAATACAGTTTTTCTATATTTCCTCCTTTGTTGGCATTAGGTACCCTTTCACCCATACAGTATGTTTTCATTAGGTAATGTCTCTCTGTAAAGAAAAAATAAAAACAGAAACTGTAAATCACAAAAAGCCATGACACCACTATGAAATGTGGAAGCCATGTGTAGTCTACAGTAGAAACAGTGTCTTATGAAACTGTCAATTCAAGCTCATTAATAAATCACTAGACATGTACAGATGAAAGCAGTTAGTTGCAGGGAGTTCATAATTAGAAACAATTTAAAAAATCTCCAATTTTCAAAGTCCAATACAAACATTAGTCAATTCTCACATACAACTGTCAAGCAAACAATCTAAAACTTACCAAGTCTTGCACGTACCAGATGAAAAATTGCTTGGCTTTTTTTACATAAAAATAATCTCTTACCCCCATCTTTCATACAAACTGAAGGCTTACAGAACTCTGACACCACGTTCAATGTCGCTAACCTGTCAACAGAATGTTTTCTGAGTAGTTAATCAAAGCCCACGTTTCCTTTCTTGGCAAAACAGAATTGTCCAGAGTTCTGACTATTCCATTCCTCCCTTTTGGGGGGGCGGGTCATCACTTAAAAAAAAAACAAAACCAAACTCAACTCCACCTCCCCCCCCAAAAAATCCCAACCACCCCAAAACCCACAATAGGCAGTTATAAGCAATGATAATTCTGAGCCATGTGAATTCTGGAAATACAGCATGTTAAGGATAAATCTGCTTAAAATTCTCCAGCTACTAACAAGGAATCTCCTCTGAACCATACAAGCAAAGAGGTACTACAGATCATCACAATCATGGCATTATGCAACACAGTCACTCCCTTGAAAATGTTTAATTGACTGCAGACACTGTCGGTGCTTAGTCACATTAAATGTTTTGAAACAGTAATTAAAAATTCCCTGCTATCATATGGCTTTCTGGGAGGCACCAGCAGTTTTCAAGGAAAGTACTGTGGAACTTCCAATCTATTTGCAAATCAGACGGGTGAGAATTAAAAGGTTCCTAGGTGGCGTTTCAGAGTATCAACATTAAAAAAAAAAAAACAAAACACAAAACCAAACCACAGAATCCAACAAGTTCAAGGTCTTCTGTTAACTGGTAGTTACCTGTAACTCAGCAAGCCAGTCAGGATTATCAAACTGGTTCCCTCTTGGGATTCTAGTTCCATTAAAAAGTTAATATTTCAGGGTTTAACAATCCTAACAGGAGGGGGGAAAATCAGGAAAGCCTGTCAGAAAGTAGATAAATAGTCAGATACGTCCTACAGAAATTTAGGGTTCATATACACAGGGGGACAAGCCATGGCAGAAATGCAAGATGCTAAACAAAACTGTGCTCCTTGGTTGACTTTGCCAAAACATTTTTTAGTGTGCTATTTAAATGTTATGGTTACATTTGCATACTCTGCATACATTACTACTAATCTATTGAGATCTTCAAGAACATGACACAAATTTATTTGGCTAACACCAAAGCAATGCTTTGCTTATAATTGTAACTGTTTTAACTGTGATTTACAAACTCACTTGCCTAGTGTAATATAAAAATATCTTCACTTCGTTAACTTTAACTCAGTAACAATTTGGATTATACATACAAGTGATGCATTTATTTTTTACTCATATTATTCAGCCAATAGAATAAATCAACAAATGGTTAGTTTAAAAACGAAAAGAAAATTATTTTTCCATGTAATACTGGTCTTGTGTATAATGCACTATTCCGGTAAGTTACAGCGTAGAGTCCACAGTTGTTTTTTGTTTGGTTTTGTGTTTTGTTTTTTTTTTTAATTACTTTATCAGATGATAAAAATTCTCAAAACCACTTACAAGAGAGTGGGCAGTATCTTATTGCAGTATTATTGGTATAGCGTAGTTACACTAATATAGTATACAAAACATCATTCTTTCTGTATACAAATAAATACATCCAAGATTCAAATTCAAAGACTTCCGATGTTCCCAGTAGTCTGTATCTGATTTACCTACACCACATCAAAATTCAAGTCATGTTATTTTCAATTACACCTGCTAATTTTTAAACACAGATTTCTAGATTTTTTTTCATAATTTACACTTTGAGTAAAACTAAAATTATAAACAAAGTTTATAGTTAATCTGTAAACAATCACAGTTATTTATTCTGTACAATATCACATCAAGCTTGCGTTATCACTCTCTCACATCAGCTCTGGTGGCCTTCCTGAACCATTACTACTACTTGTGTTCAAATGGCCTTGACTGCTTGATATTTTTATAAGCTGAATGTAAACACATTGAAAACAGCTTAAAAGAGAAATTTCATTTAAGATCATTTGAGAGAGGGGAGAAAACAAAAGGGTTTAAGATCATGATTTGGGAAAACAAGTCTCTGATACTGAATTTAGAAGACACATCTAACACAATGATTTTGTAACCTCTAGAACAATTTCTCCATCATATTTCATTTCCACCATCAGTTAGTTCCTCTAATATCGCTTCCTCTCAAGCTCAGAGCAAAGATTTCCCTTGTTTTTGGTGTGACATTTGTAATTTTTTACATGGCAAATAACATAATAGTTAACATTCAAGAGCTGAACCACGACACTGACTATTCAATTTAAATCTTATTTCAAGAGACTTAATTTATTCTTGCATTTCTGGTCAGATATTCAGTTTCATGTTCAGACAGTTTTCCATATAAAAAAAGAACCTACAAAAAGTTTCATATTTATTATATTTTTCCAAAAATGGAAAGTTGTTTTTAAATAAAGTAAGAAAAGGCTTAGCTTCTGCATGCATGCCTCAAACTGGCATGCAACTACAGAACAATATTTAGACAGACTAATATTTAGAGTCAATACACACCATCTACGACAGATCTAAAGTCAAGTCCGCACAGATTGGAAAACCTTCAGTTGTTTGAACTGTGTAAAAGGTACATAACAAGACTGTCTCTGTGACTGCTGACATTTGCCTAGATTCAGTCCTGCTTGCCACCTATAACAAACAGTCATACTTTGATGTAAACATCTCTGCTATCAATTGATCTAACAATTGCTGAGATGATAGAGAAAGTTCATTAACAATTACCAAATTTGTTTTATTTTGGACATGCCTACTACCTGAACCACTCTCGTCTTTATGAAGTGTTCTGATTCATAGCTAACTCCCGAAAGATGAGTTTTGCCAACATAAAACATTATTTGACTGTATAGGCTTTGCAGACCTATGTGTTCTGCCATACATCCACAAAACCTCCTAGAAAAAACAGAAACTACTAAGAAGTGGTACCTCGTGATCTAAGCACTAACAACTGTTATGAAAGAGAACAAGAACCTGCAGCCACCTCAGCCTTTTCCACCAATTTAGAAAGAAATGAAGTTACAATTCCTTTGAGAAAAAGGTTGTACAATACTGCTATAGTAGCTGCCAGGCAGAAACCACTCTTCAGAGGACTTTGTCTACCTCATCTCTACAAGGACAAAGGCTCAACATGATAAAACACTTTATTTATACAAATAAGCATAAATCACTACTGATATACTTTAGAAACTCTGGTGAAGAATGCTGAAACAATAGAAACAAATATAAAAACAACTTAATAAGATATACTATTCATACAAAACTATTTTTAATTTACATCTAGGAACTAGGTACTAGCTATACCAGCAAAACAGAAACTGGTACCTCAGAAAGCTAGAAGCCTTGAGGAGGATTGGTGAGGTCTGACAAAACAAGCAATAGAGTATGAAGTCTTCAGATGATGTCACGAGAAACAAGACTAATTGGATTTGTAGATTAGCAGGAATTGGATTTTGTATGTTTGTGATGTGGGCGAGAAGAATATCATACATGGCCTGGGCTGCACATTTTCCTGGGAAACTGGAGATAGTGCAGAAGATAGCCAAAAAATTAAAAGTTATGACATTCAAGTAAAGAAGTCAATTTAAGTTTTATCAAAAAAGAAGACCTAAAGGTAATTTGATTATATCTCCCTAGGGTTGGTGATGGGGAAAGGAGAAGAAAAACATAACTTGAACAAACGTCTGAAAACTGAAGCAAGGAAAATTCAAACCAGTGAAAAAGGAAGAAAAAAGTGGACAGACCAGCAATAACAGTAGAAACAGCTAATCAAACTACCAAGGCAGTTACTATTCCAGTGAATTCAGACTAAGTTGGGAGATTTTTCTGGAAGTTGAGCTTTAACTAACTGATTCATTAGAAGGGTAACTGAAAAATTTGTGTTCAGATGATTTGTTATTCCCCTATCACAAAAAAATCTAGTCAGACAGGAAGCAAAGGAAGCAAGGCACCTGATGTCATGGTTGATGATACAGTATATTCTTTCAAAGACCACATTATTTTGAACATACTGAATTTGATGGATACAAACCCTCATCAGTTTAATATTCTGGCAAGTTGGTACATGACTATCTAAGTTAAACAAAGAAGCATTTTTTCCCACCACTATCTAGTAAAATTGTTCTCTATTTCACTCCCTCAACAATACCCTCAGTGACTATAACACTGTTCATTTCCATTAAAAAAAAAAACCTATCACCTAATGTAAAAATTCAATGCCACTTTAACACTAAGAAAGTGAAGAACCTCACGTGCCCCCACTAGCCTTATAAACCTTTAGATGCTGTACCTGAGAGTCTGAACTAAGCTGACAAACCTAACAGAGGCAAAACTGAAGCCTAAAAAACATGGGCATCAGCGTTAAGAAATCCATCCTTATTACAGAAATTAGTATGGGCATATTTTCTAAAGAGGGGAGACACTTTTTTTTTTTCTTTCAACTGGAGGAAAGAGCCTAAAGAACCTTGGGGACACAGTGGAAGATATCTGGAAGATCTTGATTTGAGTCACCATCAAAAAATACCTTAATTTCGAGAACACTTCCAGGTCCACTTCTCAAACTCAGACCTACAAGGTCATTAGAGCAGCAGAATCTCACACAGCTAAAACTCTGCAAACCTCTAAATACCATACTATTTCCTCATGGTCTCCCAGAATGAATCCCAGGCAGTGCTTCTGCTGAACTCATTATATGTGCTTACCTGCCTAAAGCTCTCATATTACATGAAGAGCAACTCTATAAACTCGGATCTTAGTCAGACTCTGCCATGCCTAAAAAAGTCCAAGGAACAACAGTACTTAAACCCAGAAGAATCTTTGTAAACCTAGCATATACAAGCAAATTACCAACTCACAGCATGCAACTCAGTCAGTACAAGACATTCAACAGCACAGAAAAAACTGAGATCCCTCGCAAAAGTAAAGTCATTAAAATTGTATTTAAAAACAGTCTAGCAATCAAAAGACAAAAATCACAAGAGTATAAGATGTTTGGAGATGATAAAATGTACAGAGTCAGCAGCTTCATATTTGTGACCCACTGGAAAAGAAAGATTTGGAATTATGAGCCTTTCTTTTCAATTCATTTGCACCTGAAATGCGGCACTTGGAAAGCTAGAAGACAAATCCAGCCTTGCACCACTGACAGCCCAGAAGAAGATATGAAGTGACTCTGTGTACGTGTGTGTGTGTGCACATGTGCATGAGGAATAGACGGAGAGTCAGTTTAATATCTGTGGTTTATTGGAATTATTTTTTTTTTATTCACAAATTCAACCTACTTTTGCAATGAAAGAAAGACGCATGCACAAAATGCATGCTTGAATTATTTTACTACGGGTCTCAGCACCTGTTCAGGTTAAACTCTGGGTAAATGTAACAATTCAAAGGCATTCTTAGATATAAACATGTTTTATTTATTTATTTCAAATCTACTACCCTGTCATTTACTCACTTTATTTCCTAAACAATTACAAAAAGCATTAACCACACACACACAAGCAGTCACGTTACATCTAATAGAACAGTCTCCACCTGCAAAGTGATTAAGCATTTATAATATACAATATACACATAACTTCCAGGACCAATCTGTTTTGCTGGGTGGCATCAGAAAGTGATTCAAGCTATTTCCAGCTCCTGCTGTGAGTTAACTATGCAAACTATATCTCAGCTGAATGAAAGACGACTGCCAGGTAAAGGACAGTATACCCTCAAATTATTTGAAAAAAGAAGAAACCCGATTATAATCCCGGTTTCACAACCATTTCAACAGAAACAGATTTTGCAGCCTAGTGCTAATTACTTCTGATACTGATTACTTCTGAAAGAACAGAGAGATTAGTATTTCAGTTAAAATGCCACCATTTTGATGAGCTCTGGATTATTAAAAACTTCTTTGCATTAAGCTGAATTTCACTCCATTACGAAAACAGTTATGTATATACTTACCACAGGCTTTACAGGCAACAGCACAAATCTCTTCTGCAACATATTCTCCAGCTGGAAATTGAAGGTAATCTCCTCCTGTCTTCCCAGGAGAATGATAAAGGTACACCTGCAGCAATGGTTCTGTCTGCTTGGGTGCACTGGTATTCCCATGGATGTCACCATTCTGGTGGACAGTAGAAGTTGCTGTACCTTCCATATTTGTCATTGTAAGACAGGCCATTGTTTGTTTTGGTTCTGTTCAGAGCATTTGCCTAAAAGAAATGTAAGGAGTACTTCTTGACTAACTGTACTTGGTTTTGCTTGTAATACTCCTATTTAATGATAGTACCATTCTGACACAGGAAAAACATTAACAGCTGCAGACAAGAGAATGGCTTAGAAGGTTTACCAAAAGTTGAGTTTCTCTTTGATTTACTATATAGCCCTAGTCTGAAAAATAACAGACACTATGACAGGAAAAATGAAGCTATTAATTGGGAGTCCAACTAGAGGATTTATTACCTCTCACTGGATTTTACACAGTGTGTGCTCACCTGTCCAATTGAAACATGCTAGTTAAACCTGAAAGCCAAAATAATCCCTTTAATGATATCTGTGCAACTCATTATAATCCCAGTTTAAACGCAAAGATTGCACTGAGAACTTACAAGACAAAACAACTAGCTAGGTCACAAACTGGCACTGATGAAGAGAAGGGTAGGAATAATACCATTTGGCTGAGTTTTAGTCTTAAGCAGACAATTAAAAGAAAACATGTTAACTGAGGTGAGACTCTTAAGTAAGCAGTATCTACAAATGGGAGGACTTCCAAGTCCTCTCCCTTTCAGAATAATCATTTAAGTCTATTCATAAGGAACTCAAGCTAAAAATCTTCTGATAAATGTAATCAAAGAAAAAAGAGACTAATAACTCAATATATAACCACACACATAGTTGATAATGAAAAAACAATTAAAAAAAAAAGAGAATGACAGCATATTCCAAAAGCCAGTCGAAGAATGTCTTTGTTCTTCTGTGACTCCACCATAAATTTAATCAGTATAATCCATGCTTATGATAAAAGCTTTGACCACAGTCTATAAGGCTTGCTTTTATTAAAACTGATTCCAAATAACTACCACCTAGAATTCAGCATTTCATATTTTGAAAATGCAGAATAGGTCTAAACAAGCCACAAGTTCTAAAGATTTGATTTTCTTTAGAATTATAGAATGGTTTGGGCTGCAATAAGGTCTCCCCAGGGCCTTCTTTTCTCCAGGCTGAACAACCCCAACTCTCTCAGCCTTTCCTCATGGGAGAGGTGTTGCAGCCCTCTGATCATTTTTGTGGCCCTCCTCTGGACTCGTTCTAACAGGTCCATGTCTTCCTTGTGCTGGGGAGCCCAGAGCTGTACACAGTACTCCAGGTGGGGTCTCACCAGCGTGAAGCAGAGGAGCAGAATCACATCCCTCGACCTGCCGGCCACATTTCTTTTTATACAATACAACTGGCTTTCCGGGCTGCAAGCGCACATTGCCAATTCATGTCTCATTTTTCATCTACTAATATCCCCAAGTCCTTCTCTGCAGGGCTGCTCTTAATCCATTCACCCCCCAGACTGAACTGATACTGGAGATTGCTCCAACCCAGGTGCAGGACCTTGCACTCGGCCTTGTTGAACTTCATGAGGTTCACATGGGCCCAATTCTCAAGCCTGTCAAGGTTCCTCTGGATGGCATCCCTTTGCTCAAGCCCATGAGCTGCACTACTAGGCTTGGTGTCATCCCCAAACTTGCTGAGGGTGCACTCAATCCCACTGTAAGTCGTTGATGAAGATATTGAACAGTTAATAAAGATACTGAACATGAAAATGTTACTGTTTAACTTAAAAATATGTTTATTGTTTTGCATAGGCAGGTGGGTGTTACATTCTTAAAGTGCCATTTCCAACAGATTTTGTTTATATTGAACTATGCTGCTTTATCATAAAAGAACTGTTTGGAACATGACTTTTTAAAATTTTCTGCTCCTAACTACAATTTCTGAGGAAAGGATGAGTGTATGATTATACATTTATGTGGGCTAAAGATGACTTGTGCTACAGAAATGGATCACAGCAGTTAAGTCAGCAGAAAAAAAGGCTGAACACCTTAAAGGAGGAAAACATTAACTTCATGAGCTATGTAATGGACAAAAATATTCAATTACACACACAGGAGGATAAAACTATGCTACCATGATGGTAACTCGGGGGAAAGAAAAAAAGAAAAAAGACACCATCACCAAGAGAAAAGTGCATCATTTTATTTCCCAAACTAAGCAACACAAAGAGCCAGTGTATCGCAGACCTATAAAGCTGAATTTCTAGGTGCAAGTGTCACTGACTACATTCCTTGGGCCCTCATCTAGGGAGGCATATGGATTCCCTATTCCTCATTCATAGAGCCAGCCACCTTTAAATGAGATTTGTGCTTTCAGGTAACAAGGAAGTGTTCAATTAAGGAAAAAAATGCATTTCTCTTAACCCATCAAGGAATTCATGTTTCTTAGAAGAAAATAACCACCACGTCACTAGAAACATCATATTTAAAAGATTCCTTGCTACCTCTGTCAACAATATGTAGGATGTAATATTTGTGCTCTACCACTTGTTTATACAAAACATTCACAGCTTTAATGTCCAGAGGAAGCCTTCTTTAATTACCACAGTAGTTTTTCTAAAATACTCTAATATTAACCCTCTGTTGAATACAAACCTTCACCTGAACGGACAGATCCTGTCATCTTGGTCACTTGATATTATGTCTATCCAACACTGAATGGAAATATTGTTTATAGAACTAACTGAAAACCTGGCCAATTTCAAAAGTGAGCTAAACAGACATGCTTATGCCTAGCTCTCCTTCATAAAGTTTGTATATTTACAAACACATTTGCCATTTCAAAAAAACCTCATAATTCCCTCCTTGTTTCTATATAAAAAACTCCATAAACCAAGAAGGGAACCTTGCTTAATCATACCTAAGAATGTGAAATATCAAAGTGCAGTAAAAAATGCCAAGTAAATACTGTAACAGAATACTCTGCTCTTTTTGTTGCACTAATTTCAAAGGTTCCATGTGACAATGTGAAGAATCTCCAGAGATACTAGTTGTATATTTGTGTCACCACTTCAATTTAAGTAATTTTCAAGTTTGTCTTTTATGTCAAAGTGCTGATGAAACAGACAGGTGAAAGCAAGAAATATCCCTAAATTAGTTTCTTCACCAAAAAATAGAAATCTCATTTTCTTGTCCTTTGTCCTATACATCCAAGTAAACCAGTTCTGTGGACCGAACTTCACATGGGCAGTAATTCAAACACATGGTCACCACTCACCAGTGGAGTGAAAGAGCTCATCATTAACAAAACTGCTGTCACCTGTATTTCTTAGCAGACAAGTCTCCAATTGGACACACTTGGTTTTCCCTTCTCTGCTCCATCCAGACACCATTGCATCAGCACAACAGAAACATTAAACATGACAAAAAGAATTAATCGCTGTTCATCCACAATATTTAAAATATGACCTATTCTTCTGACCATTGTGAAAGTTGAGCAATTTGAGACTAAATAGACTGGGAGACATTAATCTACCTGTTTGCAGAACATATGAGTATCATTTTCTGGTGTATACAGAACAGATTTGTTATCATACTGTAATTCAAAACAACTTCTGTGTTTGTGTAAAGCATGTAAATGTTCGTGTAAAGAATTCCCTTAGCTGTATAAAAGGATTTAATATACCCAGAATGGGACTTTTGTAGGTAAGTTACTCACAGTACCACAGAGGTATTTGTTTGCCAAAAAGGAGCTATGTACCAGGTCCACACGCATCTGAAAGTGGATGTCTGACACAATTGAGACTCAGTGGAAGTGACAAATGGCCTGTCCATTTATACACATAACAAGAAAGTGTAACAAAATCTGGATGGAATATAAATATCTTGATTTGGAGATCAAAGCTACTAACTATAAAAGATCTGATTCTGGTACTGATGAACAGAGGATTTGATCCAATAGGATTATTTTAATGTTCCTAATCTGGATAATATTTCAAGTCGCAGCTTCTAAAGGATGAGATTAATCATTCCCCATATTGCCCTAACCACAAGCACCAGCAACATGTTTACATGCAATTCTCTGTTGCTGTCTGTACCTCCAATGTACCCAGTTGAGGATTAATTTTACCAGCCACAGTGGGCTGCACTAATTCATATGGTTCTTTTTATGTCAACCAGGAAGAAGTTAGTGAGATTGAAAACCACCACTTATGCAAGAAATTTCATTAAAATGTGGAAGACATACAAAATCCTCATGATTTAATAATATGCAGCATTCACAGCCCCATTCAGAACAACATTTTTTTATTCTTACGAACAATTTGAGCTATGGACTCTACCAGTTTTGCAAACTCTAAACCCTCTTCTTGAAAATAATCTTCCCCCACCTTCAGTTTATGTTGTCTTTTTTTTCTGGGTTTCTAGAGAAACCTCCAGGGCTAGGATCTTAAGCCATACCACTTCAAACATACAACACTGGAGGTTCAAAAATCAGAGCATTCTCTCACTACAGATAAATCCCCAACTGTTAATTACCTTTTATCACTTGAGAAATCTCTGTATGAAACATGAGACTGATGAAACCCTTTAAATAAGCACATCACAAGTCACCCACTTGCTGCTGGTATCCACAGGAGGTCAGACAAAGCAGGCGCATAAGCAGTGGTGGAACATAATGTGTCTGCAATAAAAACACACTTAATATTAAAAAAAGTTAATGACTGTGAACAATACATAATGCATCATTATTTAAGAATTCGCATCTGTGTTTAGCTTCAGATAGAGTGATCCACTCCTATCTCATTTGCCCAAATTCCTGTCTTCTTTGCCAAGAACTTTTTAAATTTAGTTTTTTTTTTTAAATTTTTAAAAACACATTTTTGGTACTATCAGAGAGTGCCTCTCAGTTCTAGCACGAAATTGGTGTATAAAATAGACACCTGACTTGAAATATAATTACTGATATTTTTTTTGCACTCACCATGTTTTTTCTTTTCTGTGAATACAGCATCAGTTTAAGAACTGATTGATAGCATTACATGAAGAAAAGAGAAACGAGAAAGGACAAGTAATTACAAAAAGAGACGTTATGTTCACTTCATGTAGTAACATTCCCTTTAGCCAGAACAATTAATTCTATTTGAAAACTGACAACAGTCACTCATTTCAAGTGGAAGTTAACACCAAGTGTCTTGTAGCAGGAAGGACAAGGGCACACCCACCCTTGCTCTCTTTGCACAACATTTCTGTGGTTGCAAGAAACACCATTTGAAAGCACTTAAGCACAACAGCAGCTTCCTGCACCAGTGAGAAAATGATACATCCCCTGTTGTGACTCTCCCAACATAGGAAAAGGGCCTGACAGAGAAGCAAAAATTAATTTTAAAACTGAATAAAGGGAACAAAATACAATGGAAGTTCAAAAGGGGCAGAATTCAGAATGGGAGAACTCTACAAGTTTTATATTTCATGACTCTTCAGACAGAAATCTCCCTGGACAGTAGAGAAGAGAAGGTAATCAACACAATTTCCTCAGCACCATGTGCTGCATCTACCGAGTCTATCATCGATACCCCAAGAAAGAAGAACCCATCTCAATGAGCAGTAAATTCAACTTCTCTCCCCACTGAAGTCAGACTGTTAAGGCAATGATTAGCGTTTCTCCCCTTGCAATACTGGCTTTAGAGATAAGCAGTTTTGCCCTGTTTGGACAGCTATGTATTTTGTTTGCACCTTCAGGGATTCTCCTTCAAATGCTGTCTAGCCAGCCCATTAAGATCTGATCCAAAGTCCAGCACAGTCAGTGCAAGTTTTCCAGACCTGTATTACAGTGCTGGAGGGGGAGGGAGCGGTTGTTTGGGGCAGAGCAGTCTATCATTGACCTACTCAGCATGCATTCCATGCACATTGATCTGAGAGCACCAGCTTCAAACAAAGCACAGAACCACCACCTGCTCATGCAGGTTTCAGACCGAGGGGCATTGCTGGGTATTCTAAATTATTTTCTATTTTAAAAGTACTGTTCCATGCTCAAAACTGCCTTGCATTCCGCATTCCCAGTTGGGCTTCTGACTTTGAGCAAAACTGCATGAAGATTTACCTGACTGAAGTTAATTGTGTAGTTTTTCCATAAACTCCAGATCAATTGCATAACATCATTAGCTATGAGACACCTGCTGATAAACTGATGGGACAAACCAGGTTAAGCTAAGACCTCAAGCCACTTCTACTCTCTGCTTAGCAGAGCCCAGTGGAATATGGGTTGCAACGTTTTGAATAAGCTCAGTGACATTGCGGCTTGCATTTCAACCGCAAAAATTGGTCTAAGCAGCCTAACATCAAGTCTATCCTTCACATGACAAACAGAAAAAGCTGCTATGAATAAGCAGCTCATAGCTCTGGACAAAATGCAAGGAAATTTGGAGATTAAAAACTCCAAGCTGAACAAGCTCACAGTGGTTATAGCAACGTATTTCTCTCTCTCTCCTTTTTTTTTTTTTTTTTTTTAGAGAGAGACTCAATCACTTTTTCTTCTGCACATTTACAGACATACCTATTTACAGGATCTGCATGAAGACCTTATAAAACTATTCAGCTTACACACTTTCAAGGCTGAGTAAGTCTCATCTGGTGCAACTTGTTCTTTTAGCAGCAGAGTTGCAAAGAATGTTACCTACGTTCCTGGCTGTACCAATCTCACAGTGCAGCCTCCTG
>NW_008824048.1:406419-420115 GCF_000699105.1 Pygoscelis adeliae
TGTTCAAGTTTACACCACCTTACATTTCTAGCAGCTACAAGGATTTAAATGCCCAATTCCAAAATGAACTTAGAGTCTAATGAAACTCAGTCAAAATAAATTAGTCCATCACCTCCAAGTTGCCATTACCTGCAAAGAACCCAAACCAGAATGTGTTATGCAGAGGAAGTTCTACAACCTGAAACAGTCACTTCTCAGCAAGCCTTCAGAATTCCTACAAATACAATTAGTTTTTACTGTATCTGTGTCACCAAGTACCTTGAATACTCAATTTACTAGCAAGAGAAAAGAAAGATCAAAATAGTATTTTCTATTGACAAGTAAAGCCTTGAAGACGTAGGTTGTCTCCCAACAACTCAATATATTTATTGCCAGTAGACTAGGACATTGTGTGTAAACTGAAGATGACAAAAATGTGCACACTTTCCATCTGCTTATACACACATCCTTCTTTCAAGAAATTTGAATTAACATTGTAAACATCAGTCATGAAAGCCTTCCCAAGTACTGGTAGGTAGGTGGTTAAGATTGTAGGTAAGAAACTAGGAAAGTCTCACAAATGTGCTAACAGGTCTTACATTATTAGTCAGTAGTCATGGGAAAACATCAGTAAGTTCTAAAGAACTTGTGTCTCATTACAAGACCACCAAAACAAATTTCTTACCTCTAAACCCAAGATCAGACTAAGAAGAAAAGTCAGTTTCCCACTTCTAATTGTTTTGGTTAGTTTGTTTGGTTTACACTTAATATGTATACTTAGTATTTAATTATAGTCTTCACAGTTCAGTTTGAATATGGAGCACAACTGAACTTTCTCATAACATGCATCCAGCACGGCCTGTTATGCTATGAAAACTTTAAAATCTTAAAAAGATAACAATAGTATTCATATTCTACATACCACATGCAGTATTCCTTGAGTATCTGGTCTGATTTGCTTTGTGTATGCAGGTTTGTTTTGGTGGGCTTTTTTAAACACAAAAGTATACTAAATTCAAGGAACCAAATGCATATGCTACTTTGACAGGCAATAGAGTATGGTGTTTTTAAAACATCAGCATGTGCAGAAATGCCACTGCTCCTTAATGGACAAACAAGAGATTCTGAAGTCTTTGTCGAGTCAGAACACACTACATCAGTTAGTATTTCACAAAAAATTCACAGCAACAGATTCACATCTTTCCACTACATATTCACAAGAAAACATTCTGCTGAGTAACTTTATCAAAGTACTCAACAATACCTTTAAAAATACTAAGCAATCTGGAAAAACTGAGAGCTTTTTCCATTGCTTAGACAACAGATGGCAAGTTTACACATAAAATTAATCTGTACTTTAAATGCATCATCTTCTACATTAAGGAAACTCTCTTATCTTTTCCCAGGTAATATTTGTTCTGACTTTAAAAACAGCTTTCACAAAAACATAAAATATTGTCTTAAAACATATTAAAAGACGCTTTGTAGAGAAAGAGTATGTCTTCAGTTTTCATGGTCTTTTTCTAACATGCTCTGCCTATTGGGGGATCTAAAAGTTGCCCTGTCACAAAGTAAAGCAACTGACACAAGAAAACAACTTCTCATAGAAGAAACAACTGCAAAAAGTTAAGTGACTCCAAAGGATTTTTCCTGTTTCATCAGGTGTACATTAATATCACACAAGGATTTTTAATGTACAAAAATTTGAACGCACATAGTAACAAGCAGGTACAGAAGGAAGATGACAGACTAACATATCAATGACAAAACATATGCTAAAAAAGTGGAGAAGCAAAGATAACATTTGCTTACAGTTTTCACTTGGCAAACCACTGCCTGTATCAGCAATTCAGCAAGAGTCCATGAACTTTTGTGCAAGGAAAGAGTAATGATCCTGGCCTGATTCGCTTGCATGACACACAGGAACTAAATGGATAGAAGCTGTTAGTATGAGGATTTTAGTCTTTTCATTCTGATTAGGAATTAAAGAAAAAATAAAAATCTGGATTTCTAAATTCTTCACAACAGAATGAAGCCCTTGCTCTAGCTTATCCCGGGAAGAAAGCTACCTGGGGGTGCTGTCAGAAAAGCAGAATGAACAATACATCCTAGAAGCCTCAGCAACACAGTAACCTGCCAAGTAGGTGAATTACCAGAAAAGCAATCAAACCAAAGACCTGCACAGAGGCAACAGCTCTGCTTAGGTTCCATCAGAACTTTAGCAAAAGTCGGTCTGTATCTGCAAAACATTTCAATTTCACCATGCTGATACATTTCAGCAAAAGACTATTTCATCAGAAGATTTCCAAGCAATTCAAATGGTTGCCCAATTGTTTTGGCAAAGATTATCTCCCGAGACAGTGGCATTTGAGGATCCTTAGTCTGTTCAGAGCCACCATTATCTGCACAGCTTTATATGCTCAGAGGACATAGGAAAAGTAACCACAATAGGTCAGAAAGATCTTTTGCATGAAGTATGTGAAAAATGTCACCAATTTCCCATGATTCCCTTACGCATATATCTCAAATTCTTCTAAAGTGATGCAATAAAAGATGACAACAGCAAAATTAGGACTAAGTGACATTTTCACAAGTATGCCATATCATACTAGACTGTTTCGTGAACTGTACTGAAAACAGAATTCTGTTTAATAGCTCAGACCATGAAATAAGGGTTCATTAGTAGGGCATAGGTCTTCCTTAATTGACTCTGATTTTTTTCAAAAAGACATAAAATAATTGCCAATGCTCCCATGTGCAAGGAGCAAATTACCTCAAAAATGTTTCTGAGGATTGCTCGCTACTAGTCTCATTCTGCCTGGTGGCTTTTGGTTACAAAAAAAATGGAGAACCACTGTCCTACATTGAACAATCAAAGCACTGGCTTCTATGTAAAAACAACTATGAGTGGATTACCAAGAAATTAGGAGACAATAAAAAAGGTTAAACAAAAAAATCACATTTCAAAGTGAAAAAAACATTCCGACTCACCACTGAAACAGAAAGAAGTATTTTTCTATTAAAAGGAATTTTTGTTGAAAACACCATCTAGGGGAAAAACCCTTCAACAACCTCTAGAGAATACATATGACAGTTATAGCTACACTCACAGGTTAGAATAAATATTGGAACTGCAAACAGAAGCAAAAAGTACAATAGCAACAGCAGCAAAGTAGTCTGTCAAATTGCTTGACTTTCTTAAACATTGCAAGACTGAGATAGTGGGGAGGTGATGTTGGAAGACACTTTTGAAGACAGCAAGCTATCCTTTTCCAAACGCAATTCCAAATGCAAGTGTCATAATTGAAGAGGGATTTGTCAAAACACGAACCAACAGTTGTTGCTACAGTACTGCATTGCCAAAGAATAGCATCAACAGTTACAAAACAGATGCCAGTTTAGCAGATGCTGTCAAGAACCAAGCAGGCTACACTAAGCTATCAGAAGTCATACACATTTCATGTTGCAGTCTGAGTGCTGAACAGTGGCACAGCAGACAACACCAGCTGTATCACAATGGAAAAGGTTTCAAAGCTGTTTTTCTTCTCTCAGCCTCCAAAGACCTGTCCTTTCTCCTGTGGCAGGCAGGGATTTCTCAGGTAAATGTCTGCTCTCAACAGCTTAACTGTGGAAGAAAGAGAACAGCCAAGACCCACCACTTGCCGTAGTTTGGTACTTCTGAAGGGCGTCAGACCTTTGACAAAGTTCTTTATCCTCTCCAACTACGGGAGCGCTCTGGAGCTCCGAGTCTATAAAAGAAGGTATCTTCTAGGCAAATAACAATGCAACAGTTTCATCAAGTGGAGTTATATCCTGGTAGAAAATACACGGTTCTCTTCCTTCACAAGGGTTTCTCACAGCAAACATTTCTGTGAGGAAAACCAGTCATAACTCTTTCCAGTTGCCATTGACTGTTAGGATAAATTGCCCAGCTTGCGTGGTTGTTCAGGAAGCTCTTCCCAAGACCTGGATTTTAAGAAGTTAAAACCCTTTTGGACTTTCCTTCTGCATTCTGTCATCTCCCTTTTCTTGCCCTCTTATCTCACTTCCCCAGTCTGGCAACTTCCCTCCTGAGAGGTTAGTAAAACTACTGCCTCTACAGTAACTGTCATATGTGTTTACACTGTGTGCAGAAACTCAGGAGGGCTGAAGAGCTAGAATTTTCTTCCTGTGAACCAGGAGCAGAAGATTATGTGATGGGGGGGAAGGGCAGACACTGCTAGTCTCCTGTAGGCAAGTAGGAGGTACACAGAAGGAGGAAGAGCTGAAGTAAAGACAAAAAGTGTCAAAACAACATTTAAAAACCTTCTTTCCCCTCCGTGGGTTAAGCCACTTTTATTTTGTGTCTTATCCTCTTCCAATACAGCTTGAATTTAGTAGCATCAAAAAAATTATGGAAAAAATGAGTTAAGTATAGGAAGATGCTGATTACTGGCCAAGTATCAGAATAGTTTAAGAAAAAAAGTTACCCAAAACTCAAAGACAAATTAAGAAAATTTGCAGTCACCTTACGTATAGTGAGAAATAATTGCACAGAACAGTATTGCTATGCCTCTTTGCTACATTTTTCTAGATGAAAAGGTGTCTCCAGTTTCAACAACCAGAATATCATGACTGAGACTACTCCTCTCTGTCAAACTTCTCAATCTCTACCTTTAGAGATTAAAAGTACACTTTTACACTTTACCATACAGGGTAAAGTACCACAGAGAATATAATCACAACCCCAGCCACCTTTTCTGCCTACAAAAAGAGAAAACAAAGAGAGATCCACTATGTTCTTCACAGTAAGATGTCCCCCCTGCTGCTCCCACTTCTGTGCGTTCTTTGGTTTCTTTCCTCTGCCGGTTTTCACCACCTGACAAAAGCAAAGTGTGAAGTGGTCTTGGACAAGAACATTGCATAATAATGCTGCATGATAAAACACACATGACCTTGTTTCCTGTAACATTTTTCAGTGAAAAATGTGGGGGAGGGAAAGACTAGTAAATCTGAGAAAGAATCATCAAAAATGTGAAAACAAAAATGTGAACGACGTTATCCCCTTACTTCTATCCCAGCTTTTACACTATCTGAAGAGAATCTGAAAACGTGTTTCAACAAATTAGCCCTTTGCAGAAATTACTGTCAGCATGTAAACAGGATAACATTTAAGTCAGAGTGAATCAGCAATCTCTACTGAACAGCCAATAGATGCCAGTGTCTCCTTTGGACTCTCTAGAAAGACTCCCTTCATCTTCAGCCTACCCTGCTTCTTCAGCTTCAGTTTAGAAATTATATATCAATAGGCCAGACCTGATGCAAATTTCATGTACAAATTCACGCCTCAAAGTGTGGGTGTTTCTAGGGGATTTTGGTGTTGTTTCCCCTACACACACCTTTGGAAAAGTGCTTAAAGTTTTGTAGAGGAAACAAAGCTAGCTCTTTACAATGACACATCAGTTACAGAAACCTGGAGCACTAATATTACTTAGAAGCACTTAACTTTGAATTACCTTTGTTTGTAGAAAATGTAATTCCATACAGTGCAATCTATATAAGATGTCTTGCATTTTTATTTAAGTTCTCTTTGGTACTGCAGCAGCAGCTAAAAACCTAGGCAAGATCAGACCCTGAAGCTCTATACCAGCTAATAAAAAACCTGCCATAAAAAAAACCCCAACCAAACAAAAAACCCCAAACCCACATCACCTCCCTCCTTGCCCCCCCACTTAAATCCTATACAGATTAAACAAGGCTACAAATGGGCATTGTGCATGACCTAAATCACATTTATAAATCCTTACAGAATCAGGCCCTGGTCACATAATGCAATTGAAAAAAAAAAAAAAAAAGGACCCTCAGAGACATCCAAGCAACAATCTGGTGAGACAGTGCAACAAATATTTGAAATCAAGTGATTTCTGTAAATGAAAGTTTAATTAAATACAATACTCTAAAAACCAAAACTATATAAATTCACAAGCCTATCTATTAATGATTGAGAGTTCAATTACCATATATATAAATATCGCAGTTTCTGTTATTCTTTGATAGAAGGGTTGAAGTATTTTAAAAAAAGGAATACATTCTTTTTTTAAACCCTATTTTAATGCTTCATATTGTTGAATAATTTATGATAGCACTGTTGACATTTTATCTTTATAATTCAGGAAAATGTACTTGCTTGATAGTTTACTTAATGCTTCCTTAATCATCAATGGCCTGAGAGCTCTCCACTTGTTCCCTATCTGAAATACCAGCCAGCTTTTGCAAAGATACAGCACTACATGTTTTGCCAAGATCACGTTATCTCTATAAACACAGATTGTCAGAAAAAAATGGAAGCCAAAAACCCCACGGCTCTGAAAGTAAACAAAGGTTCGTCATAAAATGTACCATTAGCGGAGATTCTGCAAAACTCTAATGAAAAGGACAGGGAAAAAGAAAAGGTTAGTTAAGACAACCATATCTTCACAATGTAACATTCAGATGTTCTGTGTTCTCTTGTACATTAAAAAAAAAAAAAAAAAAAGAGTCTGGTGCTTCCCCCTCCACTGGAGAAGAGTCAAATTATCATCATATGTGTCCAAAACAGAGTTCTGTAAGTACTGAGTATGATTATGCAATTCAATTGTATGCTTTACTTTTAAAGAGAAAGAAAATACTCCCAATTAAGAGACACTTACAAAAAGCTCCCGATATTCATATTGCATATTTCCCCAAGTTCTGAAATAAGAATGACACAAAACTTTTTTCATTATTTTTGACATTTCTTGATATCCTGAAAAAACATAAGGAAACTGCAGAAAGCAAGAGCGTGAGGATTGTACCCCAATATATCAAAAAAGTTAGCAGACTACCTGACATGGATTCAAGAAAAAAAAACATAATGGAAAAGCAAATAATGATTTAAATAGGGGATACAACAGCTGTAGAACAAATACCTATTTGAAATACAACATTTTTTCTCTTTCTCAGAAACAAGAATGTCAAATTACTGGAACAAACAGTCAAGAAAGCAGTAGATTCTGTATTTATTGACTCTTCTTGACTAAAACATCACGAGTAGATGCACTGTTGCAAAATGGGCTTTAGATAAACCCATGTTACTGAACTTGGTGAAGAAGAAAAGCTGAAATGATATACAGAAGATCAGATAAGAAGATACAGTGTTCTTTTCTGGATTTCAAAATGTGCTGCTATAGATTGTGCTATTATCAGTTCCTTTATAAGAAGGCATTGTAAAATAAAGATGAAACATTTATAGTATGACAGTATTTTTAAACTGATAAGTTGTTTATAAAAAAGTTACATTACAAAATTCTCAGTGAACAATTATTCAACTATTCTTAAAAGTCTACCCGATGACAGAAAACTAGAAAAAACTTAAAACACTCAAGTCTCTCAGTACATAAGTCAAATTCCAACCCAAGCTTTGCGTCTGAGCCCTTAAGTCTAGGGCTTTTATCTACATTTCAATCTCAGATGACTTCCCACTACTCCAAACAAAGTTATGCAGATGTACCCACTCAGCAATGTGAACCAAGACACATCAGTTCTTCCTGCTAGACCCCACTCCAAGTCAGAAATCATACTGTTTCAATCTTGCCTCCAGGTGGTATCTTCCAGCTCACTTTTGGATGCAAAAATCAAATCTACCTAAGGTGACCTGTTCAAAATTTAGGATACTCTATTCTCAAAATACCAGAACAAGATGGGCTTTTTCCTAGATCAATCTCAAACTCACAAACCACTTCAGTTTTCTACAGAACTTTTCAGCGTATTATACATACTTATTTGCAGCTTCACCTCAGCTCTGCCAAACTAAGAATTTCAGACCTCTCTGCCAGTGTTTGGAACAAGCTGCTGCAAAGGTGTAGACTTTCATGGACCTCAAGAACCACTTGCCAAGGCAAAAGAGAAAAAGATTAAGTATTCCACACTACTTAACATGTGGCTAACAAAGAGATGACCAAAAACAAGCTATGGCTGTGATACAATGAAAAACCCAGCTAGCCGCCTCTCCCCCCCCAGGCCTGTTAAAGATACTGCAGACTCTTAGACACTTTATTTCATTGATTACAATCACTTTTAATTAGATAAGCTGGAGCTAAGTCTAGAATACAAGTGAATACAGTGTACTACAGCCAAGTTTTTTCGTAACTTGCAAATTATACCGAATAAGACATGTCTCCAGCTGAACTAGTCACTCTAAGAGGTTTTTGCACATACATTTTCAGGTATAAGACAAATTGCTGAGACCCACTGAAATCAACTAGAAGTTTAAAATGACCATGGTATCTCCTCTCTTCATGCATGCTTTGAGCTCCTGAAGATATACCCTAAAAAACTACAAATTACTATAAATGCTGTTAGTTATTGGATTTGTTAAATTTATATTCCAATTAGCAAACTAAATCCAATTAAAAATACTAAGCAGGAATTAAAAGTCTGAAAGGACCACTTCTGACCAGGCATTCCAGTATCTGTAAATGGATATCCCTCTACCCACTCCTGCCCTTAAGTGTTTGCCACATCTGCTCACCTACCAGTAAACCATCTTTTAAATAGACTTTTTTTTCCTTAATTGGTACACAGTAAGGACTTTGACCACATGCAAGAAACAGTCTACCCACACCTAGATCCAAACTAAACATCACGATATTTGTCTGCCAATTCATCAAATAACAACTGAATTGAGTTTCATTTTTTTAAAGCAAATAAGGTCACAGTGTAATTACATCCCTCTGACTGGCACACAGACAAAAAGAAAATGTAAAAAACCCCACCCAAATAACAGGAGAAGCCAGATCATGGCCTTAATTTTTTAGATCACTGATAGCATTCTTTGGTATCACATTTATTTAAAAACAAAACCTCACAATGCAACTTTGCTGTAGAAGACAGAGCATACTTCTGTCAGTGACAAACAGCCTCAGTGCCATCAGATTACTTCCACTATTCTAGGCAATCTTTACCTATTTGCACAATTCCGTAACTATGCATAGTAATCTTCATATTTTCAGTTTGCATTGCACTTCAGTAGTAGGGCGCTTTACATAAAACATTGTCACCTTTCTTATTTTCCAGACATAACACAAGTACAAGGGTCTAAACTATTTGCCTAAGTTCACACTGTGAGCCACTGGCAGGTCAGATATACACACTATTCTTTGTTTCACAAAATTATCAATAGAACAAATTTCATTCTAAAGAAAGAACTACCTTGTAATTCCTTTCAAGGAAGGTAAATAGTTGAAAAATTAAGTAACACCATAAAGGAAGTGCTGTTGAAATCTCCAAACTGCTTAAACACTGCAAAAGGAAATCCATTTTAAAATTCAACCCTTACCAGAACTCTCCCCATACAACACAGTGTCTCAGTTTCATTTTTCAGTTTTAGTATATGGAGGAAACCTCAGGCAGGGGAAAGAAAAGAAACTCTCTGTGAACACACAGAGTTCAATGCAAAGGGCATGTGTAAGAAAAAACAAACCATACCAAGGAAAAAAAGGGAGGGAAGGACATAGGTGCAATATATTTAACATGTCTCAAAGTAACACAACACAATGATCCTGCAAACTGTTTAAGATTTCCATTGTCAATTGTTCCATTTAGAGTTCAGCAAAAAGAGAATTAGGTAACAAAGGTGACACTACTGTGAACATCTCTATCAAAGCCTGTGGGTGTATTGTTCAGTCCCTCATAGGTGACCAAGATATCCCTCATGCCTTCAACAGAAACAGGATTCTCAGTGGCTCTGTGGTACTGATCCAGTCTAAATGCCATTACTATGTAGACTTAATGCCTCTGCATTATTCCAAGCAGTTAATAAAACAAGTTCACAGAAATGGGCTCTTGTTATTCTTCCATCCCCATTCAGGACAGATGGGTTCTAAAAGAAGTGAAGTTTATCTCATTTAGCAGATGCTTCTCCTCCTACTCCCCTGAAAATTGTTCATAGACAATATCACCATTTAACACTTGACCTCATCAACCTACTGGCATAAGCAGCATAAATCACCTTGACCACATGTAAGGATAGTATAAGCTGGGACAGATACTGCCAGTCACTTCAGACACAGTCAGAATTGCAAGAAGTGGTATAGCAGCTTCTTTCTGAGAAAAGAAGTTAAGGTAGTTCGATGACTCTCATAATCTATAAAGCATGTTAGAGACCCCCCTGAAACAAAAACAATGTAGGAAGTGGTAGAGCGTAACAGTCTTCCCTTGCGCTTCCTTTTACCAGCCACATGCTTTTGCTGACAGCAAGACAGTGTAATGGAAGGATTCATTCTCTGGTGAAGAATTCCATCTCATCTATGTGGAAACTTCCTAAAGCCAAATTATCCCTCTCTCAGACTATGTCCTGTTAAGCAATGTATGCACAGCAGCTGATATCTGAAGACTTCAGCCCATTTTTATGTGTTACATACAGTCTCTGCCAGAAAGAAGAAAAAGAGTGGGCAACAGGAAAAGCAAGCAAATCCTTAGGCAAAAAAAGAGAGAATCCAGAGAAAAGAGGACAGGATGACAGATATCACAAACTGACAGTTACAGCAGAATGCGAGATCATCTACAAAGATTTGAGAATCCCTTACTCTAAAACCTGGATGTTCCTTGAATAGTCCTCAAGTTCGGAATGTGTTATTAGGTCACAAGCATAGATTAGTATGCCAAGTCTGAGCCCAAACGTCTCAAAAGACAGCTGCTTTTCCTCTTTCCCCATCCCCATCCCCCCTCCTCACCAAGTTTCTCTAACAGAGAGAAATTCTCCCCTTTTCTCTCCCCTCCCACCCACAACTGGGTACAAAACCAGGTTCGAATTTTAACTGAAATAATGTCAGTCACTTAGCATTTACTCCACCTTGTTTAAAACTAATTAAAATTGTTTAAAACTAATTAAAAGTTAGTGGATTGCTAGGCAAGCATAACCTTAATACATGCAAGGTGAAACAGGTGATTGTGCATAGGCAAAGGAAAAAAACAAGCAGGCTGGAACCTGCTTGATCTCAGTAGGTACAGAAAAATACATAGTAACTACTGACCATGACCAGAAGTCTGGACTCCCTTTGATTCCTAGAAAAACCCAAAAAGGGGAAGGAAATTAAGGCATCCAGCCACAATCAACTTGTGCCAAAACATTCTGTTTTGTTTTAACCTTTGGAAACGTAATTGAATACAAATGAAAACTTGGGAAGAAGTTAAACTATTACTGAGAAGAAGATACCTTCTCACAGCGATTATTTGCTGGGAGGCAGTGGCAGACACCAGAGGGATGACATACTCCATGATGGGGAAGAGGTGAAGTAAAAACAGGAGCCTCAGTTCAAGTGGAAGATGGGGACAGCACACTGAGTCATATGTGGGACAGAAATCAAGAAAACTAGGAAAAGCGTAGATATTTGTCCTACTTTATCTCCTGCACCTCTGCATTCTTGTCTTGTAAGAAAGAGTATATAGGACTCTCTCATTCCCCTCCCACCTCTGGCAGATACGGTCTCTCCTAACAAGGTGCCAAACTCACCCAGATAAATCAATTCCATGTGACCACTCTCCTTTCCCACTTCCCTTAGGTTCTGTGGGTCTGCCCAGCATCCCCAGGCTACCAAATCAGATACTGGAGAACATGTGGTGAGGATCACATGCCATACCACAGAGTAACAAATTCATTAATTTTCCATTCCCATGGTGTCCAAATCATAGCTACATGTAAGCAGAAATAAGAAGGAAGAATAGCTGCTGTTAAAAATATACCACAGGTGGTTGGGTGGGTTTTTTCCCCCCCTTTCCTTTTTGGAGGGAAGGAGAAATTATTATTTTAATCCTTATCAAATATCTCTTTGGTTCTTCCATAACTCTCCAAACAACATTTACTTATTCCCTTAGAGTGCTGGAAAAAGTTGACAGAGGGGGATTCGATCACATTACTGAGCCTCAGGGGGTGGTGATTAGGATCTTTAAGCCAAGGATTTCAGTCATTTCTTCCTCTTTAAACATGAGGAATAAAGGCAGCTAATACCTTTCAGCATTAAAATTACAAGTGCCACCCTCCTGTTGCTGACATTTGCAGACCTTTTTTCTTATGAAGATAGAATAAATGAAACCTATAAAATCGTATTTTAAACAGACAGAAAATGAGAAGTGGGAGGAAAGATCTTTATGGGGAAAGAAGACCATCAGGGGTGATTCACGGGAGGAAAAAAAAAAAAAAAAAGGAGAAGGCTTAAGGAGTCTTTCAGTAGTGCACTTGAACAAAACCAAGTTAACACAGATGTCCAAATCACCTTTTGAACCTCCTCATTGTTTGTGCAGCGTGTAAAAATACCAGTAAAACTGTTATTCTTTAACAAATTTGAGCCAGCATGGCACAAGAGGACATGCTACGCATATTCCCAATGACAAAATAAAGAATATTTAAAGTCTCAACTATTGACAAATGTTACCTGTTGCAGACCCAACTAGTCTTACTGAAAGAAACCAGAACAGTTAATACTTGTAGCAACATGCTCCTCCAGAAGAACAAAGCAGCTCTAATCCCTGTGGTTCCAGCCAGGTACTCTGTGATCTGCCACTCTCAAGCAGAACGGAGAGATGGGGAGTAGCTGTGTTATTTTCTTATCACCTGGACCATATAATGAGCCAAACTAGAAACAACTGTAAGCATCTGGCTGTCTCCCAAGTGCATACAAAATAGAACTGAAGAAACAGTTCTGCACAGTCCACCAGCTCATGTGTGGACTTCATAGTTGTTCAAATTTTTCTTGGGCAGTCTATGCAAACACCTGCTCAGATAAATCAGTTTTGCTTCTTCCTGGACACAAGAAATTACCCGGTCTTCTACAGAGCTTTTAAAACACCCAGCCTAAATACGAACAGGCTTCAGCAAGGTGTGCCAACTATTCCAGTGATTCTACATAAATCTTTGAAAAGGTGTATAAAATACATCAATGTCAGCCAATTTCTTCTCTAGCCAAACAGGCATGCAATCAGTACTATGAGTTCCCATGCTCTACTCACTGGTGGTCTTGATGTCACTGCTCTGTGACATGGGAACTGCAGTGTTCCCATGCTCTACTCATTGGTGTCAGTTCCCAGACAGCTTTTGAAGCAGCTTGTCATTTCCTGGTTTCTTGCCACAGGGCTTCCCCCCAAGACACCTTGTTTTTGTAATATGAGTCTGAAGGCTTTGCAACCATACAGAACTTGAAGAGTTCCAAGCACAGACTGAGGAGAAAGAAACCTGGATGTTCAGAAGCACTAAAAGCAAGGGCAACAAAATTAGCTGATCCTCATGTCCCAGTCGTAAATTAACATTGGTCCTTCTACTGTCTGATTCCTCAGCCACCCTGTTCATTTCGGTTTGAGAGGGGTTGTATGATATCCAACACACAGCAAACCCTTCCACAATGGATGGTGTATGTTTTATCTATTCACTGAAGCGCCTGTCAAAGTTAATTAAATGCACTTGTGGTACATCTCCTTCCCTCAGCTGCTTTACATACCATTATCATAATATATATGATGGTTTTATGGAAAATTAGAGATAGGTACCTGCCTTTCAAGTACTTCTTTTTTTCAGCCTTTGGAAAGAATTCAAATTAAAGATAGCTGCTTTTTTACTTCAAGCACTTGCCTAAATTGCAAGACTAGTGTGGGTTTTTTTTTAATTAATAGTATGTAGTTTTTACAATCAGTAAAGTACCAGTTTTATGATCAGTAGGTATCACAGCAG
>NW_008824048.1:420158-427573 GCF_000699105.1 Pygoscelis adeliae
CACTACCAACGTGATGAGCTTGAAAAATTTAATTTCCATTCCATCAGCAGTACATGATGTGAATTTCTTACTGACTACTGCCCAGATTCAACAGTCTACTGTACAGGAAAAGAAACTGGCAGAGTGATGCCTAGTAAGTTCCTAATTATTACTACTTAATACTTCTTTGGATGTTGCTCCTTTCGGTTGCTTGAAGCTCAGTGGCCACTGTGGACATACCAGACAATACAACAGCTTTTGACAAAACCTCTAACAGACTGGTATTCTCTACTAGCATAGACAGTATGAGAGAAATTAATTAGTGCTTATGGCCATGTAATTTTCAAGTATGTGAATTTACCAACAAAGATAACAAACATGGGCCATAGTTTTTGGACAGACACATCACCAAAAAGCTATCTTGTTGCATGCATTTTGCACTACAGCCATTGCCTAACTGTGTTCCTTTCATTCTTTTTCATTGAAGACTCAGAACAGGTATCTTTCTTGATTCAAAAACTGAATTCCTAAATATTTGCTTCCTTCCAAATGAGCCCCATTCTCTGGTCTTTAATGTCTCTTGATCCTTATAGTCGGAGGTGCTATTTTTACTCCTACAATGAAGTAGTAGCAGTAAATATTTCTGGAACACCTACACTCCATGATAACTAATGAACAATGAAAGAAAAGCTCAATTCTTCACACTCACTAGTTATGAAACAGTTCATTAGCCTATCATGTCCATCCATTTCTTTCAGCTATATGAAGCATTCATTCCTCCTTTTCATCCAACTGCTATATAACAACCATTCTGACACCTGTAAATCCAACCCCTGTTTTGAAATACCTTTAGGAAATTTAGCTACAGCACCTAAGGTTCTTTTATTTCTTTAAGAACATACATTTATAGCAGTTGGGGAGTGGTTTTGACTTAACGCACACAAAGCTTACTCCATATACTTAACAATCTTTTGCTTTTCTGAGCATTCCGCTCTAAATGTGCTTTTTGCTTACTGGCAGAGATCCAGTGAGCATACTTCAGAGTCACCCATAAAACCAAAAGGTAGAGGTCTTTCCTGAGCCAGCCAGTGATTTCAGACTGGTTTTGCTTTTTAACTGCCCACTGAACAATTCTGTTACCTGTACTTATTCTGCACCTAAACTACAACAGGAGAACATGATTTTGAGAGTTAATTCTCTCCCACTACATGTTTTTCCAAGCCATTTGCTTGTTCGCTTGCTTCAGAATAGGCATACAGGATCAGACCAAAGGCACGTCTAGCTCTTCTTCTAACAGTGGCCAAGAATGAGTGCCCAGGAAAGAGCTTCGGAATAGGACAAGACTACAACAGTACTTTCCCAGTGTAGTTTCACAGTGATTTGAGATTCAGAAACATCTTAAGCCAGGATGAATACAAGTCATCTTTGTGTTCTTTACAAACAACACCTGAAAAGAGGTGGAATAAGTGCTTGTTTTTTGATCAGGCTCTTTACAGTACAACTACTGTAGTCCTTGTCAATATCACATTCAAGACTTCCTTGCATTCCTGTATCTTCAGAAAATCTCTTATCTGTGATTAAGACAGGATGGAATTTAATCGTTTGCAGGGATTGCCTTCACATATTCTACTCCTTTTCTTCTTTCCTGATTTTAGAACAGTCAGACTTCCTACATCAAAGGTGTTTTATTTGAGGGTTTCACTCATTATTCTTTCCCCATATGTTTTGCTCTAACACCACATTACCTTCCATCTTTAATCCTTTTCCCAGCAGTGCCATTCCCATGTCACTGCCAAAAGCCTACAGCAGCGTTTTGGGCACTGGTCAAGACCAGCAACGTGTAACAAGGACAGAGCTTTAACTGCTTGGCAAAAGAAAGATATTGGCAGCTGGTAAGTTTAAAAAAAAAAAAAAAAGTGGTATAGTGCACAAGGGAAGAAAGCCACCACCACATTTCATTTTCTTAAGTCAGTTCTGAGTGAAAAGTGACTGACTGGCACTATTATACATCTTCTGGTTATAACATACAAAATCTTTTAGAAGAAGAAAAAGAAGAAGAAAAAACCTTCACTGTATTTTTGAAACAAAGTCACCTAGTCAGATGGATTAAATTAATTTGTACTGCCTAATCACACCATTACTACAGTGAATATCTGAATGTTTCCAATTTCAATGTTTATGCGAAATTGTTAATACAATCTTTTCTAACTCTTAATACAAACAAACCAAATTAACAATCTGTTGGGCTCGTTACTGTATACAGAAGAGATTTTTATGCTTCTGTACAATGCCCTATGCCCTACTCCTAGCACCTACCATAATACACGTCCTTCCTCCTCCTCAACTTCCACTCATTTCAATTCCTTATCATAATACCCTCACCCCCAAACAAACAGGTCTCTAGCTCTCCTCACAGCCCAGAAAACTTCAACTTCTGACCGTTGGCTAGTTTTTGTGCATTCCTCTCTTTGTCTGATCTCCCACTGAGCCAAAGGAGGCATTAATTCTCAGTCAGCCAAAGGGCCTCCATCAAACAACATTCTGCTCTCTGATAATGCATCTCTCCTCTACAATCTTCAGCCCCACAATTCTACCTGCCACCCATTCCACAACGTCGCTCCATCAGCACTGGCCACTTTTAATTTGATTTCCCTTCTGTTCTTTTCTCAGTCTACTCAAATGATTATTGAATCTCTCCACTTACCCCTTTACTTCTGCCCCCTCCATTCTGCCCATCCTCACATCTGCTCTCACTCTTTCTCTCACCTCACTTCAGCACCTCCACAAGCTTCTGTTTCCATTCAAGCTGAGGATCATCTTGCAACTGATCAGCCTGAACTTCTAGTACATGTGATTCTTCTCACACACTGTGATTTTACTAGGAAAAGGACATTCTCTCCAGCATAACTGAACCCCATGCTGCTTAACTTGCACTTCAGACTTCATTCTCCTGTCTCTGCATCTTCGTGTCCCTATTTCTTCCCAGCGCGAACAAACTGCTAAATAGTCTTACCTCTGTATCCTTCTCGTTGTTTTTTCCTTCCACTAGATGATGTCACAAATTGACATGTCTGTCCGTGTCCTTTGAGCTCTGTATTTCCACTAATTCCATTCCATTTTCTGACCTTGCTCATTCCTTCCTCTTGTTCTATTCTTTCATCTTCACAGGCAGTTTCTGTTTCCTATTCATTCCCCATCAGACTGATGCAAAAACCCAGTCTCCCTGTCCCAAGTATTGTTTGAAATAAACCTCTTCCATACTGCTGCTCTTGCCAAGAGGTGCTCTCCATAAAACATCCATCTCACCAGTGATGCATTTGCATTCAGTTTCCATCTTAAGATTCTGACACCTACCCCCAAAAAAAAGTAAAAGAAAAAAACTAAAGTGATGTTGAAGTGCTGCCTGCCAACTTGACCATTATTGGCCCCTTGCCCTTCCTCCTCATCTGGCTATATACGCTGGATACTATCTTGTGTGTAGAGTCTAGGCCAATTTTTTCTGTTCTGCATTTGTATATCACCCATGCAGCAGAGTCCTCAGCCAAGTTTAGAGCTTCTGAGAAGTTGGACAAACTTTGATTATACCTAGGAAAATACATTATAAGGAAAATACTGCACAATTAAAGCTACCTAATAGGCTCCGAGAAGTCTTGTAGGACAGATACAACTGCTTGAGAGCATTAACTTGAGAGTTACTGTTTTCTCCTAGGTATGTATATTTGTTAAGTCTTAGGTTTGTGTATCACAACAGATCGGTGGATGAATCGCATATAAATCGATCCATTCTCTTAATTATTTGACTTTACAAAGATGCCTTCCTGCTAAGTGATAAATGCTAACACCAAGATGAACTGGACATTTTTACGTGAACATTTATGACGACTAACACTTATCTTTGTTCCAAACACATATGAATTGCCACGTCATTTACTTCTACAGCACTTTGACAATATTTCAGTTTCCTACCAACTATGCTCTTTTTTCCTTTTTTTTTTTCTCTCATGCAGTTGAAACAAAAAAGTTTCAACTGCATGAAACTTTCAGTTCTAATTTCTAAGGCAGATGATGACTACTGACCTTTTGAGACCAGTAATACAAATCTGAGCACTACTAAGTTTCCAAAATGTATCTGTTTTCCTGCTTACAAAGAATGAAGACAGGGAAAAATAAGACCTAACCCGCTCCTGTTGGGATACTTCTAATTTGCAAAGTAGATTCAACTTTTTCATACTTTTTCCTGATACAGAAGAATTACAGCATTTGGCAAACTAAGCCTACAATTCAAATAAAAATAAACTGAAATACACAAAACATGCTCAATGAAGTACATGGAATGGGACTGAACTGATTTTGATCATCTGCCTCTATAATAATGATGACATTTTTTACGCTGACAGTGGATAAACACTGGAACAGGTTGCCCAGAGAGGTGGTGGATGCCCCATCCCTGGAAACATTCAAGGTCAGGTTGGACGGGGCTCTGAGCAACCTGATCTAGTTGAAGATGTCCCTGCCCACAGCAGGGGGGTTGGACTAGATGACCTTCAGAGGTCCCTTCCAACCCAAACTATTCTGTGATTCTATGATATAAAAGGGAACAAGATTCTTAGAAATCATAATGTGGTATTATGCTAAAAGAGAAAAACATAGTGAGTATTATAGTTTTTGTACACCTGCAAGACTCCAGGCCTCTCTCACCACTATCAGATCAATTCAGTGTTCATGTCTCACGCAAAACTAGTATTAGGCTCAGGACAAAGATGACCTTGTATTGAAATCATCACTGGGGCAGGCTGGTGGGAACAAAACCAAAAAAAACCAAACAAAAAAATCTCAGTAACACATTTTATAGGAATATGCAGACAGGTGATGTTATCTGCTAGATTAATATTCCAGATGGATATTAATCTATTTTGTCAATTGTATGGCACAGATTTGGGCTGCTTAATGTTCTGGCCAACTTCTGTCATGTTTTCAGAGGTTTACAAGGATGCACTTAGCTGAATTAAAATATAAGTTATTTAATTCATAATGTAAATTAATCAAACGATTAATTGATTTCGATGGGTGTTAGGCATGTCTGACAGTTTTGAAAATCCCTCTGGCCTTCAAACATGAATACCATTAGACCAGAAGATATTCGAGTTCTAGCATTAAGTTAGAGATACTTTTCTTTCTTTTTTCCCCCCAAATGATTAACCTTAAGATGCCACATCATTCCTAATTTCCATATAATTTCCTCTTTTTCTTTCTAACATTTCTCTCTCCACCTTTTCTTGTCACTTTCTACAGATTTTTTCTCCCATCCTACTGACTAGGCAATCTGCTTTTTCTGTAACCCAGAAAGCAAATAGAATCATAGCAACTTAGCTAACTTAGAAGACACAGAATCATTATCAGCTACTCAACAAGTCAACTTCCAAGTAATGAAATCAAACTCAAAAGCAGCACATCTGACATATTTTTGGACATGAAGAAAATACCTATCCGCTCAAGATATGCCATTATAAAATAACAACTCCGTACTAAAGTAACTGGGTAAACAGGGCAAGAAAGGAAAAGCAAGCAAGCAGGCCATTTCCCTCTCAAGGGAAGAAAAGAACATGGCAGCAAGACTGGGCAGGACTGCAAATCCATTTGGCAAGGACAATGACTTGCACCGGAACACAACATTGGGTGAGGCAGAATTATACAACTTAACTATTCAGAGATCTTGAAGGGACTTGAAGAGGTAGGCAACTGATCTTCTCCAGTGACACCTCCTGAGCCTTAAGTAGGCATATACTAAAGGAAAAATCCTGGTTGTGCTTTTATTAAGGCACATCTGATTATACAGGTTGACCAGTAGAGAGAGCTGCATGAACTGGAAAGCCTGCATCTCAAATAGGGCACTAGTCAACACAGACTATCTGGAACAGCAGTAGGGGCAGCATTTAATTAATAATGTAAGATAAGGATATTAGGTATGCATATGTGGTACACACACAAATTGACAGACCACAAGAAAATTAAACCCACACAAACATATTCATTCAATTCTCATATACAAGTGCTAGGCATCTTGCTAACATATGAGAAGAATGCAGACAGTTCTGAAGAGTTGGAGTTCTGAAAAAGTTCTTATATGAAGCGGCGTTCTTGAGATCATCAACACAATTTACAGTACTGAAATAAATTAGGTGTTGGCAAAGCCGTGGAGGCAGGGGAGGCAAGTATTATCATTATTACAACTTCGAACAAAATCTTTTGAACGCATGGGGGATCAATGTGTAATTTATGAAGTCCAAAGGAACCTTACCTTATATCCCCTATCTTTCAGGATGTGTTCCTAATTAACTCCTGTACATACTAGCTTTTCAGTACATAAACAGATCCGTTTAACCATTTAAACCCCATGAAAAAGCAGAGAAACTTTTAAATAAATAGAAGCAAAAATACTTAAATATAAGGATTTTATCACTAAAAGAATTGTGTATGTTGGCTTTGGATATCCATGATTTCCATCTCAAATTACAGAACTATCTACAGTAGCAGCAGCCAAGAGCTGATATTAATCAGACCAACACAAACAAAACTACAAATGGCATCAAGACCCATACTAGCCTACTTTTTCTCCCAGTTTAAAGGGTTTAATAAAGCTACACGTTTCTCTGAGAGATACCTATTGTATAAACATGCCACAGACATAAAAATCCCGTGAACCAAGTGCATTTACTTGCAAATTTACCTGCAAGTGACAGCTACATTTTGAGTTGAACAGGCAACTGATTTTGAAGGCCTACAAAAACAGTCACACTCCTATTTTATCATGACCAAAACTTAAGATTTAATTATTATTAAATTAACTTAATTATTTAACTATTAACTATAGTACCAAATTTACTAAAAAAAAAAGTCTCAAATATGAAGGTTAATGCAGCCTAAATTCTCCTTGGAGGAGAGTGGTTTCACACTAGCTTAAACCTGTGAAAATCTGCTGAAGTCGCACTCCCACTTTCACCTGGTATTCCTACCTGCTCCCTTGTGCCAACACTTGTATTTGTACTATGACAACATTTAGCAAACCAATTTCAGTTAGGACTATGTTTAAGTTGTCAGCAGGATCAGGTCTCTGCATTTTTTCATTCCACAGACACAGGATTGTTAGTACAGGTGCAGAGAAAAGTATGGAAACGTGCCCCAGTCTAACACTGACACACACTGACATGGAACTGTATCCTCAACGAATGTACCACTGAAAATGGAGGTTTCTCTAAATGTACAGGAAAACCAGAGTTAAGAAAAAGCTGGTTCATGGCTGGAAACTTACATTCTCTTACAAAGAGACCCAAGGAAAATCAGAAAATAGAAGATTTCATACAGGAAAAAGGGTGTGAGCATACTTTTTTCACAGTAAGACACTTCAATTAACCAAAAATATCTGTACAGGTTCAGCA
>NW_008824048.1:427607-428037 GCF_000699105.1 Pygoscelis adeliae
CCCATTATGTTCCACTCCAAGAAACAAGTGAAAAACATACTTTAGAGAGGTTGTTATACATGCTAATTAGAGTCTCAAAGTAACTATCAACAGGGAATCAAAACCAAGCAGGGTTGTTTACCCTGGGGTTATGATTATTCATACACAGGTGCAATTCAAGCAAACATTTTCTTTGGTGTGCGACAATACACTGTTTTCATATAGCAACAAAACCAAAAGTCACAACTGTTACATGTGAAAGTGACAAAGGCTGATATAAATTATAATTAATAATAAGAAATCATAGACTAATATAGTTGGAAAGGACTGATGGTGGTCATTTGGTTCAATAACCCTACTCAAAGCAGGGTCAAATTATGCCAGGCTCAAAGCCTGTCTAGTGAATTTTTTACCATCTTCAAAGATGTGTATTTCACAACCCCTCTGAACA
>NW_008824048.1:428058-446056 GCF_000699105.1 Pygoscelis adeliae
CTGCTGAAAAAAATTTTCCTTAATACCTAACAAAAATTTCCCATGTTTTCACTTGTGTCGGTTGTGTCTCATCCAAACACCATGTATCTTCAAAAAAAAGTCCAGCTGCATATTCTTTATAACCTCCCATCAGGTAGCTGAAGACAAGTATCTCCTCAGACTTCTCCAAATGGAAACAGAGTTCTCTCAGCCCCTTGTACATCATGTACTCCACCCCTATTCATCTTTGGCGGTCCTTCACTGGACTCATTCCAGCATGCCAATGTCGATCTAGTATTAAGAAACTCTGAACTGGAATAGCACACTCAGACAAAGTCACTGCCCTTTCAAATAAAATGTTCTTTTAAAAGACATATATTTTAATGATACAAATGCAAAGTTAGATACCCAAGAAAAATGCAGGCTACACCTAGGAAACAACCGAGTATGCCCTGAAAAGTAGTGGTTCTGACAACTACTGGCACAGTGAGAATGAATTCAATACAAATTTTCAATATAATTCAGCAGTAAACATATCTTATAAGCACCACCCATCTATATGGATCAGATTATGTCTTCTTTATACATACACATGTATAACATTACGCACATTCAATTTTACTTCGATACTTTATATATAAAAATGTATATATATAAAGCAAGGGACTTAGTCATCAAGGGTGGAGACAATTTTACCTTTACATACCACCCGGCTGAAATCCAGAACAGGAATACAGTTCTATAGTCCCTGCAAGAGTGACATTTATTTAAGATTATTCTAGTCTGAAGACTATCTAAACAATAGATTACAAATATTAAAATGCTTAACAATTGCAAAAATTCAAGAGTAAATCAAAGAATAAAACTGCCATTTATAAACATTGCTGTCATGGTTGAAGTTGTACCTATTTGACACAATCAGTGGACTTGCTGGAGCAGCTTCTGACTCGCAAAAGTCTGTGAAACAATTGCAAGACCTGCACAAGAAAAAGAACAGTAACCCAAAATTCTACTCTTACATAGAAACTTTGCTATGCAACAAAAACAAACACAAAGTGGCTGGTTCAGCTTTATACTTTCTTTGGGCTAACCTGATTTAATAATTTTTTTTTTTCAAGCAGTAGAGACCAAACTTTGGTCTCCACAAAGACAATCCCTTTCCTCAAACTTGAAGGATGTTTCATAGTACTCTACAATACATTTTGCTAGACAACATGAAGGAAACTCGTATTTTACTCCACGTTAACATCAGTGACCAGCAAATTCAATCTGTAGATGGAAAAAAAAGTTAACACTGAGACAAAGACCGATTCCTGAAAATGCAGAGTACTTTTTTGGATTCTACATAAAGGTAGAAGTAGTTTCAAAAACACTCTTTTTGCCAGGACAGGTCGTGGGATGGTTACATCAGCCAGCAAGTATATACTCTCAATTTGACAATAAAATGAAATCATTTCAGAGAAGAACCATTTTAGTGAGGAAAAGATGTTCTAATTGTAAAGTGGTTGGAGATTAAAGGATTTTCTTCCCTTTGCAACTACAACAAAGTATTTGTCTATGCAATCTGGTCTGCCAATAAATACAAGCAAGGACTATAACCTGCTTCGTGCTGTCCACTCTCGGCTCTCCTGCCCATAGCCCTCTGTTACCTTTAGAAGGTTCAAGTCAAGTGGAAATTGGTATGGGAGTTTTCCTATACCTCTTCTCAACACTTAACTTACATTGCAAGAAAGCTCTGGGATATGGAAGCTTGTTAAACTTACACCAAGAACTTCAAGGCTTTAATAATGAACAACAGGACCTGCCACACAGAAATGTTCTCAAAGTAACAAGTCCTGGGGGTGCTAAATGTACTGGTGGTTGCCTCCAAAAGGCTGTATCTTCTCTTCTGTCTAAAAGAACAACTTTTTAATTACCTCAGTAATAACACAGAAATCAACCTTAATTAAAAAATAAACTCTTGCTACATGAAACCTGCTTAAATTTATTCATCTACTAGCTGAGTCACATATTACTCAAATATTTTTGTTTATCATGTCCACATAGCTCGAAATGAAAATGGAGAAGCATTCAAATTAATTTTGTTGATTTCATAAGGCTTTGACTGAAAGCCCAAGCAGTGAAACATTTGAATCCTGACAGAAAAAAAAAAAAAACAGAAATCAAATTAAACAAGCTGCAGCTCAGTCAGATTAAGGAGTCTAACATGTTTGATTGTTGACTTGCTTTTTGCATATTAATTTAATGCATTTTTCAATTTGAGTCCCAAAAGAGCTGGGTACTTTAAACTACGCAAATATCAGAAGCTAGGTTTCTAGTGATAATACTGAATCTTTTGAATAGAGGTGTTTGGTTATTTTTAAATATACAGGAGCAAAAAAATATGATACAGTTGCAGATCCTCTTTAAAGGCACTATGAAATTTGTCTGCTTCAAGGTCTGTAATCATATATGCAGTTATGATTGTTCTTTTGTTCTTAACATTTTATGGACCTTATTTTATACTGAATGCAACCAAATAACAGAATCGGTGCTTTGATGAAAGCCACCTATATGTATCTCTAAAACAGTATTTCTTTGAATTCCTTCAACTACTATAACAATATCGTATATCTAGGTGCAAGGATTTTGTCAGCTTAATGCCCACCACTTATCATGGCAGCAGCTAGTACTAGAAATAAAACAATGATGAATACAAACCTACTAGCCTTCTCCATCTATGAGAAGTAATCAACTCCAGTTAACTCAGTTGTCCCTTGACTCAATCAACAGAGGATTCTTGCAGCACTGAAAACCCCATCTTGTGAAGCCCTTCAGGAACAGCTGCAGTAGCATGGCCTTACCTGTCTGCTAATCAAAACTTTTAACCCTTTATCTTTTTTTATCACACTCTCTTCTCAGTGCTTTCTGCTGAGGACCTCATTCCTCTTGTTTATCAGGCTGGTTTGCAGGAAGTGTTGATAACAGCGAAACTAAGCTTCCACATACCTTGTCATCCCAGCCTTGCCAAACCTCTTCCCCTTCACGCTGTCCACCTCACCTTATAAGCAATTCTACTCTATAAGCAAACCAAAATAGTAAACACTTGTGCTGTTCTCCTTTTTACCCTGCTTTTATGTGTTTGTGACTAACCGACATATTGGATGGGAAACTTCTGTCACATCACTAATAGGGGAGGTACAGCTAGACAGTCAAAGGCTTCATATGCCAGTGCCCAGATCCCGGTGAATGGACAACATGCTCATTAGAAGAAGTGTATTTTCCACTACGGCCAAAACAGCTGAAATGTCATTACATCTTTTTCCTTTTACAAATCCAAAGCTGTCCCATACATAGTTCAACTGTCCTCCTAGAGCTGCAGTTGCTTTCAAATCAGTCCTTTCGGTATTGCCTTTGCCCAGCTTCTGAGGACCCCCTTTTACTGGCCCTTCATTTCACGAGCTTTTCCAATGTGGTAGCATGACTCAGACAAGTGACTAAATATTTCTCCAGTTACCACACAAACGCAAATATATTGCCTATACTGGGCCTGCAAAGCCTCAAAATACTTCTCAAGCAGAGCCTCCAGTCCAGCAGTACTATAATGATGCTGGCAGCTAAATCCCCTTCAACTTTTTCCTCTGGTTTTACGTTCTTCCCTTCTCTTTCATACATCATAATCCTCTCCCCGCCCTCAAAAAGACAAAAGGAAAAAAAGGAGGGGAAAAAAAGAGAGGGGGAAAAGAAACCCCACACCCTCTTCTGTTATTTCCACTTTAATCTATAACCCCTGCTCTATTCTGTATTTTGTCAAGTTCCCCACTTTAAATTCCTTTTCCTTCGTTTATTTTGTGCATTCTCCATTTCCCATTTCCTCCTTCCTTTCCTAGCAGCAGGACTCCTCAAAAGAACTCATTCTGCCCCTTTGAGAGCTTGAGGGTTTTTTTCCATTCTGTAGAAGACAAAAAAGCCAGCTCTCCCTAGTATTTCACTTCCTTATCACTCAAGAGCATACAAGTTGCTTTTGGAGTTGATAATCTGCAATGTCTTCTTGTGTAACGGCTGTCAAGTCAGTAATTAGAAATAATCCATTAAACGTATGAATTATTGATCAAGGTGTTTATGTGACCACTGAACTTTACAAGACAGGATTATCTGCAAACAGGCTGCACTCAGAGAGTGACTTCTAGTGGGGAAACAAGTTAACTTAGACATTTATATAAACCCTAGAAATAGATATAGAAAATATATCTAGAAAAAGGTTCTAGAAAACTCATTTTCATGCTATCATTAAGGGTAGCGTTGCCAAATTTTTCTTGCTCCTGTGCTGCCAATTACTTCATTTCTACCAAACCATGATCAAGTTTAGATTACAGTGTTACTTTCATTAGTTCCAGCACTGTTAGTGAGCTAACAATCACAGCTTTTTTTCATCTTCTACTTTGTGTGTGAAAGAAACACAGAACTGCAGATGTCAAATGATGTGTTACTGTTATTGAGTCTAGATATCATGCATTTGTTCCAAATAAATAGTCTAATTATCATATTAGTCTTGACAGTAAAACATGATGTTCTTTACTCAACCAGGATTTCCAGGTTACAAGGGCAAAAACAAAAAGACAGACAAATTAACAAACGCTCCCACATACAGTCTGTGTAATCCACGGCTGACCTGCCATTTCTTTCATTACTCGTACACACCATTTAACACTTTTAAGTATGGCTGTAATCATATAATGAGACTTGCTAAAGCCAGACTTTGTGTGAACGAGTCCAACAGTAGCATTTTGATCTACTTGCTAAACACAGAGAATACTTTTCAAATGTTTTGAAACTAGCAGAAACAGTAGCATTAGTAATAATACATTTGCAATACTCTAATTGCATTTTGAAAGCATGTGAAATTTTCTAATCATGACCTGGAGTAACTCCCACATTCCATAAAACAGAGGCATGTTATAATTTTAAATAGAGTGATAAATGTATATTTATGCAATGATATAAATATACATTTATATATATACACACATATAAATTTATGCAATGATACTCTACGTAAGATTCCCTCATAAAAAACATCAGAATTGTATAACATTTTACTGTAAACATTGCACGTACAATTATGTATTTATGAGTATAAAATTATTTCAGTAACTTAAACAGTTCTAGTCTTATGTAGCAATTCACTACCCATCGTTAGTACTGTGATCTGGTATTTTAATTACGTCTTCAAAAGGACCTCACCCGTTAAACAGATAAAAGAAAAGGAAATAAAAGTATGTAGGAACAAACAGGAAAGGAGAGATCACAAATTACGATTGCAAAACTAATCCTGTGCACTATCTGTGACAGTAAAACAGAGATGCGATAAAACAAAAAGGTTTGTTAAACTGCTACTTTATTCCACCACATGGTCTAAATAAGGAAAGGACCACAGTCTGAAATACACATTTCTGCTCATTCCACTGTGAAGAAACTAAAAAGCTATTGGTGAAAAATAAGTAAGGAATGCGTGCATGCACGTGTGTTAGATACAGTATTTGCTGGGGAAATAAATTCTAGTTTATTTTAGAGATAATTTTAGTTCAAATTATAAATTCTTTAATGCTCACATATAGCCGGAGTGTCTGACCCTCAACCATGGTGAATCAAAAGTGAGCAAGACACTCGAACACAGCATGAACAGCAGCCCCAAAAGCCTACCAGCATCAATCTTTTTCCAGGCCAACTATCTATACTGAGGTTACAAAAGAAAATTTCCAAAGTCTTATCACAAGAAAGGACTTATCCATTCTCAACACATCAGCCTCACTGAAATTTGAAATTACACTGTACTTTCCAACAGCTATAACTGCTGGAATAATTAAGCATGTATATTAATAGTTAAGGTTAAAAAGACACATACAAGGACTTGCACTGTCTGCATTTCCAGTACAGAGCCACTCATCTACCCACACTTTCTTGCACCTTTTTACCAATCTGTCATGTTTTTTTTAACCCTCACTCACAATACATTTTGACTTCCTCCCATTATCCCTGTATTTTAGACTGAACATCAGTTCTCATCCACTCTACTGCCAAGCCACCTGCCAGTCTCTTTTTTCTTCCAGACAAATATCGATTCTTCTCATACCCCACACTTCAGAATAAATTCTAATCACAATACCACACCCTTGCCCACTGAGGCTAACAGAACCGAATCTTCTCACACTCTATTTTTCACAAGCAATTTGTTTCTTCCACTAACAAATCAAAACTAATTTCCTCTTCAAAACCAGCAACAGTTCTCCAATTGAAAATCAATTTTCAAACCTCCCAGACAATTTTAATACAGTTTAGCCCAGCTTGCCAATATAACTATATTTGGGATATAGTTTCTGATCTTAATATTTCTTTTATGTAATGTGCTTTTTGGTTATTTTATTTTCTTCCCGCTTTCCCATCCAGAGTTGCTCAAAACTTCACTGGGGATTTTGCTCTAGCAAAGCTGAAGACAACAATAGATCCAGAAAGACAGAAGGTTGTTTCACCAATGCAAACCGAAAAATGAAATACTTGGCTGGATCTGGGCCCTGAAGTTTGGTTCCAAGTAGGTCAGACCTTGACTACTGTCAAGATCAGAAAGCAATCTTAAAACCTACTTGACTCTCAGAACACCAGCACTGCTAATGGCTCTTTTATTAATGGGACTGGAGGAAGGCATGTAAGAAAGCAACAAAGCCACAATAGGAGAGGTGTGACCGAACATGACAGAAAGTTCTGAAAGAGTAGAGAGATGGTAAGAAGGTAAAGAACAGAGAGGCATCTGGAGGGATGAAGAGACAAAGCTGTTTACACACTTGCGCCCTCCTTACTTTAAGCCATTTTGTTTCCAGAATCCTACTGAGTTCCTGCTTCTGCCTGTAAACTTACCTCCTGCTTCACTACTGCGAGGAAGGAAAGCAACAATATTTTTACTGTTGTGGGAAAAGAAGAAAATTCCTTTTCTTACAGCATAGGGAACATAACCATTCAGAAGCAGTAAGGATATATTATGCTCTCCCCACAGTGTCTTTGACTGAGACTGCCTTTTTTTATCTGTAGGTTCAAAATAAGTTATCTTGTCTGTGGTGCAGTATCATTCATATTAGAAAGTCCACTTTTACAATTTTAAAAAACTTTTATTTTTTCTACCATCTGCTGTGTAAACTTATCAAATGAGTGTACAAGTCCATTTAACTCTGTTGCTGCATTTTGTATGTTTTTGACAGGGAGGCTTTTATATTGTTCTTGTTCCCTTAGTCTCTCTTTCTTCTCCTTAATATGTTACCAGGGCAGATGATTTCCCGTCGTATTTCTCTGACAGCAAACGGATGTCCATCAGTTTGCTTTGCTTTGTTTCTTTCTCTAAATGCTCAATGAGTAACTGGAAATTATGTCAAGATGAGAAAGACACTGCACCAAACAATAGATATTCTAAATTCATTGTAATGGATTATAACAAATTAACTATTAGATGAGAATTTATATTTGCTTTTGAACCAGAAATAAGCAAAGCTAGTTTCAACTAGTAATACCATAGAGGTAATACATGCATGCTTACTGCTTCTGAGCAGATATATTTCTCAAATAGAAGAAAATAATTAAGACAAAGATATTTTGCTTAATAATTCGGGATTTCTTAAAATTTCTTCTTTCCCCTTTTCATCTGATCTTAAATAATCAAGAAAACAGCCTAATATTTTAGCTTATCTTAATTTGATAATAGAGGCAGCAACATGAAATTTAGAAAGCAATGTGGAAACAGAAGGCAAGTGGGCTAACATTACCTACATAATCAGCTTCTCAAGTACAACAGTACATCTCAGTAAGAAATAAAAGAATTTTAGGAATAAATAATATCAATAGTACAAGCCCTTATTAAACAAATTTAGATGTCATTAAATGATACAAAAAATGGCATACTGATTCTTCATACATTTATGTTCCTCAAGGGAAGAAACTTACATTCTACAATTAACTTTATTAGTAAGCAAAGAGGTTACAGAGCAACTGTTAAGAAAGGCAAATATTAAAACTAACTTGACTTGTGAACTCATACTCAAGAACCCAGCTTGATGAAAGAACCAAATCCCACCGGCTTACCCTTGTAACTAGCTCGAGAAGACATTCCCGCAAAACAGAATGCATTGGTCTCAACTGGTTGAAGTTTAATGACTTGACAAAAACAAAAGGCCATAATACTCCAAAAGTTCCAGTTGGTTTAACAGTCCATAATCTTACAGCACTAAAGGGAATTAAAAAAACCCAACCACCACAAATATAAATACATGTATCACATGCGTATAAACTGTGTATAATTAACTACTCAGCAATCTGAAGGCAAGACAGATTGATTTATTCAAATTAATTTAAAATAGCTTCTTTAAGTTATGATTGAAATTGAAGAGAACATTTAATATAAATCTCGTTTTGCACATTTTTTAAGCTGTTGTTCCGCACATTTAATCACTGAAGCAGTCAAATAGTTCTTTGTACTATTTTTCAATTAAACAAGACATATTACGTTGCATTTTCATGTAAGAAGCAATAGAACTTAATGTGTTCTACCTAGACTTTGAATTTTAATTAATTACATTATGCTAACAAGCATGTTGGCTATGGTTTTCAAGACAGTAATTTTTAACTTATTTCTGGCACACTGCATTTAGAAAATTGAAATGTAACAAAAACATACAAAACTGAAGGAAAAATCTACAGTTGACATTATTAAATGCAACACTTCTAAAGAAATGCTACATAACCAAATAAATTTATCAAAACACATTTTACATTTCAAACTGAGCAGTTCATTAAAGAAGGAAAGCACTATAATTATATGAACTGAACAGATTGTGACCAGAAACAATGTCCTTCAAGGGTTTAAAACCAATGTATCTCATCATCTTATAGTTATTTTTATACATAAACTGGGAGAGGAAAATGTTCCCGGTTTGGTTGTTGAAAAATCTCTGACCACCTACTGTCCTGGCTTTTCTTTAGAACTTTGCCAATATTCAGATCTTTTTTGAATTTAAAATTCTGTGTCCAGGCCTTACCCCATCCCTCCAACACAGAAAAAACACTGACAAACAGGAACAAGTTCACAGCAGAGGCCACCAACATAGTCAGGGACTGTAGCACAGATCCTGTGAAGAGAGAGTGGGGAGCAGGGCCTGTTCCACCTGGAGAAGACAAGACTTTGGGGGAACCTAACAGCAGCTCCCAGTACCAACAAGGGTACAAGAAGACAGAGCCAGGCTCTTTACAGGACAAGACACAACAAGAGTAAGTTGAAACACAAGAGGTTCAGAAAGGATATAAGGAGAAAGTTTGTCATCCTGAGGACAGCCCAGCAGTGGATGTGTTGTCTGCATCCTTGGAGGTTTTTATGACCTGACTGGATACAACTTCGATACCTGTTCTGACCTCATTACTGACCCTGCTTTTGGCAGGAGTTTGGAACAGAAACCTACTGAGGTCCCCTCCATGCTAAATTATTCTGTGATTCTATGAATACAGTATCTTTATTTAACCAAAAATTACATTATTTGACTAAATTTAGGCCTTAGCAGAACTGTAATAATAGCCTCCAAATGGTTTTCTTTACAACAAACAGTAATTTAAAGAAATCCTTTTCATCTATATTAACCGTCTGTCCACCCACGATCAGGGATAATATGCTCTTGTTTTCTTTCTGCGTGTCCGTTTACTGTGAAAAGAGACACCACTTTTCCTGGCTCCATGCATATTTAACCTATTGTTTTAACAGTATGATAAAGGGCACTCGAGGTTACTTCCCCTTAGGCATTCTCAGTCAGAAATACTTCAGCTGCATTGTGGCAAGTCAAAACAATACCGGGTTTCTTAGCCAAGATAGACTTCAGATGTGGGAGGAGAAAAGTAGTTTGACACATTAACACAAAGCACCAAGTGCCCTACATGCTGTTTAAAAGTAAAGCTTTTCCATATTTCCAGAAATAGCTTCAAGTAATCGACATATAAAGCTGCTCAAAGACATTTCACAGAAGTTGGCAGAGCAGTCCACAATTCCTGCTAATGCAGGAATAAGAAACTAGACAGACAATGCCTTCTAGCATATTACGGCATGTGGTTAACTTGCTGTAATATCAGGTAATGGCAAACTTCAAATCTCCTTCTAAAAAGTCTGACTGTAAGAAATGTTATTTCACCACCTTGCACAGTCTTCTAATCACAGCAAAGTATCTTAAACGATAAAAAGAGACATCATGTATTATCAACTTACCCAAAAATTTTTACCTCAGGTTCAAGAGTTCCAAAAACCTATGTCAAAACTCATAAAACCACCATAAAATTGACAAATATTACAATCTTTTTTACAAAACAAAGTAAAAACACTTTAACAGTATAAAGTTAGTTTAAAACTTGGTTTTGTGAGTTCACGGGCAAAAATATTGATAGGCTATCAGTCTGAGCAAGTGGCAGAGCTCTTAGAAAACAGACTTGGAAAAGTACCAAAGCCCAAGAAGATTATGGTGTGGCTTAAGTCTGTTGCAGTCTAAAGATACCCCTCTAAACACTGTTAATATACCTGAACCAGCTTGGGTAGCAAAAGCAACATGAAATTTTCAGTGTCCTGTGCAATTTACACTGCTGTGGCTTCCAGCTGCTGAAATATGAGCTAGTTCAGGTATACCCATGTGTGTTACCATCACACATACAACTATATTGCAGACATAGCTTCAAATTGATTTGGTTCTGACTTACAGTGGTGTAATCTCATTAACCTCAACCACACAGACCTCCTGGTTTATTTATTCTCCACTTTGACCTGAATCTATTTCATCACACTGCTTATAGGTCTGCCAATGCATAACAATGAAAAGTGAAGATTCCAGCTGATTTCTTTTACACCCACCTTGCACAGGGCCCGTAAGTCCTACTAAGAGTTTTGCATTCTCATTATCACTAACTTAAGTCTAACATGCTTCTCCCCAACTTCTGCAAGCATGCTTCCAAAATACTCATTGGAATTCAGTGCAACTCCATCATCCTTTCAATGCCCAAACCACCATTTTAGTGTGCTAAGCTCCAGTTTTAGGGATCAAAAGACTCATAGGAACCGAATGTCCTAATGTTAGCCAGCTACCTTGAAATCACCTTTAACTGAAGCCAGGTTAAGATAAAAGCAACCAGAAGTATTTATTCACAAAGCCCCTGATAGACAGCATAGTTACAAAGGTTTATGAAGACCCAGGTATACAGCAATTAAAAGATAACCATGCAGCTATTTACACAGTTGTTAGAATAGTTCCAAAGTCTCAACCTTTTGGGAGCCAGCTGTGGGACTGACACATGCTATATTGCCCGCAGCTGAGGATCTGGGTCTTGTGCAATCCTATGTCCTCAGATTCCACTGGGAACCCAAAATTTCTTTTGTAGCTCAGTCCATCTTTGGGGTTATCCAGGATGTGGTTACACAACATTTCTCTGGCACTGCAAACCAGCTTAAGAAGTTATCCTGTCCATTCCCTTTCCCTTGTGCCACTTGTTCCAAAAGAGAAAAAAAAAAAAAATTATTTTAACTTAGGTCACAGTTGTGATACAGTTTACAGCACAGCCCTATAAAGAGCTGTTGTGTTTACAAAACTAACGGAGCAGCAAATTCCAGTGTTTATGAGAGACTGAGGAAAGAAACATCTTGTGTGCCAGAGCCAGTTTAAGAGGACACTTAACAGACATCATGAAACTACACCCTCTACCTTACTCTTAAGTCTCTGGGACTTTATGGTTTATATTTCCTGACAGAAAGGCCAAAACTCTTTCTCTACTTGGATTCCCACCCATTTTCCCCAGCATTAGAAATTCTCTTGTCCCTTGGCTATCAGTTGCTAAGTAGGTAGAGTCTGCTTTCTACTGCTCCGAAGAGCAAAACCTCAAGGTATCAAAATATAAAAAAACCAAATGAGAGTCACTGTTTTACTCAGTGCAGGAAACTGAAAACTATGCATAGCAGACAATTTGTCAATATAATAAAAACAAATCTTTTGCTTAAAAACCGCATATTAACACTGATCTTAATACACAGAAGTGGGCATTCAAATCTCACACAACTAATCTGAGAGTCTAAAGAATACAATCTTGTAGAACTGGCTTAAATCTCATTTTACAAGACAATAAAAACTGAAGACATTTCTATGTACTTATTACTATATAACTATAATATATTCCATATTAAAATAAAACTTCTAGTGGTTCAAAAAAGAATCCAAAGAGAGAACCTGTACTGCCAGTACTGCAAAGTATGGCAAAATAGTGTCAGGAATAAGATCAGAAATGCCAGTTATAATTTCCAAAATCAGTTTGTACAAGAAGCAGTTCTCTCCATGTGACATACATTTCATAGTGAGAGGAGATGTCGTTAGTAGTTTGATGATAAAGTCGAAAACCATGCAAGCTTTCAGGTTCACCAATCCTCTTTCCAGTCTTCACGCAACCTATAAAATGGAAATAGACTGGCTTTGTGTGCAATTTTGATTCCTTGAACTACAAGGAAATGGTTTTAAAGGTTTTGCTTAATTCGACTCCTTTTACGCCCTCCATTTTCTGAGGATAACATTTTGCCTTCTTTACCTTTGTAGACTATAGGACTGGAATAAGAATGGTTTTGATTCTGCTTATCCCTGAGGGGATGCCCCCTCATACAGACCAGTTGCTATTTGGCCCCAACTCCTGATTTCCAAGCATACAGCAGTACTCCTTCGTATAGATGGAATGCAACAAACATGTAAGCGGCTTTATTTCCCCTCTGCATTTCAGCAACCTTTTGCTCCTTTGCTTCAGAGAGAAGTATAGAGAGATCTGGGGATTGCTGTCCCTTACAACTGTATTATAACTTATGAACAAACATAATAGAATATTGCTACGTTCTGAAGAATCAGCACCAGACATTAAAGAATGTCAGAATTCCCTACGACTGGGAAATGCTGCAAAAGAGATTTTTGCTGGCTTATACTTCGTACTGTAGTATGCAGCACACCAACTATGCCACACATAACAGACTTTATATTTTTTTCTGAACATCACCCTCCAACACGAACCCTCACTTGAAAGCTGTATTTTTAAGAGGCTTTTGTCTTTATAACCTCAGAGCCTCCTATGTTATTTGACTACCTTAATAGGTTTCCAAAGCACCTTTTTAACTCAAAAAAAACCCTCCTTTCATTAGGAATTAATCATTGGTTTCCAATAGCTTTTGTCCTCAAATGGTCTTCATTAGTCTCATAGTCAAGTTTTACCTAATATATTCAGTAAAACTCAGACACCACCTGCGGCCCTATCTCTATAACTGAATCCATGCAAGCAATCCCATAATTTCACGTTGAAGGTAACAGGGCTCCCAATCTAAATGCACCTGAACAACTGAGGCCTCTAAAAATTTTTTGAGAAATACAAGTACCAAATTTACTGTATATTTATATGTAGCAAGATTAGACATTTAGAAGTCAAAGTTTTTCTTAATTTAAAAATATCTCACAGTGCTGGAAAGCCAGGCTGTATAGCACAACACACTAAAGAATGATGAACATTTTGTTCGTAACTACAAAATCCTAGTAGTCAACCAAGACTAATGGAGAACAAAGACGGAAAATGTTCATTTAAAGCATGCTAGATATGTTCTTAAAGATCCATTTTACATATGCAAAGCATCAATGCTAAACCAAGAAACGTTAACTCTATTCCTCTCAAATATTAAAAAAAAACCCAAACCTCACAGTTCTTGTCCCCGTACTCTGTCTTTGGAAAACAGCATGACTTAGTTTGTGCAAAAAAAGTCTCTACAAACTGATTCCAACTGATTTGATAATTATTCTTATTAAAGACTATAAAAAAGAAATCACTGAGACCGATAAAGTCACATAAAGAAACATTTTTAAATTCTTAATTATACACGCAAATAACTTTAAATCACATCACTTTGAACATATATAATATATTCAGTTATTTAAAACACTTGTAAAAGACTTTCTTAAACCCTGAAATCTAGCGCAACTGCTTGAGCACGTAAGCAAAATGATGAAGGGAATATCAGCTAAGATAGCTCCACTACACTGTCAATAAAAAATTTTACACCCGGAAGAACACATAGTTCAAGAACTGAGGTAAATATCAGAAAAGTTTCTACATGGGGATGCACACAGAGCAAGAAATACCACACTATACATATTTATGCCAGCATATAAGCACTTTCAAAGTCCCAGCCTAAGTAATCAAACTTCAGTTTAATAAGTCCATAAAATGCTCAAGCTCTATTTCCTAGGCCTGGCATTGAATATATTTTTCAGCTTTCTAGTAAGTATTTTAACAGCAACCTAAAAACAACTTTGATGATATCTGGTTAACGTGAGACTTGAGCAGGATCAAAATTGAGAGCTAGCCAAGCGAAAAAACAAAAGACAGATAACATTTGATGTCAACAAATACAAAATAATAAACTCCTGAAAGAATAACTTGCAGCTGTTCCCACAAGGCGCTGAATTTTAAGCCAAATGTAAGCAGATAAAATAACCATGCAGAGGATGTGCAGCTCAACAGAATTTCTGTTTATTACAGGCACAAGCAAGACAAGAAACAGTGTGTTCCAATGAACAAAGAATGGGATCGAAAACATTCTCATTTCACCTAGAATATTGTCTTTTGTAACATCACAGAAAACCAGAATGAATTCATAGATTTATCTGAACTATGGACAAATACTAAAGATACTAGGAAAAAAACCAAACCAACAAACAGAAGAAAGCCCAGAAGAAAGGACAGAGGTACAGCAAATCAAAACATCAAGAGCTAATGCCTCTCTTCCTAACACAGGGAAATGTTCAATGATGATTAAAAAGCAATCTACTAACAACAAAAGGAACTGTGTAATACTACTGTGGAAGTCACTGTCAAAGACATAGATACAGAGACAACACATCATAAAAGGACAACGCCTGTATTGATTTTAAGTCAACAGTTGGCTGCACCACACTGAATTTTTTTTCTGCAAGTCAAATTTAAATATTCATGTTTGACTGTGTGATACAGTGACTGCATAATCAAAATTAGATGGGCAATAATCTTCCAGGCAAGTCACTCTACTTGTCTACTCAAGAAGTACTTGGATTTTCCTCCACAGAAAACTGCTTTCTAGTACAGGTCAACAGGACAGAAAGAAAACTAGGCATTACTTTTAAAGATCAAATCAGCTGTACCTCAATATCCACAATAACACAAGGGCATATCATTGTCCATGTGAATCAGACCTCTCCGCATTCAGTACTGCATAACCCATGGAGCTTAACACTGGAGTGAGGCACCTTTTTTCTTCCAGCATCTCGCAGGTTGCAACTAACAGCGACAAGATACCTTACACTTGTACCTTGTAGCTCTCACTGTCTCGCAAGGCATATAACCCATTTAAGTGAGAGATATAATGTACTCTCTAGATCAACACAGCACGCAGCAAAAAGCACCTATTTATATGTGGCAAATAAAACTGATTACAGTTCTTCCAGCAGAATTACTATAAAGAAGCTTCACTGCATATAGATATTTTTGCTTTGTTTTTCATGTCTCCATAAAGACAGATCTACCTTATGGAATAATCTGCAAAATCTCATATCCAGAAATTCAAGAAAGCTCCTCATTTACCTTCTGATAAGAAATCACATCTGAAACAAGTTAGAGAAATAAAAATGCAAGCATGAGCTCAAATGTTGACTCAGATCTTGCTAGTCTTACTCATATTAGTCATCCTACTGGGCTCATGCTGAGAACGCTGTGGGTGGACATACAAATTCATACGGAACCCACTGAAATCAGTGCACAGCCAGGATCAGTGGCTTTGAAACAGCAGCTCTATTAAGTTCAATGGAAAAAATATAACTGTGTATTGCCTAATAACTGTTAATATTTGCATACAAGCCTAGGTAAAAAGAAGGGGGATGGTGTTATAACAGAAATGCTAGCCTGTAACAGCATAGTAGCGCTTGGATAGGATGATTTGGGTTGAAAGGCACCTCCTACTCAAAGCTCCAGTTATTTTTATAAAAAAGCCACGAGGTTTTGGTTGCATTCTTCCACATTGGTTGTTTTTTCAAAACACCATTAAAACAATTTTTTTTAATTATTGCATGTTTGATTATGTTAATCTGCTTTTTAGTGAAAGTTTTGTAACTTCTGATAGTAGTTTCCTTTTATCCATAACTAGCACCATTTAATTCATGTATCTGTTTAATACTACTGTATTTCTGAATCTTGTTTATTTCCCTCTTAAGGTTCTTACAGCCGATAGGCTAGATTATTTCCTGTAACTGCAAACATCATCACTTAGCTTTTTGTTTACATAAGGTCATACTGTAAAAATGCCCCAGAGCTGAGATAAAGAGACCAACGGCAAAAATGACAACCCTATTCAGTAACTGCTTTTCTCACAACTTCAGCAAGAAGGTACCATTGCTAGTACAAGATGGCAGTGACATTCACTTGAGTAGTATTCTGTGGTCATGCATAACATTAACTCCACATAGTTTGGAAATGGTTATTCTACAGAGATTTCAACTTTGTTTTATTATTAGCCCAATCACCACTGTTAACAGCTACATGCGAGAAGCAACAGCAGTCTCCTTTCATTTTCCATTCTGCAGTTTCAGTCAATGTGATTTGGTAACAAGAATGTCGAACCATCTTCTGCATTCTGTGAACTTCTTGCTCACTAAAACTTCCCCTCCCAGCAGCAAACACTATTTCCCTATGTTGCTGTTGTTGGCACTTAGGAAAATGAAAAACTCTGTAAATAGCTCAGATTTAAGGCTTCTCTGGAAAGCGCACCTCTGCTTAAAATCCGTATCATTTCACACTATAATACTGACGTTTATTACAAAATTGTCCATTTACACCACTGAACTCACTGGGGACTCATCAAGAGAAGACAGTGATGGCTACTGGGTTCCTATTGACTCCTCAAATTACTGTCACCAACCCTAAGCAGGGAAGGTACACAGGCATGCCCAAGAAACATCACTACAATATTACTCCTATATCAATTACTAGGAAGACCGGGCAGGGGGGAAGAAAAAAAGAGCTAATCCATATAACTGATCCAAACTACCCTTTTTAACAGTGCACATGCTCTCTCTACAGTCTCCTGTCAATGCTGATTTTCCATAAAATACAAACTTTAGAAATATTTCTCTCTCACCTAAGCTACATACATACTAAATGTGACTAAAAATAGAACCAATGGAGAAGTAGATGATAAACTGGAAAGCTGTACAGGGCTAAGATGTCAGAAACACTGACCATTAAGCAACTAATCTCAAGTGCAAAATCACATTTGAAACTGTAAGTAGCCATCACAAGTCTTCCCAATTATGTTTCCCTCTGCCCAACAACCAAAATGAACATAGTCTATGTCTCTCTGGCAACAAATAACTTATGAATAACCAAAGCAAGGTGTTAATTTTCTCACCTGTCACAGCCTGTAGAGGTGAGAAGGGGAAATTTGAAGACAGAGCCAATCAGGTTCTTATTAGACTTCAGTTGCACAAAAGAAAAAAAAATTCTGAAGAAGTTTTATCCGCAATTCTTTACTAAAAAAAAAAACCAAAAACATATCTGTTGTGACAATAAATTAAATGCATTAATTCATAATCCACATCTAAGGGAACGCTTCCCCACCCAGAAGCAAATTCAATACAGACGTACAGAGAAAAACCACAGATGCTTCTGTGACTGTTTGCCCTCCTTCTGCAATGAGATGATTTTTTTTAATTCCTCTTAACGGCACAAGTAAGTATTCTCGAGGAAGTTCTCCAGCAAAATACACCACCTTCACTGAGGTGCGGCAGCCAGAAGAGGGACGGCGGACTTCCAGGTCCTCTACCGGCCAGCTCAGACCCGCGCCCGGCCAGCCCCCTGGGAGCACTGTTTACGCGGCGGGGGGAACACAGCAGCGAGCGGTACGCACACCGCCAGACAAGAAGGGCCTTCCGTGCCGACC
>NW_008824048.1:446897-463435 GCF_000699105.1 Pygoscelis adeliae
CCGCGCACAACCGCCCCTCGGTGGGCCTCCGCGGCGGCGGGACGTCACCCGCCTCAGGGAAACCGTCCTGCGGGCCGGTTGTCAGCCCCGTGGGCTGCCGGCAACGCAGCGACCCCAGGGGAAGCACCGAGCAGCAGCCTCCCTCCTAGGCGCCAGAGAGGGCGCCAGGGGTGGGTAAATGCGGGAAGGGGAACCTCTCCTGTGCAGGCGGCAGCTGCTTTCTGCCCCCTTCCCCGCCCCCCTGTCCCTGTGGGGAACAAGGACTGCTTGTCTCCCACCCGTTTCCCTCTGCCCTCGCCAGTGGGAGCTGCTGTGAGGTAAAAACTGAAGGAAAGTGAGGGAAAGGGCCTTGGACCAGCAAGCACAAGTTTGAGGGACAGACCTTGCCTTGTTCAGACGTGGTAAACAAAAGCAGTGCGTCTGTGCTGTGGTCTGGCTTCACAGTAGTGTCTCTGTTAGTTGGGCCAAAGGAAAAATGCACGTTTTTTTTTCTTAAGCAGTGCGTGTGTGTCCTAGTTCTGTCCCAGCTCCCAGAATTTATTGCACAGTTCTAACCTTGTGAATGTATGCTTTTATGTGATGAGTTTGTTCTTTATTTTCTTGTCCGTGCCAAATAAAGGTGCTTCATCTGAAAGCCGTAGAACTAGGTTGTCTGTTACAGACGAGCAAAAAGAGAAAGGGCTTGGCTGCTGACCTGAAGAGATGGCGAGTTAAGGAAAGAACACCAGAGCCAGAGGATTTGATCTACAAACATGTACTGTGAAGTCTTCATCCAGGAGACGAAGAACAGAAGTTGGGACAGGGAAGAACTAAAAAGCCCTGTAAAAGTTTGCTAGATGATGAGTCTCAAAACTACTTTCAGGCTCATGCTCGTAACTTCCAGTGATTTCAAAGCAAGCTGTTAACTGTCAGCTAACAGTTTGGTACTGTCAAATAAAATATAATTCTTTAAGGACAAGCTTATCGCTGTCATTTCTACAGTGTTATATGTGGGTTTTTTACTCTTTGTGCAGAAGAAAAGAGTATGCCCATGTCATAACACCACTTTACAGAAAACAAGATCTAGGCCAATTCAGAACTAGAATTTAACTTAGTGTGTACATTGCTTTGCATATTTGGTTTCCTTGAACACGCAGTTTAAAGGATACCTGGTGATTTTGAAATAAAGTCAATTACAGCATGTTTTCTTCTAGTATATCTACTCCCTGATCTCACTGAAAGTTTCTGTGGTATTACATCCTCTAATAATTTGCTTTTCATTTTTAATGTCTCTCTCTTTCCAGGCTGCAATGTGGAAAACTCATACAAGCATGTACTGCAGTGACACTGAAAACTTCTCGCAAACAGGGAAAGGAAACAAACTGCAAAAGAAAAATGTTCTGATGCCTTCCAAATATAATTGCCTAATAGACCACCAGTATCCAGGCCACTTAAAAGACTCGGAGAGTAGCATACTATGTTGGTTATGCTCACTGCATATCTAAGACTCTGCTCATCAAGATCTCTGTGGACAGAACCTGGAAGTGCAAAGAATTCTACTGAAATAGATGGCAAATCCTTATATTATTAAATTTCAACATTTTGTCAGGGTCAGGTTTAGTTGGACCTGCAAAACTTGCCAAACTCTTGACTGACAAACAGTTGACAAGATTGTGAAAGTCCAATCTATATTAGGACTCCAAACATTACAGCTTATCTAATGATACCAGGCATTTTTACTTTTGTTTGTCAGCTATTATAATTAGGTTAAACACATTTTAGCATAGTATAGCAAGAAACACTGTTGTCCTACGAAATAATCTTTTTTACTAGTCTGTTCAGCGTTGTTCTTCAACGGTGTTCCTGCCACTTTTTGTTAATTTTTAACAAGTCCTTTCAAAGGCATCTGCACCCAAAAGGTGTCAGCGTCTCAGATTTGCATCTTATTACCATTTAAGCATCCCCCTTTCCTTTTTCTTTGCCAAATGACCATACACAGTCTCCACACATTTGCATGTTAACAAGCTTGGGTACCACTGTCAGCCTGTGACCCGTGGGAACTTAAAAGGATTGAAGTATCATGTTTATATCCTGTTTACACATTTCATTTCACATATTCACACCATGCCAAACACAAATATCTGTAGGGTGTAGTAACACAGTCATAACCACAGAATCCTAAATTAAACAGGGATGTAAAACACTAAACTTAGTAAACATACCCCCAAATAATGGACAAAATTACCACTAATTATACATGAAACATGATTTTTACAACTGTTGTAACAACTTCCCTTCAGAGTTAGTTTGCTTTTCAAAGCAAGTTAGAAAACTTGCCATCTGTGCGAAAGGCTTAGTGTTAACTTTCTTGATTACTTCTGTGTTCCAGATTCTGAGCTTAGCATACAGACCGGGAAATAAATCTTGTTTCGTATTCAAACAGCTAAAAATGATAGAAGCAATTTTGTTGTAGTTACTTCAAAAATTCTCATAGTTGGATTTAGATTTATCATTTTCAGCTGAAATTAAAGTCAAAGCACGTTCTATATTCATGGGGGGGGGGTATGTGCAAAACTAACAAATTAGAACAAGGCTAAGGAAGATACTCATTGAAGTGAAATCTATGAAGTCAGGCTGTCTGCGTGTATTTCACTTTTCCTTCTATTTTTGGAGTAGGATGTAGAATTCTTAATGTTTAAAGGTAAGTACATACGTTGTAATAGTTTTTCTCCTTCTCCTTGTGTAGGCCCAACCTTAGAGGAAAACATATTTCAGTTAAAAAACATGCTTTTTCTTTAAATGTATGGCACAAGTCTCTTGAAGGGAACTTTTTAATTATTTAAAGTCATTCTCTGAAACCTATTTCCTTGAGTGATATGAGTGAATACCTCCTTCCTAGAGGAGAAAAGAGGAACAAGCACCTGCAAATACAGGTTTGCATATGATTCAGCTCCCAAAGGGACACACTTCTAATTCATCCACTTTGGAAAAAAAAAACTTGGGGAAAAAAGCCATCTCTCGGCTTTGAGGGTCCCAATGGTAAGCGTAAGTTTGTCCCCTTCTAGACATTCACTTGATAACTGTTCCTCTGAGAGACAGTAGAGAGCACCTAAAAAAACGCCGTAATGCATTTCTGCAAAGACTGCTTTTGGAGCGTATGCCTAAGAACGCAAAATGTATTTCCCCAGACGCTAAATTCTACCCTGAACGCTGCTCCTGGTGGAAGGTGCACTTCTTTGGCGCTACCTTCCCTAACAGTCCCCTGTGTTGTCGATCAGGTGCAAAATGCTGCATCATACAACAATCCCAGGGGAAAAAGTGAAAAACAAACAAACAAAAACCCACGGGAAAAAAACACAAGAACAGGCATCAGTTCAACGGCTGAGCATCTGAAAAGCACTCAGACACTACAGTGACTAACACGCTAGAGGGGCTTCTGTAAAACAGAGAGGAATAAAATCAGATAATGCTGCCCCCACCTCTGTATCTGCAACTGCCCTGTTTCCCTTCCATAGCATTCTCCAGGGGCTAGGTAAGCTGCCGCTTTCCAACAGCTCTCTGGGATTCTCTCCAAGCGGTACAAGGAGAAGACAGCAAAGAAGTCCACTTTATAGCCTACAGTGATCAGGAATAGTGCTCTACCTGACACATTCTTGGTTTGTATGATGGGGGTGTGTGCGCCAGATGTGCAGTGGCAGTAAAACTTGGATTAAAAAAAGATGACATAGTGGTATTGCTGTATTGCTTACCTATAATTGGTAGCATATACACAGATCAACCACATGTAGCGCATAAGATTTTCTTCTGTATCTTTCAAATTGAGTTATTCTGGTTTTGTTGGTTTCAATAGCCTCTCTTAGGTTTTCTGCAAATAGAGAAAGATTAAGTAGTTTTTTTATTTACTCTTTAATGAACCTGATAGCCTCATGTGAACAGCAATGCCTGTGCTGACCTCCACACTGCCCGTGGCTCTATTAAACGTTCCAAGCCTTTGAACATTCACCATCCATGTGGCTCAGCACAGGTTGGTGTAGATCTGATCTGGCGATGGAGTAAATCCATGTCGTGCCAAGTTAGTTGAGTCACAACTGAGCAGCAGCATGGGATTTCCTTTTAAGGAACATGCGCCTTTCTCCTATTATAGGATAAAACCTAGCACGCAGCCAACAGTTATGTAGCTGGAAAAAGCAGGCAGGCAAGTAAGTGCAAGCAATTGTCTTAACTGTAGAACTTCTTGAAAAGAAATTTTGAAACACAGCCCACTGATGGGAAATGGCTTGGTATAAACGGCCTTACAGGGAGCCACAACTTCACTGTCACTCTGTGACTTTCAGAGCTTTTTGCTTAGTGTCAGAGTAAACAGATAACATCTGCTAGCACCATCCAGTAAGGAAAAGAGTCAGTAAGAAAAGTGTGAGGTTCTCCTTCCTTAACAAAATCTGCTAACAGAATGAAACAAAACAAAATTAATAAAACAGCAACCTGATTTGAAGGAGAACCTTGAAGTGCAGACACTGCAAACCTCAGGTTGCAGTGTTTGCCAGTGGCTCTGCATCCAAAACTCCTAGTGATGCAATACAGATGCTTCTGGAGTCTATCCGTATAGGTCTCCATCGAGTTACACTTTATTTCCTAATCAAATTTTGCTTGCATAGGTTTTGTTTTGTTTTGTTGTGTTTTCCCCCAAGACTATTCCATCTTTAGCGTAGGATATCCTCTGTGTTTAACTGGTGCCTAAACACAATGATATGTGATTTCATATGGGTTTTGGTTATACTGTTATACACATTGAGTGTATTTATATTCGTAATAAAGAGGAGCTAAAGTTGTGCCTTCCTGGATCTACCTATCACCAAGAAAATAGATTATAACTCCCCCAAAAATGCATTTGAAAATCCCTTGGGAGTAGGGAAGTCTACTAACTTGAAAACCTGTTGTAACAGATTTTGGAGGGACCAGGGTTCGTTTTTTTTTTCTTTTGAAAAATCTAAGCAAAATCACCTCAGCTTTTCTTACATTAGTCGAACACGGGAAACAGCCCACTTCCCTCATATACACAAACTAATATTTCTGCTTTCAGCCTTGGAGTTTCCAAACATTCAGAGGGACTCAGAAATTGACCAGAAGTACTCTAATGCAAAATGAAAAGTTTCCAGCCCAGGTTCATGTAGATGCCTTCTCCAGGACTTCATCCTGTGCAGTGTTCAGGACTGCATAATGACTTGGGTGGACCTGGCATCAGTTTGTGGAAAGTAAGTTTGTTATTTGAAGTAGATATTTTCACACGTGTACATACATTAGAATTTTTTCTTATGTTTCAAGATATCTGTGGACATTTAGATGGAAACCTCTGTTAAGGACTTTTCAGATTAAGGTTTCTAGAAGTTAAATATGTGCTGATTAATGATTAATGATATCTGATTTTAAATGCAATGAACTGCAGCTCTGTCAAGGTGCTTTTGCTTTGCATCCTCATGGAAAGTTAACCTTCTTGAACTTGTTTGGCAGCACTTATCTATCTGTGAAAGTCAGTAAGCTTCAAAAGTTAATGTTTATATAAATTCATTTCAGCCAGTAATTTCTGATCCTGTTGGGTTTTTTTATTATTATTTAATCTGTTCATGTAATTTAATCTGCCTTAGCCAGTGTGACAGGATGTGAGTGTGATACAGCTAGAAACTAAAAGGACAAAAGAAAACAGAACAGGGTAACTAAATCCCTTTAAGGTCAACTGTTGAGATTTTGGAATTTCCTCACTGGAGAGCTCAACCTAAATGATATTTTTGAATTATTTTTTGCATTTTAATGTATGATTAAGATACAATTACTAGGCTACTTGAATGCAATATGGAAGTTAATGTCATAAAACTGAACCAAGTTTATCTTGTGCATTTTCCAAACTGCCTACTGTATTCACATCATCACCAGAGACCTTGCAGAGCAAGAACCTTTAATACACACACAAGTATATGAACAAGAACCTGTTATAAACTGTTTCTAATACTCTTTAAATTGCTTACAGTAAATTCAAAGTGAAACATTTCATTTGTTCGTAGTTAATTTTTCCACTTGGTATTCTCATCTTAGTATTAGACAGTGAAGCAAAGACACTGAGTTTCACTTTTGTTTCTACTCAGTTTTACTTCTGGTTGATAGTACAAAGTAATAGCAAGTTGTGTTTTGATTCACAGTCTTGGAAAAGGATGAGCAGAGTTTAAAATCAGAAACATATTTCAGTTTGAAATAAAATTATAAAAATATCCATTGTGCTGATTTTCAAAAGTGCTAAGTAAAAATGAGAGTCAGTATGAGACGCTTTGCTTTATTTATTTCTGAAAAAGTAAGTTACTTCAGGAAGCACCTAGATATCAATGTTGGTATCAAATGTGCACACTGGCAAAACTGTAACATCAAAATATTTTAGGTTAAAAATAAATTATAAAGTATCTTTAGCATAACTGTTTTGCTTTTGAATCTTTTGGCCAATTTCAGTTAAAACTAGCAGAAGCACAGGGGTTTCACAAAGAAGTAAATTTCCCTGTCTGGATTCAAAAAGGAACCCTGCTAGGTACCTGTGCAAACCAGCTAAAAAGTACTTCTTATGAAGAGAGAGGTCTGTCCCACAAGCCACCAGTGGGGTAACACTGTTTTAATTAATTAATTGTGGGGTCAGACTCTACATAATTTTAATTAACTGGCAACTTTCACTGTTGCTCTGGAATTACATTGGTAAAAACAACATCAAACCTGTGTCAGTCGCTCTTCTTTTTCTCCTCCTTTATTTTTGAACTCCCGTCACATCGGTTAGGTCTTTTCTTTGTAATTAAAACGATAAATCAAATTCAGCTCTTTTCATTTCCTATTTCCAAAAAAATGGCACCCAGCAACTATTCCATTTAAAAACATCGGTTCCTCATTCCACTTTTTGTAGCGTAATGGAAATAAACCACATATTGAAGCTCTCAGGGAGAGCATTTCAGGATCTAGAAATAGCTTCCACAAACTCCTCTTCTTTGAGGAGGAACATTTTTAGATAAGCAGTTCCAGCAAGTGTTGCCTCACACTGAGGCAAACACGCAAAATAAAGCATGAAAGTTCTCCCTTAGGCAAAGGGTTATGTATCACTAGCTGTCGAGCTTCCTAACCTGCCTTCTGTGGGTTTATTGAAGATACCACTGAGGTAGTTGTATGTGAGGCAGAAACAGTAGTTAACTCAGTTTGATCCTTGCAGGGAGTAGCTTCAAAATATGTCATTCCCAAGGTAACTTTCATGTGAAGGACCAAACCAATTTGAAGTGTTTACCTAATTGCTTGAAAGAGTACAACTGGTTCTCATCCACAGAAATGAAGGAAAGCTATTTTTCATCATTTTTGCTAAATGCCCTATCCAGTGCCGAGCCCTGCTGAATCCGGCATCTGAATCCCGCATTCCTGGGGCCAGAGAAGCCACAAGAATGCCCTGCAGCCCTGGTGCTGCCTTTGACACAGCTAGACCTGGGGGGCAAACCCAGCCTTCTGAGGTGATCCATGTGAGTCCATCCCTCCCAGTTTTGAATGTCTTCTCTTCTGCTTCCTCTGCCACTGCACAGTTGAGTCAGCCATAGGTGGAAAGCCTAGAGCTACCAGCAAACCCAGCTGGAGATATTTTTGGTCAGCAGAAATTGTGAAATGGGAGCCAGTTTGTGTAGAAGAGATGCTGCAGCAGGCAACAGAAATAAATATTCTACTGATCTACGGATGGGCTACCGTTCAGTGAATAGTAGAGGAAGCAAGCTGAAAAGATTGCAAAGGAGGCTGCTTTTACTTGGAACTGCCACTTTTCTGCTTCCCCCCAGAAGTGAAACTAACATATTATGCCACACACATAGCTTGCCGAGTTTAGTATTTGGCTCGCAGCTGCAGTAACACCAGCAGGAGTGGATTGTCATGAGAATGGTGGGTGAGACACAGTACTGAAATCCCTAGCATTTACATTTCTTGGTTTTTTATATGAGCTAGTGCTGCAAAAATATTCTGGCAAGGGTTATGAATTTTTTTTTATTCCCTATAAAATGTTAATGGGATAAAAAACAGTATTTTAAAATAGTTTTAACTATTTTAAATATAAGGAGATAAAATTGAAACTCTAGCACAGTTACATTTGTTTCTTCCATTGTGTGCTTTCATACCTCTGTGACTTTTTTCCCACTTTTTTTCTAATTTGTATTCCCTGCCCGCCTTCTTTGAAAAGCAAGGAGCTACAAAGTAGTAACTAGTCCCCGGAACTCCTACTCTTAAGCCAACGCTGTCTTTGTGTTGGAAATAATAGTCTTTGTAGTAGCAGTGGTAGACACCTTCTATAATGAAACACAGTCAGGGCTTTCACCAGTGGAAGGTTAATGAGAGAAAAACCCACAATATTGCCAAGTAAACACAACACTAGGTCTGCTTCCTTAACAGAGGGTCCTGAAAGAATACAGTCTTTCAGCTTCATAAGAGTGGAGCTGTATGTCAAGGTTTTCTCTCCTGCAACCCATAGCCCCAGGACTTCATAAGAACATGCCCATTGTCCGTTTAGTAGCATGATGTGCCACTGGTTTTAAAGCAGCCCGTACATTTTAATGCCAATCAGCAAGAAACTTTGATTTTTAGTGTTAGTAAACAGTTTGCTTTCTTGCTCCACTTTAAAACTCAGAGGGTTCAGCTAGAAGACCATTACCTTTCCTCTGTGTGTCAGATAAAGCTTTCTGATCCCAAAGCAAAAATCTTTTTCCTTTGAGGTCTTTCATGTGTTACTCATGGGGTGGAAACATATTGGATCCCACAGGGCTCTCTAGCATTGTAAGAACCAGGAGCTGAAAGCTGACCAAGTAAAATAAGTACTTGTTTTTAAACAGCAAGTGATTAAATGCTAGAACAAATTCACAAAACTGTGTAATGGAAATACCATGTCTCAGTTTTTCTGGTGAAGGCTGGAGGCCCTTCTGAAAATTGTCATTTCCCTTGAAGGAGGAAGAACGTACCAATATACAGGAGGTCAGACTCTGTGTAATTAGCAACCCCTCTTGGTCCTAAACTCTCTGACTTCAAGATGGGAAGCCTTCAAGGAGACCTCTGAGGGGGAAGAGATGAGGATAATGCTTTGTTTCCACAGCAGGGACTACTAGGGCACACTCAGTCAGAAGAACTCCAACGTATCAGTTCGCTTTTACATTTTATAAACCCTGGATGAAAAGTCCCTGCAGTAAGGCAAATCAGTGACCGCTGGACAAAAGAGAGGGAAGTTGTCTGGGTGAGTGGCCAGGGAGACAGCCTCTAGAAAAATCCGTGCACATGCCAGGGAAGAGAGACGGGAAATGATCCAACAACTCAGAACCCCACAGCAGTATGGTGGGGGGCTTGTACGATGGAGGAAAGGCCTTGGAGCTAACAGGAGGAGGGAGAACAGATGAGCAGAGAAGGGGATGTGTCACAAAGGAAACCTTTCTCAAGTAAAAATGGCAGGGTTTAGTCTTTACAAGAATCTAATTAGACAAAATAGCCCAAACAAATCCTATGAACAAAACAAACAAACAAAAAACCAGAAAAAAAGAGCAGAAATAAGCCAGGGAGATTTGGGCTGGTAAGACCCACAATGTGCTTATAGGCCTCATAAGGGGGGGAAATGTTTGCACAGACCTGAGAACCTGTGGATCTTGATATTTTCTAGTCCAGCTCCCTGTGGGATACAAATGAATCACTTCATTCCTCTGTACCACAGGCACAAAGGCAGTTCTCCAAAACACAGACTTTGGAACAGAGGATAAAAATCCATAAAGCCAAGAATTTCATTACATGAATGCAAGCAATGCACCTTTTTATATTTATATGCCTATGACTTGGCAAAAACAATTCAAATAGTTCATTAATTAATAGCATTGTTCTTGCCCGGTGAAGACATAAGGCAGAGGAAATCAATGAGGGATTTTACTGAAATCTGAAAAGGTGTGAAAACAAAAGTTTCAGTCAAGTTGTCTCATAGCAGCTTTTTCTTCGAGAGCTGGGTCAGTGAAGAAAATGCCGTGAACATAAGCATGGTTAAGTTTTTATGCCGTGTTTCTGTCAGGGGAGTAAGGATTTTGATAATTTCCTGTATTTTCCTCACAATGTCTCAACAGCTATTCAGCGATTTCTGACCAAATTGCTCTTTTCTGTGTAAACCTGCGGGGCTGGGGAGGGAAAGGAAGGGTAATAGGATTCTGTAAGATCCATCTCCTTGCCTGTTAGTTTCACCCTCTTTTCATGAACACTTCTTACCGTAAATTTCAAGTCTTAACCATCTGCTTACAATGCTTAATAACTCTGCAAGCTGAAACAGATGTTCATTCTTTATTTGTGCTTCGAAACTGAAAATTAAGAAGAAAGGCAGCTGCCACATTCTTCCCGTGACAAGGCCAGCCCCAGATGGTGTAGCTTCAGATTAGCCGCCCCCCTCCCCGCCTTACCCTGTTGAGTAAGAAGCTTTTAAGGAGCCTGTGTTGTGTAATAGCCTGTTCTTCTAAGATGCTCTACATACCGTGGAAAAAGCCAGATCTTTTCAAATCAGCTCTCCTTCACTTTGAATCCATACATCATTACTTAGAAAAGCCTAGAACAAGGTCTTTACACTGTTTCAAGGGAAAACTCACTACTGGCATGAATAGTGAAGGATAAGCAAACAGTATTTTTATTAACAACCTGACAAACACATTTCTGAAAGAAACGGGAATAACATTTTCTAGGCTGTCTTATTTAGCCCTGATTTATTGTGGATGTTTTCTTTGAAAGTACATTACATACATTATTTAAGTCACAAAGAACAAGGTGAAAATAGTGGATAATACACTTGGGGCATGAATTATGAAGTGGGTTTTTACATTCAGTGCTTGGAAGCATTCTGCAGTAGAAACCCTTTCCCGCAGACACATTCTGAATCTGTAGATGTGTTTCTTAATACACATACTTAAACAAATCTCTCGGGAAGCTTTACTGAATCAGGCCCCTTCTGAATGCTGACACACAAACAAGCCATAATTTATTTTTTTTCTTTTTTCCACTTCGGTGATGTTAAAAAAAAAAAAGAGAATAAATAATCAAAACTCATACATATTTTGGTCTAGACCCAGCCTGCATAGTATTTTATACCAAATCAAAACTACATTTCTCGACACGTGGAAGAGAATTGTCTGCTCTGATGCCGCTGAGGGATGACCATTCAGAACCACAGTCTTACCTTACAGGATATATCTACATTCATCGCTGGCTAAAGCAACTTCTTTTCTTATCCATGGAGGCAGTTTAGGGTTGGAAAAGGTGTAAGTAACTTTCAAGGAGCAGAGTGGTTGCAGGTTAGAAGGGAGGAGAAAGACATTTGTTCTCAAACGGAGTGACTGTTGATGCAGCCTGCAAACACAGGTGCCCTACCGAGCCTGTCACATTTTGTATAATGGGACGTGTCGCTGACATGTAGTGATGATCACTAGAACTAAGCCCTTAATCCTACTAGCTCATCCATAGTTAAGCACTGGGTACCTCACATGGATCAGTCTCCACAAGGACCCTACAGATTTCCACCACGGGCTTACTGTTAAAGGAGTATTGATGTTTGTTGTGTGAACAGCACAGTGGAGGCTGCCAGGGAAGTGTGGCCAAACCAATACAGAGAAGCGCAGGGTGAGTGTGGACAATCTAGCAGACACACAGCATGAGGGCAAATGTACAAAGACACCAGTGTATCCCTGGTGTGCACAAAGGGCCCCCCTTAAAAGCTGCACAGTTGTGCAGAGGGGTTGCCAGCAGTGGCAGGCTCCCAGCCACCGTTCACCCTGATGTAAAGAGTTGCTTTTGGCCATTGTTTTCTTGTGGTTAGATCATTGATCAATACCAGTTTATAATAAAGCATTTTCTCCATGGGTCTCCTGATTGCTACCTCCACAAACACAGTTGTTTCTATACTCTGTTGTACACAGGGAATACAGGTCTGTGCACTTTTCTTGGTGTGTGTGTATATATAATAATCTTACTGTTCCAGGAGGGAAATTAGCACTCACACCCAACATCTATTGCTACAGATATACTACAAATCATCCTAACAAATCTGCCTTATAACAATGTCTAACTTAACTTTAGCTAGCATAAGTGCTATTTGGACATTGTGATGCTCTGACGCAGTACATGACTTACGTTCATTACACACACAATGCTGTCACCGCAGAGTTTCAACCCACACACTCTCTTCCCTGCAGGACATTCTGTCTTTTTACCCCTCCCACTGACAACAAGTAATAACGTGTTTTTCCGAGCTTGTCAGTGCTGCTCCTAGATCAGACACAAGGAAAACTGTACATATCCCAAGAATGATCTTTTAAGACAGAGCTTACCAAGACCTAAGCAGTAACTGTAAAATATGCCCCTTCAACATTCTTCTTTCATTTAGAGTTGCTCTGAGACAGCTGCATGTCTCACTTGGTATCCCCTAGGATCTAGACTAAATAGAAATGCTTTCATCAGACATACAAAATAAAAGTGTGGAGATGGCCATACAGTATCAAAAAATGAGAAAGAAACTCATAGGCAAAATTACGCCTCCTGAAAGCTGGTACTTTTCTTCTTTGTCTTTTTTTCCTCCTGTTGCTGTCTCAAGAGCATGACTGAAAAACGGGGAAGTGAATGTCAGAGCTTGCAAGCAGCAGAATTATGCCTCAGTGGCTTGAAACAAAATCCATTTGACTCATAATATCACCTGTGGGGAAGGAGAAGAAGAGAGAGAATATCTATGCTCTGGCAGTAACATAATCACCATTTTGAAAACATTACCCAAGACAGCCATGTACTTACTGTTTTGGCCTAGCTAACTTACCTACTGCGTGCTTCCCCAGCTACTGCATCAGCTTCTAGTCATACACCTTCAGTAAAGTGCACTGGCTTGGACTGAAGCAATTTCACCTTCAGCATAATCTCTACTACTCCAGAACCTGTCCTACAGCAAGTTAACATGAATTTTCTGACATAACCACAGAAGATGCAGTCAAGTTACCATGCTAGCTTAGAAATGGAAGAGAGTTTGACAATAGATATTACAAAAGTGGAAGCGGGTGCAAGGTAAAGGCACATATTGCAAATTCTTTTGATATCACCACTGCAGCAGCCTGTTAGGCAAGTTTAAAGGAAGAGATTCTCCATTTAATGAGGTGTTCTGATTAGTTCTCTCCCAAACCTGTGCATTCTTCACCCTCTCCCCGTACGTTAAAATTATTGCAATTAAAATGCACATTATGAAATACTTATGTTAATTAGTCCCCTCCCATACCTGTACCTCCTTATAGTCCAGCCTTGAATTTTCTGTAAGCAGAAAAGTTTCCAATCACAGCAGAAGGGTATTACGAGAGTTGTTCACCCAAAGGGATTAACGACATTGCTGATGGATAGCTCAGAGAGTACAGGATTATTCACATACAGCTAATCAGTTCAAATTCAAATTATCTGAGTATTAAATCTGCCACGATGGATGGAGATGAATGATGCATCTCCTAGTAACTAGTATCCTTACCATAAAGTCTGTGGCTACAAAGAGTATTGTCTTCACCAAAAATCAATTTTAATGCTGGACAGAGGAAATTAAGCTATCTTACTGCTTGTGAGATCAGTCCACCAAAACGGGTGTTAATCGCTGTTCTGCCGATAAACAAACAGCTTTTATCTGCAGGATATCCTCCTAATAAGTACTTTTCACAGAATGTGAAGGTCAAACAATTTTAAGAAAGCTCCTACCTAAAACCTCCTCTGGAATTGTTCCTGTTTCTCCAGCGACTGGCTGTTCTGGAAAAACATATTCCTTTCATATACCTATCTTTTTCTCTGTAAAGCAACAAGCAATTCTGAGTCATGGCAAGTGTTCTGCTGTAAAGCTATGCAATCTGCAGCAGGGCTAAGGGTTAGCAGTCTAACTTTAACACTGATGTTCAGTTAAGCACATAGAGTAATAATTACTCTATTGCTAAAGAATCTGCTACCTGGGCAACACATTGCCCTTTCTATGTTTGGTGCAACTGGAACATTTGGAAAAGCTGTCAGAGCTTCAAAGTTAAGAGCTTTAAAAGTTTAAAGATAATAAAGCTTTTGATTTTTGAAATTGTGACAATACTTCCAAATTTTTACTTAGGCCAGCTTTGGAAATCTGAGCTATGCTACAAACTTGTATCTCTAATTAGTGTAAGCTTTATATTTTTATTCTAGTGGCTATTCATCTCAGCTTGTACATTTCATCTTTTGGATCAGTGGCTCCCTGTATTTAGGGTAATTTTAATTTGGAGAGTTTCGAGCTTTTTCATTGCATAGGTGACAGAAGGGAGCAAGGTAAATTCTTCCTTGTCCACATACTTTTTCCTAATGTAACTTGAAGTTGAAAAAAATATAGTCAGAGAATTTTATTTCACATTCTACTGTTTTATTTAGGGTTTCCTTAGCTGCAAATCAAATTTTGGAAAGCTAGTAAATTGTAAGAAGGGGTCTGCCCTCTCCCTTCCTCCCATCCCTTCCTCCCACCCTGGCAACTCCCAAAGCTGTTCTTTTGATGTGTCAGTTCAAAATAGCCATTTATCTTTTGAAGTGCCATCTTATAAGGCTGGGGAAGAGGGATTTTTGGTTGTTGTTTGTTTTGTTTTGAAGGGAAATAAAACCTTATTTAGGAAAAAATACTTTATTTTTCCAAAACATGTTTAGACAGATTGCAACAAGAACAAAGTACAGTACAAGAATTACTCACACAGCTTGCAATAGTTAATAAAACACTAATCAAATACCAAACTTTATGTCAAAGTCCTTTTGGGTCCAATATAAATTTTTCATATTACAGAGGTAATGCCCACTTTACAGTGGCATCAGATAAAGTTTGTAAGACCATTATAACACAGTCACTAGTATTTGCTCTACTTTATATACCAGCTTTTGACATGGTTTTATTTTACTCCAGACACATCAAGTGTAGTCTGAAGTCAAGTATAAATTTCTTTCCTTGTGTCAGGAGTTCAGCATTAACTTCAGCAGGGTTGCCTGGAATCTACCAAAAGCCTTTCTTGGGTAAGTATTTATATCCTGGTAGAAACTTTTTGCACCTGTCAATCCAAGCAGTGCCCATACACCATTATCCCCTCTTCCAAAATGGAGCAGCTGCACAAAATGTGATGGTGTAACTGAAAATATTTTTCTCCCTCAAAGCCTACAGCTCTTTTTTGCTACCTTTCACAACTAGTTGTGAACTGCAGCGTGTGGCATGCCAAACAAACCTAAAAAGAACATATGCGATAAGTCAAAAAACTGTCAAGGAGGTTTCTCCTCCCATGCCCATCTTTGCAGAGGAGGCTAAAACAAGTCAGTAGAGGCTGTGATCTCTTCTGCAGTATTCTAACATTAAGGAAAATTAAAAGACAGATATTTTTTTCTTCCTGTGAAACTCTAATTTAGTCAATGTATGCAGGAATGAAGCATCTGACAAATTCCATACACATGTAATGTATAAACAAAAAATTATTGTCACACCTTTACTTCTATTTCCATGCCAATATTGTCTCTGCAATTACCTCAAGAATCTTATGTTTCTGTTGTGATCATTTGTTTTGCACTGCAAAGCTCATTTTGGTCAATCTTGTTTTCCCTCTGTATCTAAACCTTTCAGAAAAAGCTAAGGGTGGAGTCTGTAGATACACAAAACTAGAACACCCACTGCATTAAGGCTTGAGGGCACAGGGACATAAGAGGCACTTGTGTCCCATGCAGTGGAATACAGTGCAAAGCGTCCCAAGCCAGCTGAGATGCCAGCCAGCCGTTCCATGCAGCACAGAATACTGGCGTTGCATTTATAAACAGTACAGGTCTAAAATGCCTAAAGTCAGCTTTATTGTTTACACACAGCAAGCTTGGGTACCTCTGCACTGGAATCATCACTGGTTTTCCTGTGCCAGAATAAGCACAGGGAAAGGCAGGTTTTATCAGATCTTCGCAGTGTTTTCTGTCACCCCATTTCATGAAGTCTGCAGATGTTTCTTATCTTATAGTTTTGCTAAGGTTGGAAAATCCAATGCCAACACACGTCATTAAGACTTTCTCCCCGCCCATGTGCTCTTCCTCAGGGGTCTTTGTTTCAATTTTAAACATGATCTGGAAGAAGCTTCTCAGGTGTCGCAGAAACTCAATTCTGAGGGAGAGAAAACAACAGAGTTTAAGAAACGAAACAGAAAGCCCGTTAGCAGTATGTACTAACACTCATGCCAGCAATGAGCACAGTGACTAGAACACGAAAATATTTCTTAGTACATATGAACAAGCCTACAGGCTCCAAACATTGTTCTCACTTGTGTTGTCAAAGTGGCTAGTGACCCCTACTGAAACCACTGCACTCTCTGTATGAGCAGAGAGAGAAGGAATGCCTGGTAAGATAGCAAGACAAAATGGTGAGGGAAGAAGAAAGGAAGGAGAAAGAAGAGGTGTAGCCAGGCAAGGTCACTCACTCATGATGCTGACTCTCCATCAGGGCCATATGAACCCCATACCAATCTGTAGTACTC
>NW_008824048.1:463471-465776 GCF_000699105.1 Pygoscelis adeliae
CCCCCCCCCCCCCTGCAATGTTTAAAGCAGAAATAAAAGTTAAACAGGGATAGCCAAAAGGTTGGCCTTGGTGCATACTTTAAGAGACATCAGATCCTAAAGCACGTATTTGATTTGTATTACTAACTTGTCCACTTCTTAGTTAGATATTGTTAGGATCACATTCAGACTCAGAATTCTTCCTGTTTTCTCTCCTCATTTTCAGGGGAAAAAAAAGGAGTAATTTTCCTTTCATCATTTTAGAATGAGAGGCACGAAGAGACTAAACAGACACAGTGCTCCTAAACACACATTGACTGGAGGGCAAGTGACAGGAAAAACTACTGAAAAATATAAAAAAAGAACAAAACCAAAAACAGCCAAGAAAACATTCCTATTGGCTTCCTCAAAACAGGAATAAGCAATTACACCAAAAGGATACAAATATAAAACTGGTAATTGCTCCTGACAGAAGTCTGGTCTCTTCCAGTCATGGCCACAAGCAAGTCTGCAGTCTTGAACTGAGGTTCAATCTCCTGCAGCAATTGGTATGTGCCCTTCTTCGGTTAAGTTTAACCTTTAAAGAAAGGGAACGTGCACATCCAGTCCACATATTTGTTTGGCTGGCAATCTGGAAAAAGCCTCTGCTCTGCCTGCTGAGAGCATAATCGCAAGCTAATCACACTTACATCATTACACCAAATCAAGAGAAAGTACCCACAAAATGGGAAGCAGGAGACCAAGAGCATAGGACTGTCACCACTCTAACATCATGTAGCCTCTGAAAGCCTCCTGGCAGCTCCTATTCACAGAAATTGTGAATAAGCACAATGAAAGTTGCAGGACCAAGAATTGCCTTATCCACTTTCCACTTCAGTTGGGCATGCACTCGGGTATGTGCATGGGAAGAGAAGGGAAACAGCAGGAGCCAAAGAGAGGCTGCTGTAACCTACACTGGTCTGTGCTTAGCAAGATCTGAGAGTTATCTCTGGGGCAGTCAGCTGAACACCTCTGCAGGGTAAATGTGGGCACTTGGCTCCCCATGCTATGTACACCTTTCTACCTCACCTTCCTGGCCTCAGCACAGACACCAGCTCTCTCGTCGCTCAAATGGATTAACAGTTGAAAGAATGAACTGAAAAGCACCTTTTCTTCCATGCCTCCCCTAACTGCAAGGTTTCTGGTTGCTGCTATAATAGGCAAATGGGCATACGCTGGCACAAATGCTTCAGTAAAGCTGACAGGCAACAAGCTCTGTACCAGCCTGCTCCTTAGCTGGGTCCTTTCCCAGAGCTCTGGCAGTGTGACAAGAAAGCAGCCAAGCCCAGAACAGCAGGAGTGAGCATGCTGAACTGCAAGGAGGGCACAGAATAAACTGTACAAATGCCAGAGGCGGCGTGGAGCCGGAGGCTCAGGGAAAAATCCTAAAAGCTGATCAGCAAACTCTGCAACATGGTGGGATCAGTTCCGCCCGTACCTCTCTTTGTACATATGTGGACGACTGTGCTTCTCTACCTCTTCTTCCTTTTGAATAAAGGCAGAGTGAGAAAAAGCAAGAGGGCTTTGCCACAGCCCCCAGGTACATGGGAAAGGCTCACAGGAGTGGGAGCAAAGGGGAGGCTGCCTGGGGACATCGGGGGAGAATTTGGGAGCAACAAGAGGCCAGCTCTGTCTTGCAGCAGTAGAAGCACAAGTGGTAAGAGCCCTGGAAACAGGAGAAAAAGAGGGGGGAAAGGCAGGGATATGTGACAGAAGTGCAGCACAAAGCATATTTATATTAGCTTGAGGCTGATGTGGGTCACATGTGGGAGGGTTTGCACTTCAAACAGTAGTGGAGGCTGCACCAAACATACATGTACAGACTGGAGGACTGAGGGAGGGAGAGATATAGGGAAGCTTATTTTGCTAGAAATGTAGACTGTGTGTTCAGGCAAGAACAAGGCAGAGCTGAACACTTTTCCTTAGGCTTGGGGACAGCTCCATGAGCCACAGTGGAGGCTTTCCTCAGGGCCAGCCGCTTTCAAATAAAAAAAACATTGTACTACCAAAAAAAAAAAAAAAGTCTGTTTATCTAAGTGCTATCTTTTCCCAGAAGCCTGCTAAGCAACACCAAAAGGTACACAACCACTTCACACATCTTAGTTCCCTGTCAGGGCAAAGCGACCAACTCGCAGACCAGTGCGAGAGAAGACCTGCGCATCAGCGACGCCTTCTTGGTTCGACTGCCCCGCAAACAGCGCGGGGCACAGCCTGGCAGCGCCGGCAGCCCCCGGTATTGCTCCCCAGCGTCCCGCCGGGGACCTTCTCCGGCCGTTGCCCGGGGGGA
>NW_008824048.1:466112-480408 GCF_000699105.1 Pygoscelis adeliae
GTCTTTCCTGTTGCTCTCCTTGACATACCCGCGGCTCATGCCAATTCACCTGCATGCAGACTAGCCTGTCCTGCAAGACTGATCTCTGCGACGTGGCGACACAGCCAGCACCCTGCATTTGATTTTAGGCTCAGCTTGACAGAGAGGTGCTTGCTTCTGTGAAATCTGGAGCATAAGATGAGAGGAGGTAATCCAGATGGCCACAGGCCAAGTGCTCTTTTTGGGACTGGTGTCCCCAGTGCCACTCAGGACAGCCCTGCCCATGGTGTTGCCTGCCATCATGCCATTAGCAGGGGCAAAGGATGTATGTCGTGGAAATACACAAATATGGGAGATGTTTCCTCATTCTGATGGACGTATTCCAAAGCACTATGTCCCCGCACAGCGCTCTCATCTGCCAGCTGAACTGTCACATTCACGCTACATTGTGCTAGACAGGGAAGCCAATCTAGCATAACACGGCTTATAAATAACTTTGGATTCTGTAGGGTGAAAGTGTTAAATGCAGAGGTGTCACAGCCCCAAGAGAGAAAAGAAGGGACAATGAAGTGGAACGTGACTACTGCAATTTACTTCAAAAGCCTGTGCATCCGATAAGTTGCTTGGGAGACAGATTTCCCAGCCCTTTATGAGCTGCCTTAAGTGAGGGCACAGGGGTGCTGCAGACAGAGCTGCGCGATTTCTGAATAGGTCCTCATAGGACTGATGAGTCACAAATTCTCAGAGAATCACAGATTTTATGATCTCATGTGACACATGCTGCTTCAGGATGTCTGCTCCTCACCTTCATCCCTGCCACGTGCTCCTAGCTTGGAAGAAGTGACAACCCACCTATTTTAAATCAGCCTGCTTACAAAATAAACTAGTGTGCTTGTGTGATTTTCAAAGCATCAAAAAAAAACAACACAAAAAAGACTGGACAATGACAAGCGATTGGTTTGTTTCACATGTTTAACTGTGCACTTCAAGCACCGATACCTACTCTTCATAAGCCTTTCACATGTATACTTACTTTACAGGGGATTATTTTACCCCTGCGCAATGGGAGGCTTCCCTGTCTTCCCCTCAAAATCTGATGAATGTTGTTTCCAAGATAACAAGGGTTGAGAATAGCAGTTAGACAATTTCTAGCTCTCATGTGATGGCACCACCATTCTTCAGTTATCACAGTACTGTACCTTTCACGTATACAGCACCGGTACCATGATAACCGAAAAAGGACAGTTCATAGTCTTATTATTTGATGCCATTGTCAGATAAACAAGCCTCCCTCCATTTGATTAAATGAAAACTGCTCAGTCTCTACGAATAACTGTGATCTAGTCAGTCAATTGTCAGTCTGATAGAGTAAATGAGATTTTTGATACTGGATGCCCTTCCCCTAACCTGTGTGTTGCAACTAGTGATGTAAGAAATTTAGTCTTTTTCTATCCTCTGAACCACTACCAGCTGCAGACAAAGCTTTAATGAAAATCGAGACTGAAGCACTAGATAGAAGTCTGCTGCCCGATAGGGCTAAAGCTTTGGGGTTGCACATAGCTCCATGAATTAAACTCTTACGCTGTTTCCTATGGACAATCACAGCTTTAGCGTTTGGCTAGCTATTTGAAACGTGCCATTTAATGCCACAGCTACAGAGAGATCCCTAGGAAAACACAGTAGTGTACGCTAGGCAACAAAAAGCAAACTGATGTACACATACAATCCAAGACTAAGAACCAACAATAAACCGCATCTCTGCAATTCTCAGAACCAGCAATAATATAGAACAGTAAGGGAATCATCTTCTAACATGTAGAAATAAACACCAGGTAACTTACACCACCTGTCTCATTTGAAGACAGGTACAAGTTGTTCTATTCATAGCCACAGGCAAAGTCTTCCATATACAAAAAACAGCTGTGCAATAAAACTAGTGAATTAAACAAGACTGGGTAATTAAACTGAACAAAACAACTTACGTGTATGGAGACAGAGGTCCTAACAGGACTTTGGAAACATCTCGTTGTCCAAGGGTCATGAGGAGAAGAGCAAGGCTCTGATTTGTTGAATCTACACAGCCTCCCTGCAAACCAAAATGTTTTAATAATTAATCTCTGTACAAACCAGAAATTGGGATGGGAGGAGAATAATGAAGGAGAAAGATACACTTAAAAGGCTGAATTACCGCTCCCAATTTTCAAGGGCCAAAAAGATAAAAATCTAGATTTTGTAACAATGACAAATTAATTTCACATGGTAGGCTGGGAAAGGGACAGAACTAAAACAAAACAGCAGTAACAAGGTCACATTAAAGATCCCTCCCACCTCTCCCAACCTGTTCTCTTCTAACATCACAGAATGTAAGCACTGAAGAATTTCTTTGCATTAAGTTGAAAATAGATATTAATTATACTTCATGTGCATTTGAAGATACCATGAATTGCAGCACTTTATCATAACTATAAAGTTACATTCGGACAAGTAGTTCAGCATTAGCAGGTGCAAAACAGCAAGTTAGAAGTTGTTTCACACACATCCACCTAAGCCCTTGCTGCTAACTTCTGTGGTTTTACATTTGCAAAACATTTTTCCCCTATATTTAAAATGGGAAGATTTTTTTTTTATTGCTATGTGAAAAAGCCATGCATAAAATTATGTAGAACTACACATACTCTTGTATATATTTGACTGTAGTAAGTCATACATGCATGGTAAATTGTTTTGCATGTGGAAGTTGTTAACCATGATGCATACGTGAATTAGAATTGGAAAGCTTCCTTTGTTTACAAAGCTTGAATGTAAATTAAAAGGGATCCTTTCAGTCAAGACTGCTGTAGAGAGAATTTACCAACTATTACTATGCAAACGCATTGAAAATAGAAAAAATATCTGGCATAACATTATTTCAGACTGTTCATTCATCCTGATCCACAGCCACATGAAATCTGTGAACAGTTTCCCGCTGGATCAGGCCTAATGCTAAGCCCTCTGAATAGGGTCTCTGGAGAGACCAGAACTAAAAATTCATCCTTTTAAAAACAAATTCTCTAATGAGGTAAACTGACAGTCACCTTTGTGGGCAAGGAGTAACCTGCCCTCATTTTAAGAGCTAACACCATCCAAAAAGGCAAGGGACGGGCAAAATAAATTTTGGACTACACAGACTAAGAAAACACAATGATGTGACAACCTCAGCACATTTACTCAGTGAGAGGGCAGAAAGGAGGACCTTTCCAAGGACAGTTACTGAAGGTTTAATTTTCAAGATGGCCTTGCTTCAGTGTGACAAGTCTCAGCTCCATTCTGAAAAAAGCCTCCTGCACTTCTTGCAGCACATGATACACCACAACAAAGGAAACATCTTCATTACATTCACTATCATGACCTAACTCCTAGCAACATGCTCTTACAGCAGCCCTTGCCCGTTTAACTGCATGAACCTGCCATACCAAAGTGAAGTTCAGGCACTCAACCTAATGCCCTCTATGGGACTGATAAAAATTGTGCTTTATCTTGAGCGAACAGCGTACCTGCAGAATTTGCTGGTGCCATCTAGAGCCACAGCTCTCACCAGCTGTATTTGCCAATCTGAAACATGTACAAGAAGCAGGTGAGAGTTTAAGAAGTATTCCTGACACAGGACTTTCTGTATTTGTAGTTTGGTTAATAATTCAAAATGCTCTTTATCACTTGGATGAAAACTTTACATTTTTTTGAGCTTGTTTTTGCTTTTCTAAAGCTGAAAACATTATAAAACATCTATTTTTATGACCAAATTTATACAAAAGCTTCAATCAGCATGGAGACAACCATGTCCTAAACAATATAGCAAAACAGGATGCATCCATCATGTCCTAGCTGCTTACATAAGCTCTCTTGCTGCAGTGAGTCAGCCGTCCCCACTGTTGTTGTGCATTAGCAATGCACTGTTATGCCCACTCCCACATGGGCAGTTGCCAGACAGGGAAATTAAGTGATTTGCTTGTAATCTAATGATGACAGAACAGTAACTTGTGCCAAACGAAGGACATGCCGCTCCCAACTTTTTTCTCTCAACCCACCTGCCACTTACTCAAGAGTCCAAAATCAAAAACAACCCTCCCAAGAGAAATGGGATGGGCAAAGTCAGAGCCAAAGTACTGACATTTGTTCCAAAATAGCTGGCACTTGTTACCAACCTAGGATGCAGCTTCTAGTCCATATTGATTAAGTTTATGGCAGTTTCTCCGTTATTGTTTCCATTGACAACAGAGCCAGATCCAGCTGGATGTGACAATTAGAGACACAGATCACTTAAAATCCCATCCATTTTGAAATGTTGTTATACAAATACCACAGCTGACATGCACACACAAATATCGCAACTCTGGGTATTGGACAACAGTGTTTTGAAGAGGGTTATTCTTCTGAGCTTGACCCCAGCTTTGATTTAGCCTTGGTTATATTTTGGCATACACACAGTTTCCTCCTTTACCCGTACGGTACATACTTGCATGCCTCAATAATTTGTTATGTGAAGTGCAGAGGGTTGGTTGGTTTGTTGTTTTTTTTTCTTCCCCAGAAGAATGGAGCAGAGCCTTGTCACACTGAAGTAAGGCCATCTTGAAAATTAAGCCTTCAGGGGAAATGCTTCACTCATTTTAGCTCTAGTTAAATAACACAAACAGCCTTACTCCTCCTGCCCCTCCAAGCCCCCCTAACATCTTGACCTTTCTTCATGAAAGAACGCAGCCTTAAACAGGTATTGCATCCTCCCCTATTTTTCATGATCACAAGGAATATAAACATTCAATCCTTTTCCAGTTCTTCCAAGGCCTCTCCATTCTGCCAATCACCTGCTACATAAAGCTCCCATAACCAACGCCTTTCAAAGACGAGGAAAGTCCTTATTGGCCTTCTACAATTAAGCTTAGGTAAGAACTCCGTGTGGATTTGTAAAGACAATGCTAGCCAGTCACTCCATGCTCCCTCTTTCAGGGCCAGTGTAATTACCACTGTGCCACTTACTATTAGTCAATTCGCTCTGACATCTTTGCATCAACAAATGTACATAAAAAACGCTCCACTGATTCCAAGAATCATATGACCTCTTTCATTTCTTTCTGAAGGCTCAGTAAAAGGAACCATTTAGCACTTCACATAGCAAGACTCAAATTCTGAGATTTCCTAGGTGCTAAAGTTCGCATAACAGCAAGCATTAAGCAAGCACTTTAAGAGGTGTCCCTGGGCCCCTTTAAACAGTAATGAACTCCAGCAGATTTGTGGGTGACCCCATCAGCTAAAACCCTTCTACAGAGAATTATCTCAAATGCTCCCAGGATGCCCTTTTCTGGTCAACCCTCCCTCGCTCCTGCAGTACGGTACCTACAGGCAAACACACAGATGGAGAAACAATCTCATAAAGAGAGGATCTAAACACAGGGAGACAAATTCTCCCTTGCGCCCTGTATTCAGCAAGTAGCTGGTGTAAAGAGAGTGAGACTTAAGAGTGCCTGTTCAGAGCAACCTATTCTTGCTCCATGCACAGCTTTCCTAAATTTTTACTGTTTCACTAGACATCTTATCTAGGCAAAGAAACTTAAAAAAAAAAGTATCTTCAAACTAAACAAACATTGCATGCTTTGCAACATGTTTTTCTATCCTCTCTGGGGTCAACACTAGATCAAACTGACCTAAGCTCAAAAAAAAAAAAAAAATCAATGAGAAAGCCCATCTTCCCAAATTCCTGGCTAGCGCTGTGTGAGCATGTGTGTCATACATAAATTCAAGTGTGCATTCTGAAAACTACAGAACAAAACCCACCATATTGCCATGACAGAGGGAGCAGGGAATTTGTAAATGCTGAATAAGGACTGAGCACTCCAGTGGATAAGCAGCACAATAGCCAAAAATGCTAATTAACAAGAACTTTTCCACCGTGAGCTGCCGCACTGGAGGACCACAAGCAGTCCGTACACTGCTCAGCACTTGTCAGTCACTCTTGGACTGAAGCAGTCCACACATAAAAGAGCAGAACCGTAGCAGGCCACAGCTAACAACCTAATTCATTCAGAATCTGATCTTCAAAGACATTGAAACCTCATGGCCTACCACTTTATCATTCAAAGACTTGCCTGACCCTGTTTCCTCCTCAAACGCTTTTTTTCTGTTGTCCCAAGATCCTTACTATCCTGGTGCTTTGCAGAATTTAACTCATCACATTCAAATGGCTGCAGTACACTAATGCAGAAAATTACCTGGTTCAGGCCTTTCCAGCCCTCTTCATTTCAGAAGTTCTCTGACATCTGACTCTGAAGAGAGTGTAATATCTGGACAAATTCCCTAACTAGTTTCAATCTGTCAAGTGCTGGATGGTTTTCAAAGGAAAAAAATACCTATTGCTGCTGATAAAAGTATGTGGAAATTGGATTTTTGATGCCTTCAATCATCTGACTACCTGAATATGTTTTCCAAGAGGTTTACACAAAGAAACAAACCTACCAAATTTTAGGTTGGGGTTTTTTTTGGGGGGGTGGGGGGGTGCGGGGATGGAAGCTGAAAGATTTTACAATTCACCCCTCAAATAAAAATAGCTACCTGTCACTACATAATTGTAGAAACAGACAGATGTTTCAGTCACTAGTTGTGACTGCATTCTCCATGCATGCTGGACTTTCAAATTCAAGGGGTCTGGACTGTACCCAGGAAGAATATTTGTTTGTGGTGTTTCTATGAGATAAGAACCCCGGGCTAGAAAGGGAAAGTCCTCTAGCAACATGGTGCATACACCTAATAAACAAAGACAAAATATTAATGGAAGACTGGAACAAGTGGGCAAATTGGTAATTCAAGACAGATGAAGGGTTTGCAGCAGAGAAAGAAAATGATAACATGGGCACAGATGAACAATCTGAACTACAGGCATGGATGTGACTTATGAGGTTAAGGGATATTTTTATAATTGATACCTGCATTACCTAATGCAGAATTTTATTAACGGCAATTTTAATACTTTGCAAAGTCCTATCAGGTTATTCCAGTTCAGAGCAATTACTTTTTTTAAAACAGTGAGTACAATATGTAGATGACTGCCTCCTAAAGGCCAAATGTCTTTTGTCAATATTACCAGCTACTTTTTTTAACCTTGGTGGAGATACACAACAAAAGCAGGTAGGTTCTTTATTAAATCAGAAACTCACTATGATGCTAATTGCCAAATCATTTGTAAGACTGAAAGCTGGTCATCCACTAAAAGTCTCACCACAAATGAAAAACATTTTAATAAAAAAAAAATACTCTGCAAAAGACTGTGATGCTCTTAAGATTCCTATGCAAACACTGTCCTAGCTCCCTTTCCAACAAACCAGTCAGCCAATTCTTCACACAACCAACAGATCTCAGCACATTTGACTTTGTCATCATCACCATAAAGCAGCCACCATTGAGGCTAGCTGCTCCCCCCCCCTTCTTCCTCATATGTTCTCCCACTCATAATGCCCCATTCCAACCACTAGTTTAAAAGCATTGACTCTATTACCCCTCCAACTTTTTATTAAAAAAGTAAGAGCCCATGGGAAGCCAACTGAACTCTGTTGCAGACAGAAACCAACAAAAGAAAAATTTGCCACTACTATGATTCATAGTCACATCTCCTGGACATGGGAAATAACATGGCCCAGTGAGTCATTACACTGTCAATGGAACCCTTCAAAACCACTCCTTACCTGGATGAAGATAGTGGCAGCATCAGATCATTTATCTGTTTGTATCTGAGCCTGTCTGAGGGTGCCCCCAAACCACCTCTTCCTTTACCAGTATGTCATTACCTTCTTCCCCTACAGCTATACACGCAAAATGTATTGGCCACTTACCCTGTAGACCTCCTCAAGCAACAGCTTAGCACAATTCTGGCCAAGTTCCTCGGGAAGCACAGCTGCTCCCTGGCCCTGAGGGTTTGAGGCTAGCTCAGCACTGAGAATAGTGCCATTGATCGTTTCTGCAGTAAGGCACATGCCAAAACCTGGCGATCTGAAAGAAAGGGAAAAAGTGCATTTGATTTAAGGACAGAAACCAAGTAATGAGCCAAGAACTACTTCCAGCCAACCTCCTCCTCAAGTCACAAACAGCCCTCTCATACGACAACACTGGGAATCTGGACTTGCTGACAGATTTCCTGTTCTATACATTTGATTCACCCTGGAAAAAACATTAACAACAGTATTTAAGAGTTAAACCCAGTACCACTTGCCCCAAACACACCGTGATGGCTATTCCTGGCACAAACTCTTTAAAAACGAAAAAAGGAAAAAAAAAAAATTCCAAACCTCAGAAATATCCCCCTCTATTAAAAAAAATAGTATCTTTCACATTTATTTAATTCATATTTGATGAACATTTCAAAGGTATCTGGAGTTTATTCTCTGTGACATTCAAAACCAAAACTAACTTTCTTTAGAAAAAACCAAAACTAACTTTCTAAGATCAAGCTCTTGCCCTGGAAGCCATAGCCATGGCACCAAGCAGGAGAATAAAAAGAAAGTTTGATCCACATTACTTGTATTTCAAATCGCTTCTTTTCACTTTCAGTTCAATACCATCCAAATCATTACAACTGTTTAAGAGTTCTGAACATATGATTTGAAGAAAGAAACAAAACCCCCCTATTTTCCTCAGAGCTTAGGATCCTACAAAATGCTACTGTGAGAGTTAAGAAACATTTTTGCTACGAGAAAGTCACAGATGGCTGAGTACAGCTTGCTGAGAAATCAGAAAGTTGTAAGGAAGGGAAAAAAACTCACAAGATCCTCTTATAGGCTCTGGAAAAGCACCAGTAGCTAGCCATTCAAACTCAGGTTAACAACTTCCCACAGTTTTGGACTCCTGCTGCCTCCACCACCCAAACTTTTTAATTAAAATAGTCACACTGACCCAAAACTGTAAGGAATGTCACCAACATCAACAAACCACAAAATCAAACACCAATACACACAAACTCTCCCAGTGCCAGAAAAACAACAGTTCCTCCAGAGGCATTTCAATAGGGCAGGAATGAAAAGATATCAGTGGTTCCCACCCACATTTAACTGCCTGCACTTGCTGAGCAACACAGAAGGTATGTTAAAGATGTTTCTCTCTTCCTTTCTTTCCCCTGAAACAGAGATAGAGATCTAGACAGCCAGACAAGAACAGTGTCAAAGATGCTATTTTTTGGACAAATATCCTTTAATAACTATACCCACTGGCAGATTTTGTTAGTGTTCAGTAGCATGTGGCAATCTGCCTAAATAAAAATTAAAATCATCCAGTGCCTCATGTATGTGCAGACAGCATTAGGAAGCATCTGCACAAACTTTTTGCTGCAAATGCTCAAAACAGAACCGGGAAGTTTCTGCTTAGAGAGACATTACATGGGCCAGAAGATGCTCAGATAATGTATTCCCTGAAGCTTTTGGCACTGTGGAAGGGCTGAAGTTCAACACTTTATATTCTAAAATCAGGACTTGGTTTGGGCTGGGTACAGATGGGCTGAACTAGTCCTTGCTGGTCTTACTCATCACCAGAGGCAGCACTGGAAATGACGAGGCATATTGCCTTGCTTCCTTGTCCTGCCAAGACACACACAAGCACTGGGAACCAAGTAATAAAAAAGGCTTTGCCAAAGTGGCACAATGTTAGTATCAGGTACACTGCAATCGTACTGGCGCCATACTTATGCTGAATGTGACAGCACCGCAGCATCAGAAAGCCACATGCACCAGCAAGGCAGAGAGGGACTCAGTTCATCTTCCCATACTATTATTTATCCCTCCACATGGGCTACCCATGCAAGTAGTAAATGTGATGCTGCTGACCCAATTCATTTGGCTTTTCCACGTTATAGAGATATAAAAAACAAAATGAGAACCCAAAAACTCACAGCTCCCAGAAAAGTTTTTGCAATTCTGATCACTGTTAACAGTCCGGAGCCACAAGACTTACTAACCTAGGATATTAAATATGATGAAGGATTGGAAAAGAGGAAAAATACTTAAAAGTGAGTCAACAATTTTTAGATTTGTAAACTTGCAAACCCAACAAGTTTTCTTTAAGGTAATATTTCAAAAAGTAGAAACAGTGAAAGAAAATGTGCATGCTTGGATTTGAGCATACAGACAGAAGACTAACAGATTAGTTATTCAGAACTCCTTCAACCTCAATGAAAAGTGACTAGAGGACAACAAAGCTGACAGATATCAGTGAAATTGTCTGAATCACATCCATCACTTCTGTGTTCTGCTGGCAAACAAAATCTGTGTAAGTACAGTAAAGTAATGTCTCGATTTTCCAGTCCTCGCTAGTGAATGGACGCTCTTTCAGCTATTTATGTAATGGTAAAGCAGAAGACAACCCATACAGCTCTAACACTTTCTAAAACAGTTTGGTCCCATCCTTAATACTACCATTTCCATCAGAAGGTGTATAGTCAAGTTTGAATGTTAGTTTTCACAACATACCATGGCACCTCTGATCTTAATCTCACTTCAAAGCAACAGGTTTAAAACTGAAGAGACCTCAGTTGCCTTTAGTGGCAGTAACAGTGTATTACATTCCTTGTTTAAGGAAATACACAACTTCTATCCCTATACCATGAGTAAAACAAACTTCTCTAGTGAATCATTCCGTTTTTTCCCTGTGAGGAATATTTATTTCAAGTCAGCAAAATGGAAGATCACGGTCTAAAACACAATGAAATTACAGATCAGAATACCCCAGCAGATGAACAAATGCAGAATTACATTTCTGTTCCCTGTGAATCCTGGATACTCACTTTCCAGAGCTGACCCCCTTCATGTGATCCGTGTAGATATAAATGTCTGGGAGAAATTTATTCAGGATGCTCCTTGCAGATTCCACCATTCTGTTTGCCATCTGTGGTGACACTCTGACAGAGTATCTACATTTCCAAGCTAAGGAATTCACTGTGGTCACAAAAGAAATTTAAACCAGAGACCAAAAAAAGTGGCCAAGAGGTCCTAATACATTATTTCAGAAAAATGTGGTTTTGTCATATATATCCATTCATGAGTGCTGGTCCATTTTCCTGTACTTAGAGAAGCACATGTGCATAAGTGCTTTATACAGTCTTTTCGCTGATATATGTTGAAGTGAGGTACACAGAACACGTGCATAAGAACAGCTTATTATGACTAGGTAAACATCTATCTTCAAAATGCCCTTCGATAATTTGAAATTGCTGTTCTGTCATCCTGTGCTTTCTTATGATGGAGGAAGCCCTGCGTGCTCTGCTCCTCATATACTATTAAAAGACCGTGACGGGTGAAGTTTCTCTGAATTAGCTGCAAGAAATCCTGTCTTTCTATTTCTATCAGGGAGAAATCAGGCAGATGAAATTAAAGACAAATGTACTAATGAAAGAAAAAATTAATTTTAAAAGGCTAAAAAAAAAATCTTTGCTCTCTAACTATTTTGCAGTGCTGTAAGGCTATCAAGTTCACTGGTTCTCTAGTGACTCAACATTTGAAGGTAACGGTTCCAGGGAAGAAGAAATTACCACTTTCCTGCTCACCCCAACCCACCTCCTCACAGTACACAAGAGATGAATTGCCTTTGTGCCCTTTTACTCAGGTGCCGCTTCAGTGATATTCCTGACAGATCTTCAAATTTACAAAGCACATTGTGCTCCAAATTCCATCCCAACCATAACGCAGACTCATGCTCTGCACACTTAACCACCCATCTGCACCTACATGCACATAGCAATGCAGAGAAACACACTCTCAAATCTCCTAGTTTGCAGAAGGGAGTTTCCTTTTCTACAGATTTCTACTGCATGCTCTTGGGGAGTAGGGTAAACCAAAAGCTTTAAGATCTTTAAGGGCAAAATCAGTAAATAATAATCAGAAAACTGATCGTTCTGCACAGTTGGGGCACTCAGTATTTTGGATGACTATAAAAGGTCAACACAAGCTGCAACGTAAGCTCCCCATCTGTGAGGAAGCAGAATTGCTCAGCTGAATCTTGGAGGGACAAAAATGCACATATATAAGACCTAAGCACTTATCCTTCCAGATGTTTTGTTTTCTATTGGCTTGAAGGACACTTAATGGCCAAACTAAAATGAGACTGCCTCTCACCGGGCTTACTAAAGGCAAACCTTTATCCCTGAGAAAAAGCCCAGGAAAACCTAAAGGAAAGTGGAAGTTCAAAAACCTGCAGTTCACATACATTGACCAAATCCAGTCAAAGTGGATGGCACTGTGTATTAATGTCAATTTAGAAAGATGGCACTAAAGCCATGATCATTGCTTCCTCCTTCACACAGAGGACTGAACTACTTACTACAGAGGTGGACGGGGCATAAGGAAATTACTTTCTTCACGGAAAGACCATGACAAACACCACCAAAAGCACACTAAGCTGCCTCCTTTGTTATTCTACAACACATGCACCCAGTGAAATTGGTCTCACTTGGCAATGCTGCACTCATGCAAATGCCACAGTTGGAAACGGAGGTCAAGGCGTGCTGTTCTCACACACAATTATGATGGTATGCCATAAAGTGAAAGGATGAGCAGGCTCCAAGTCTGCACCTCTGGCAAGAAACCTGCCCCCCTTCCTGCTTAAAAATCAAAGCCAGATCATATTTGGGAGTCTCATAATCGCAAATTAAACTAAAAGTTGGCCAATGCTCAAGAGGGAGCAGGAGCTCATGAAATACAACCTTTATATACCTTGCCTGTAAAGGATTTCTGCCTTCTTCCTACGGTGACAGCAAATTCATGACAGATACCATATAAAAAACACAAGAGAAAAATAAAGAACACCCCCACCCCCAAACAAAACATTGACTAGATGTGCAGTTCTGTTTGCAAAAGTGAGTACGCCACAAAAATATTTTGTGCCCTTATCTTTGTGTTGAAGAAAAACCTCCTCTACTTCCATCTCCAAAGGTACTACTGAAGGTGAAGAGCTAACAGATTTATTCTCATAACATAACAAAAAGCTCAGTTCACGTGTGCAGTGAGGTGTAAACTGAACTAAAATTTAAGCTCCCATCCAACATTCTGCTAGACTCATTAACAGCCAAGATGCCACCTAGTCAATGCATAACAAAACTACATTCGTTACTGCTGGATTTACACACAAGGTAAAATTCCTTTTAGTGCTGCTACATTACGTGATGGAAGGTATTTTAACTTTTTCTTGTTATTGAAAAGATTTTAAATACTGCTGTTCAGTTTTAAATTTATTTACTTGCCTATGGATGCTTTTTGAACATCAATGTTCTGAACACAGCCATTTTGAGACACGGTCCTGAAATCTAGTTGTGTGATCCCTCTGTGTAATGTCACCCTGTGTTATCTGGATACATGCTCAGCAACATGGGTGCACTTCTGTGACTTCAAGTTGGGAGACTTGTTTAAAAGCAGAAAAAAAAAAGGATACGCAGTTCCCCTGATGCGCTTGATTTTGCCAGGGTCTGTGAACTGAATGGGCTGCAAGACCTTTCTCACTGGGCAAGCAAACAATATCTCTCCACCCCCTTTGGGAGGCATTCCTCTCCGGTTAATCTAGAAACAATAATGGAGGAAAAAAGCAGGTTAGTAAAGAGCACAGAGAACGTACTTACACACTCAAAAATGATAGCTTTTATTTAATATATAATAAAATCTTATCAACAGGGGTATTACGTGAACACAGGCAAGAAAAAGACATCCTAAAGGCAGAAATGGATTTTGCACCAAACCTGTAAGCAAAAACTGATTTATTTTTTCCTCCTCTCTCTCAGGTACAGAAGGGCATGGCTTCTCAATGGAAAACAAAACCAAACCAACAAAAAAAACAACACCTCTAGCAGGAAGGCAACTTTGGCTTAAGACTGGTCTCTAACAGCAAATCTGTACCTCACTGCTGAAGAAAGTCTACAAGTGTTTGATGCTTAGTACGTATATGGGGGACCAGAATGAACTCATTCCTGCAAACAGGCCTGGCCATCCCGAGCCTGTCCCACTGCCCCAGCCAATGTCCACAAGGATGGGGATGGGACATGGGCCCATGGGTGGGTCTGGCTCAGGGGGCCCATGGCCAGGCAGGGCAGGGCTGTGGGGAGCTAGAGACCAGCCCTGCTGCGGGGTCTCTAGAGCAGGGGCTGACAGTCCTAGGGGGATGACATGGGGTCCTGGGCCATGGGCAGGGTGGGGGGAGGCACCTGGAGGGGGCTTGGCAGAACAAGCAAAGACTAGTAGTGCAGCTACACACATTTTAAATGGGCGTTCTTAACTTTGAAAGGCTACAGTTTCCTTCTCCAATCTAAAAAATGTATTCTATTATCCAG
>NW_008824048.1:480440-489953 GCF_000699105.1 Pygoscelis adeliae
AGAAAAGTTTCTTGTATTTTCCAAACTGGAAGCAAACCTCAATCACCCAAACACAGATCCAGCTCAGATCCAGCTCCTCTGCTGGTGAAGGAGGCAAAAGATTCTACTACTCCCTAGCCCTAAGCACAAGGCAGGAAGAGCAAGTAGAAGGAAAAAGAAATTAAATGAACCAAAGAGGAACAAGAAAGCAAAAAGGCTTCTTAGCCTGCAAAGATCTTGGAGACTAAGAGTCACTACTTTCTCCTTACCCTCTCTACCTCTAGCCTTTGCATCTCTCTTCTACCACAGCTTCAATCACTGCGCGGCTGGTATGCCGTTTAAAACATGCCAAGAACAAGAGGCAATTTTAGAAATGTGTGTAGCTACAACTAGATATCTGCTAGAGACAGATACCAGCCGCAAGCATATCGATCTGTGAAGCAGTGCCAAAGTATAATTTCAACATGTGCTAGAACAGAAAGGAACAAATTGTCTTACCTTGATTTCTAGACTTTCACCATCAATTCCAAACTTCTTCAGTAGGGGTAGAGCTGTTGCCTTAAGGACATCAACCTATAGAATGCAGAATTAAAAAAGCAGACTCTTTGTTGGAAGTTACAGAAGTCCGTAATTTAAAAATCATTGCATTATGAGGTGCCTAACAAAGACAAGGCTTCTCCATAGCAGGTATTCTATGGGAATACATGGGAATGCAGCATAGAGCGCTTCGGCTACTCTTAGACTACCACAGTATCTCATTACTCAAAAAATTTGCTAGAACAAATTACTGGGAGATGGAATTTCCTATTCTGGATTTCTTCCTCAGCCTGATTTTTATTTCTATTATGGTTCAGCTAAAACAGCTCACTTGTTTCTCTGAGAACAGATATTGAAAAAAATTATATTCTTCTGTCATTGCTAAAAAATTCCTACAGCTGAAGAAATGATGATTGCAAGAACCTTTGCATTTTGGAGCAGGCCCTTGATTTGGCAGGAAGAACCTCATCCTTTTGTCAAGAACTTCTTTTCATGTTTCTGAGAAACGGAAACTTCCAGGTAACTTCTGTCAAAATACTTAGAAGAATCTGAAGTGGGTGACACATCATCCATGTACTCTCTTTGAGCCAGATGCTCGCCAGATCCAGGTCTGAGCAGAATTTTCCTTGCCATTGCTCCTCCTAATTGCTGACCTAAGACAACAGTGACTGCTGTCTTCTTCACTCTGCTGAAACTTCAGTAGCATTGCCAAAGGTGACAAAAATGATTTAGTGGTGCAACAGCACAGGGAGTTACCAAAGACAAGCAGCTTGGGAGAGACAGGACCAGGACAGCATGACCAAAACCGAACTAAATTCAGGTGAAGGAAACAGGCATGCAGTAAACAGCAGTTGAGGAGGCAGGAAAAAAAAAAAAGCACTCTCCTTCCCATGCCTTCAGCCAGAATCCACAATTCTTGAGTTTCATTCTCTCTGCTTTGCAGAGAGTGCAAGCCACTGACGAAGTAGTAGCACATACCTCACCTACAAAGCTGTGAACAACCTGTTAAGAGCTACCTGAGTAGCTGCAAGTGTATGCTGCAGTTCTCATTGTTCTTCAAATCCTGCTGGCCAACATACTTCCTTTCTTACAGAGAGGCATTTGGTGTTATTTTTAATGGTAGTATCAATATTTTATTGTCTTCATTAAAAAAACCTGTAAGTCAATGATTAATTTTTTATATTTTATATTTTTTACAGCGAGGCTACCTTAATTCGGCCCCTCAGTAGTATTCATTAATCACACAAATTTGACTTTCAGAGCAAAACCCTTTACTAACAAGCATGCGCACATACACAGACACGTGTGAATACCACTGGTAGAAGTTCCAACAAGCTGATCTGGTTCACATTGAAGTTACATACATATTTCTCCCTCTTTCTTCGGAAACAAAATACGCCAGTAAAAAAAAGAAAAGCTTCACTGTGTAGGTTAGGAACTCCCTTTCCCTCCTCCATCTCCACTTTCGCAATTCTGGACTGAAGTCTGTATCTCTGGAGAAAGCATGTTATGCCAGCATTAGGAAGCTCGATCAATTTTGAGTCCGGTTTGTCTGTTTTTCAAGACTTGTCATAGTTAGTCCTCAGACAAATTCCAGGCATGATACTTATCAGGTACCAGACAGACGCAGAATAAGAGACTGTCTCTGTTCCAAATCTGCAGCCTAAATAGAGAAGGTAATCAGCAGTATTTGAAGAAGTGGAAAAGGCTGTTCTGCTTAGCAGACAAGTGGGAGTTCAGGCAGGAGAGGTCCAGGACTTCAGAACTGAGACCTGAAACCGTATTTCTAGTCCCTTGCCTATACTCAGCCATAAAACCATCCTTCAGCTCCCCTTGAAGGACAGTCATTACATCTCCAGAGCAAACAACACAACACCAAGTTGTACCAAAGCAAATGCATCATAAAACCGATGCATTCACCACAAATGCCAACAACTTGCTAAGTCCCACAGACATTGTTTGTTCACAAACTAGTGTAAATACAAACCTTTTTCCTTTAAAGAAATCTACAATGATTGAAGAAAAAAAAAAAAAGTATCTTTTAGTGGTTTGCAGAATCCCTTAGCTAGTGCAAAGCTGCAAAAAACCAGTCACAGACCCTACAGCACACGGCTACCTAGAAAAGGGGCAAGGATTAGCTGGCCTGCGTAGCCATTAGCACTGCACAGAAGAGCATTTATCCCTGCCATACATACAGCGTTATGTTCTGGGGACGAGGACCTAGACTCAGGGGTGGGGGAAGAGCGAAACCAGAGTTTAGCAAGTAAAAAAAAAAAAGACAAAAAAAGACAGAAAAGTCAGTAAGAAAAACTTCTTGTTTTCCTGGGATTACAGACAACTGCTGAATTTTGATTAACGTTGAAGATGATTGCTCCCAAGCCAAAACTTCATATGCTAGTCTCATGCCAGCATGAAAGTCATTTCAGTTGAAAGTCCCACGGCATAGCTGTAAAAAAACTTCAACACTTACAAACCCAAACATTAAGAATGATTATTCTAAAACCAGGTTATTGCAGCATACGTATGTCGGAGCAACAACACATAGAGAAGGGAAGGAAAATAAGAGCTATCATTTGCGTGCCACCTCCATTCGCTTCAAAAAGGCACTTTACAAAGACACCCCCCACATATATACTCTCTATACAGAGAAACTTTAAACTACCTCAACTCTATATGCCAGTCCCACTTGGCTGGTCCCACAAGCTATCCATGGTCAGCTCTCACCAGTGGTCATGCAGAAAAACATAACGCATATGTATGCTGCCAGTGAACAGTTCAGGCTGGTATTCCACAGCCACATCTCTTCCCGGCAAGTGCGAGCAAAGTAGTATCCCTCTCACTCATTAAGGATGTACCACTCACCACACACTATTACCACCATGGTCCAACCCGAAGCAAGTGCACATTACCCTGTATTTCAACGGCCACAGTACTCTTTTGGAATGGCACCAGCTGTCAAAGAGCTATCCACTGCACCCCACTGGAGGGCTATTAATATATATAAACAAATGCTAACATAAACACACACTATTTATAGTCCAGGAACTCAGCCTGAACCGTGCCACCTGAACTCAGCTGAAGTCTTTCCTTCCACAAGCCATCCTTTAGAAACGCCCCTCCTCTTGCCTTGACCACTTCCACTCCCCCCACAGCAGGAGATCTGCCATGTTCCCTTTTGTCCTCCTGACAAGGGGGTCTCTGGCAAAGAGCAACCTCGAACCCACAACACAGCAATGGCATCCAACAGGTATTTTTGAGGCTGTGTAAAAGCTCAGAGCTCAGTACTGAGAACGGATTTCAGAAAGCCCAGTGGGTCAGCCTACCTCCTCACTGCTACCATGAGGGAAAAGTCCCACTTCTCTGGCTGCACACACAATTACCTCGTGGATGCCTCCATGAGAAAATGCAGGGGTATAGCTCTCTGCCATTTTGCCAGTTAGTTGAACTGGCTTAGGGAAGGCTCTGAAAAGTGTCTGGGGTATTGGAGTACGCAGGACTGTGTGGCTGAAAGCAGGAGATACGGAGGGAGGATAGGCAGGACTGCTTTCTCCTTTCAAGCACAAAGGGCGTGCTGTAGGATCATACGTGTGTATATGTGCGTGTACATATGTATTTTCACATATATATATGTGATTTTGTACATTTATTTGCAAGTGACAGATGTTGAATACACTCACACGAGGATACATCCTGTAGAGGTCATCTAGCTCCAAAATAAAGACACATGTTTCCAAAACATGATATTCCTTTGACAAATAAAACCAACAAAAATTCTCCAAAGCAGATAAGCAGGTGTCTTGCCTACTCTACCTACTAAGTTGAGATGGAGAGGTTCTTACATGAAGAGCAGCAGGGAAAACTCCTTGCCCATTTTAAACTACCCACAATATATTTACATTGGTTTGCCTTTCCCCCTTCTCCTTGGAAAGCCAGAAAGTGTACAGATGGATAGACAAACTTAAGCATCCCTTTTTGGGCAAGCGTAGGTAATAAACATTCACCCAGTTTCTAAACACCTTCTGCCTACTGAAAAAATAAAAGCCTAAATCAATTTAAAACAAAGTTTTCATTTACTTAAGCACATAAATCACTTAGGGTAGCACTTAAACTTGTGCTTTTAGTCTCAGCAACCTGCAGAGCCATATGCTATACAAAACATCTTGTAAAACTCCTTAAAGTAGTTTATTGGTGTGCACAAGGTTTAATGTTTACTCAGGCAAGTTAAACAGACATAAGACAGCTTTAGGAATTGGTATTCAGTTATCACCACTTAAAAAGTTATACACGAGCTGAGTCACAGTAACTACAGTTGTGCTTCTACAGCACAATGAACTTAAGACGTTAACTCCTTAGCATGCACATCTGCATTTTATTTACACTTAGTGTCAGGTACTGTGATTCAGCTGATGTATGCCAACACCCGTCTGTGTCTGAGCTTTGGCCAGTGCAAGCTCCCTTCAAGCACAAACTAACTGGCTCAACTTCTCGCACCCATTTCAACTAAAATTGTTTAATCTCTATTGGCCCATGTAGCTGATGCCTGAAAAGGGATAATTTCCAGAATCAAGACTCAGTTGCTTAGATGAGTGTCCAAACTTACTTGAAAGCAACATTAAGATTGGACTGCTCTTCGTGTCCAAATTCTTCAAGAATTTCTCCACTGTGATTAAAAAGGCAGAGTCAACCAAAAGAGACGACTTTGATTTTTACTACTTACCATTTCTATTAAGTACTTTTAATCACGGAGACTAAAAGGTTAGCAAAACATGCTTCCCATTTTACTTTTTTTTTTCCCCTTTTCCTTTTTTTTTTTTGACAGTGCTGTGTATAACCCAATTCAATCATTTTTTGACTCATGTGGGTGTCTCACAGAGCCACAGGTGAGAGAACAAGTTTTTTAAATGACAAGAGAAGCACAGTTGAAAAGCCATAAATACCAGCAGGACTCAGAGGTTCATCTAATATCTGCAATTATACTTCATAGTATTGGTATTCATTTAAACTGGTTAAGTTTTCAGATGACAAAGTTTCCTTAATCTATTCAGAGGAAAACAGGCAGTCTCCAAACACCATTCAAAAAGTAAACAGCAGTGCTGTTCTCCAAAAGCTATTATGTTTGTTTTTTTCAGGGAAAAAAAAATAGCATAACCACTAACCATTACTTCAGTGTTTTAATCCAACATTATCCATAGCTCAGTTTTGTAACAACACTGTTAAAAAAAGGACTGTAAGTCAGCAGTAATAGAAAACAAGGCAAGCATTTCATAGTCATTTGATCTACCATACCTTCTAGTGTCTTTCTGACGAATCAGAGAGTTATTACATATTTTTGCTACTGTAATTTCATAATTGTCATGTGACTTCTGTTTCTAACAGAAAGAAGGCTTCACAGCAGCATTGGTATAACTATGTCCAGCATCCAACAGAAGAGAAAGCTTCCTTCTTTACCACACTCAAATTTTAAAGACAATTTCCCCTTTTTACAGTAAATACATATGTGGGGTAGGAAAAACAACCCATCTAATTTCTAAGAGAACAGGAGAAGTGGCAGGGTCTCACATCGCATTTAAAGGGAACTTCCAGGGGAGAAGACAGAAGCAGTACAGAACTGAAAGTCAAAAGGTGGATTACAAACTGCAGTTTGGAGTGAGATGCAGAAAGGGAACAGTTTAGCAGGTGCTTGTTTGATTCAGAGTTTGCTGGCAGGTGCAGTAACACTGGATACTTCTGGATGCGAGGGATAATAAAAATGCAACATGTTTTAGACCCTCCTTCCTAATTTTTTTTTTAAAGGGGAAAAAAAAATCCTCCTCTGGTACTTAAATTTTATTACTTACTGAAGGATCTACTTGGTCATTTGTTACTCCCCTCAGGACAATCTTCAATGGATGTTTCATGAAAGGTGCCAAGCAGAGCAGACTTTCCAAATAGTAGCCAATACTACGACTGGGGCTGCAGTCATGTTCCAATGAGCCTCCATACAGAAGACCAGGCTGATAATACAAGGTAGTACCTGGGGAAGGTGCCAGGGAAGCAAACCAAATGAGAGCACTGTCAGCACGCTGGCCATTACTACAGCATAAAGACACTTTGCAATGATGTATACAGGCAAATTGGAGACAGAAGAATTTATGAAAGACGGTAGCACTTCCAGCACACTATTTCTACGTCTGCAATTAATAAACAGGCCAATGCACATGAGTGCCTGTCTGTCTTGCACATCATTTCTCCTCCTTTCCCCTTCTCCCCAAAAATCAAGAATCTCTTAGCAATCCCCAAAATGCTGATACAAGCAATAATTATCATCCTCCACAGCAGCTAAATCTTCACCAGATGATCAGGTCATTGCTATCACGGCATATCTGGTAGTAGTTCGTCTGCTTTACTGACCAACCATAATCCTTATTAAAAAAACAACAAAAGAAAAAGAGGACAAGAGCCAGACGAGATTTTTATGTGGGATGTTCCGTGCTCAAACCAACCCCTTTTCTGAGCATGACTAGGCAAGCAGTCTTGCTCAGAAGTTTGCCTTTGTAGAAGGCAAACCTTGCCTTCTACAAAAATCTGTTCCGGTTCAGAGGGACCTCCCCCACTACAAAATCCTGCATACCATACTAATTTTAATTCTTGAGCAATACAGTTTCCTTACGTCTCTGCATTACGGTGGAGCACTGATCTTCCTGCATGCGATCAATTATTACAAAACTTCTTAGTTTAGTTATTTCTGATCTTCTCAGCCAATGATATCTGAACACCCACCTCTGTCAAGCCAAAACTTTGATTTCACTGCAGCAACTGATAAGAGCCCGGGAAACCAGAACAGAGGAAGAAGAGAAAACATCTCTCACCTGTTTGGTTTATTTCAATCCGAGAGCCGTTGGTCACTTTGTCGATCAGGCGAATAAAACTTGCTTCAAAGTCTAAGGAGCAGAACAAAAACAGAATTTTAAAGTTCCTTAAATTAATTCCTGGAAAAAATAAGAACTTCAACACCATACTTGTACATTTTCCCTTTCCTGCCTTTCACAACAGTGAGGCCACCCTCACTCTTCAACTTGTTGTGGTATAATTCCACCACATGAGAAAAAGCAATTCACTATAAAACCAGAGATGTTAATTTGAGCCTCCATGCTTATAGGCATCTCAAATCAATTGAGAGATGCCCTCAGATGCGACCGTTGGACTAGCCACACTCCTCTCCCTGGCACACAGCAAGTGCTACAAGTTGACGCTTCTGACCACAGTGGCCTGAGGGATCACTCAAGCCCAGGATAAAGCTTTTGACAATTTACATTTTGCTCAGTACGAAGCAAAACATACAAATCCTAGCAAACAGGACCCCGCATATTTAAGCATGACAGGCTAATAACAGCTTCCCATTATTCTCTGTAAAAGTCTTAGTTTAAAAGAAGGGGACGTTCAGATGTGAAGTGCTGCTGCTGCACAGCTGTTCCACAAACACAATTAGCTATCTGCAGACTTTCAAGTTTTCCATTTCCAAAACTGTCACTGACATAATAAAGGCTAGAGAAACACAAGTCTCCCCATCGCCTCTTTTCTTGCTTACTGTGTACACTATAGCAGTTTGTGTGGAACTAATTCCTCAGTTTCCCTTGTTTGTGTGGACTCTCACTCAGAGACACGGGGAAAAGACAAGCATATTTAACAACAACAACAAAAAAAAACCCAACAAAAAAAAAAAGAGGAATGTGCTAGTTTTCTAGTATTTAGGTATCCCAAGCTGGTACAGACTCAGTATCAAGGAAAATATGTGAACATATGCAGAGTTCAAAACCCAGGTAGTTTTAAGGACCAACAGCACTGGCATAACAGTTGGTAGGTTGCAGAACTTCCTTAGCAATAACCCTGTGTTACTTCTTAACCAGTAATCAAATTTTTCTTTCTATATAAGTTTCTAGGATGCAATAAACATTTAAACCGAAGAGCTACCCGCAGAAATTAGAGTTCGTTAACATTTTCCTAATACGGTTGATGCCCCAGTCACACAACGCTGGTTCTGCTCTCTGTTATGATATCTTCTAAACTTCAAGTTTATATGACAGCACTGGGACCTCTTCCAGTGCAAGAGTACATCCTTGTGAATACACATTTCCCTCGTGGAGAACAAACCTGTAGAAGAGTTTTCATTGCAAATGTTCCAGTCATGAAAAGCAGAGAGAACTGCATGTTGAATCATCAACACAAATCAGGGTTTGTTATTATCATTTCTTCTGTTACAAGTCACAGTTTACATTTTAACCCATACTTGAAAAAGGCAATTCAAACACCTTTTAAAAAAACACGGCAAAACCCCACAAACTTCACCACCACCAAACATCCCACAGTATTAATAAATACTCTGGGTCATGGTAAACGTTAAGTTAAGCACGCAAGAATGTTTTGACAGTTTCGGAGGAGAATTTCTAGCTATAAACTGAAGCCTCCTCAGGAGGCAGCATAGCATCTATGCTGGTCCTACCCCTGTTCCGAACGTCACACCTTGGCCAAAACCTAACTGAACACCACAATAATGTTTCTTCCTCAATCTCTATCCTATCGTCTCCTCACTTCGGTTAAATGAGGCAGTTTATTTTGGGGTGCCAAATGTCCCGTACAGGAATGAAGAGGGTACTCCCTAAGCAAGGTTTTCCCTCAAAGGAGTCCGCAGCGTCGGAAGTTTTCAGAAATGAGAAGTAAATGGATTCCACGTCTTTCACCTTTACTGCACCTTGGGCAAAACCCAAATAAAAACGAAAGCATAAGCCCTGACCCGTTAAAACCCTGGTAACTTGGGCTGCCAGGAGGAGATGGAGAACACGCCACCAGGCACGCGGCAGCGAACGACGGCAAGCTCCGCCACTTCGGACTGAAGAGCCCTCCTCACAGAGACACGGACCAACCGCGGGGCTGCCGGCGAAGCTCACGCACAAGCGAGCCAGCGGGTTAGACCCGCGCTTGGCATCCCCTCCCGCTCCCCCACCCGCAGCGCCTCACGCC
>NW_008824048.1:491511-499712 GCF_000699105.1 Pygoscelis adeliae
CGGCGGGGTGCTGTCCCCACACCGGAGCGAATTCGTCTCTCGGCGCGCGCTCCTTCAGCCAGCGCTTCTCAGCGGTTTATCCCTGGCTGTCCTAAGGGAAACTAAGCAGAGGAATGAGTGTGAGTTCCAGTCTTCGGGCCAGGCTGTTGACGTAATGATAGTGGCAGAGCCCAGCTGTCCTTAAAGAAGAGACTGAGTGAAGCTCTCAATCTGTATTTTAAGAGAAATGTGGGTTACAGTAGAGACGTGACTGTCAATTACTAGGCTGCGTTTACAGGTACAGGAAAAGAAATTTCTTTGAATAGAACAGATGGTTTCAGTTGGAAGGGACCTACAACGATCATCTGGCCCAACTGCCTGACCGCTTCAGGGCTGACCAAAAGTTAAAGTATGTTATTAAGGGCACTGTCCAAACGCCTCTTAAACACTGACAGGCTTAGGGCATCAACCGCCTCTCCCTAGGAAGCCTGTTCCAGGGTTTGCCCACCCTCTCCGTAAAGAAATGTTTCTTAATGTCCCGTCTAAACCTCCCTTGCTGCAGCTTTGAACCATTTCCATGCGTCCTGTCACTGGATCCCAGGGAGAAGTGCTCAGTACCTCTCTCTCCAGTTTCCCTCCTCAGGAAGCTGTAGAAAGCAATGAGGTCACCCCTCAGCCTCCTTTTCTCCAAACCGGACAAGCTCAAAGTCCTCAGGCACTCCTCGTAGGACATTCCTTCCAGCCCTTTCACCAGCTTTGTTGCCCTCCTCTGGACACATTCAAGGACCTTCACATCCATCTTAAATTGTGGGGCCCAGAACTGCACATTCACATCCGACTTAAATGGTGGGGCCCAGAACTGCACACAGTACTCAAGGCGAGGCTGCACCAACACTGAATACAGTGGGATAATCACCTCTCTTGACCGGCTGGTTATACTGTGTTTGATGCCCCCCAGGATGCGGTTTGCCCTCTTGGCTGCCAGGGCACACTGCTGACCCATATCGAGCCTGCTGCCGACCAGCACCCCCAGATCCCTTTCTGCAGGGCTTTCCTGCTCTCCAGCCACTCCTCTCCCCATTTACACTCGTGCCCGGCATTACTCCATCCCAGGTGCAGAATCTGGCACTTGGACTCGTTAAATTTCATCGCGTTAAGCATTGCCCAATGCTCCAATCTATCTAGATCCCTCTGCAAGGCATCTTGTCCCTCAAGAGAGCCAACAGCACCTCCCAGTTTGGTATCACCAGCAAACTCGCTAATGGTGCATTCAACTCCTGCATCCAGATCGTTGATAAATACGTTGAACAGGACTGGCCCTAGAATTGAGCCCTGAGGAACACCGCTGGTGTTCCAGCCAGATGCAGGCCCATTCACTGCAACCCTTTGAGCTCTGCCCTTCAGCCAGTTCTTCACCCAGCGCACCATGAACCTGCTCGTCCCACAGCTGGACAACTTGTCCAGAAGGATGCTGTGAGGGACGGTACCAAAAGCCTCCAGAAAAACTACATCCACCGCCTTTCCTTCATCCACCAGGTGGGTGACCTTATCATAGAAGGATATAAGATCAGTTAAACGGGACTTCCCTTTGTGAATCCATGCTGACTGTGCCTGATGATTGCGTTATTCTTTAAATGCCTTTCAGGAGTACCCACTATGACCTTCTCCATAATTTTTCCAGGAAGTGAGGTTAAACTAACAGGTCTGTAGTTTCCCGGGTCTTCCCTCACGCCCTTCTTTAGAATAGTTTGGGTTGGAAGGGACCTTTAAAGATCATCTAGTCCAACCCCCCTGCCATGGGCAGGGACATCTTCCACTAGATCATGTTGATCAAGGCCACAACCAACCCGACTTTGAACACTTCAGGGGTGGGCATTCACAACTTCTCTGGACAACCTGTTTCAGTGTCTCATCACTCTCATTGTAAAAAAGTTCTTCCCTATGTCCAATCTAAACCTACCCTGAACACTTCAGGGGTGGGCATTCACAACTTCTCTGGACAACCTGTTTCAGTGTCTCATCACTCTCATTGTAAAAAAGTTCTTCCCTATGTCCAATCTAAACCTACCCTCTTTCAGTTTAAAACTGTTGCCCCTTGTCCTGTCGCTACAGGCCCTGGTAAGAAGTCTCTCTCCATCTTTCTTATAAGCCCTCCTTATATATTGAAAGGCCACAATAAGGTCTCCCCGCAGCCTTCTCCAGGCTGAACAACCCCAGCTCAGCCTTTCTTCATAGGAGAGGTGTTCCAGCCCTCTGACCATTTTTGTGGCCCTCCTCTGAACTGGCTTTATCAGGTCCATGTCTTTCTTGAGCTGGAGACCCCTGACCTGGATGCAGTACTGCAGGTGGGGTCTCACCAGAGCAGAGGAGAGGGGGAGGATCACGTCCCTCGACCTGCTGGTCGCGCTTCTTTTTGTGCAGCCCAGGATATGGTTGGCTCTCTGGGCTGCAGGTGCACACTGCTGGCTCATGTCCAGTTTTTCATCCACCAGTACCCCCAAGTCCTTCTCTTCAGGGCTGCTCTCAATTCATTCATTCCCCAGTCTGTACTGATACTGGTAATTTGACTGACTCAGGTGCAGGGCTTTGCACTTGGCCTTGTTGAACTTCATGAGGTTCACATGGGCCCACTTCTCAAGCCCGTCAAGATCCCTCTGGATGGCATCCCTTACCTTTAGTGTGTCAGCTGCACCACTCAGTGTGGTGTCATCTGCAAACTTGCTGAGGGTGCACTTAATCCCACTATGTCATTGATGAAGATACTAAATATTATTGGTCCTAATACGGACCCTTGTGAGACACCATTCGTTACTGGTTTCCACTTTGACATTGAGCCATTGATTTTAATTTGTTAGAGAAGGCCAACTAGCCAGTTCCTTATCCATCTAACAGTCCATCTGACAAACCCATATCTCTCCAATTTAGCGGCAAGAATGTTATGGGGGACCATACCAAAGCCCTTACAGAAGTCCACGTAGATGACATCTGTAGTTCTTCCCTTGTCCACTGATGCAGTTACTCCATTGTAGAAGGCCACTAGATTAGTCAGGCATGATTTGCCATTCGTGAAGCCATGTTGTCTGTTTCAAATCACCTCCCTGTCTTCCATATGTTTCAACATGTCTTCCAGGAGGATCAGTTCCCAGGGTACTCCTTTTGTCCTTTTTAAACATGGGTGTGATGTTTCCCTTTCTCCAGTCACTGGGGACTTTCCCTGACTGCCGTGACTTTTCAGATATGACGGAGAGCGCATTGCCAACTACATCAGCCAATTCTCTCAGGACCCTGGGATGCATCTCATTGTGTCCCGTGGATGTGAGTATGTTCAGGTTCCTCCGGTGGTCCTGAACCTGATCTTCTCCTACCATGGGAGGGACTTCATTCCCTCAATCCCTGCCTTGAAGTTCAGGGGCTTGAGAGATGTGGGAAGAGAGATTACCATTGAAAACTGAGGCAAAAAAATTGTTGAGTACCTCAGCCTTCTCCATGTTGGTTGTCACCAGCTCTTCTGTCTTATTTACCACGGGGAGTACATTTTCTTTAATCTTCCTTTTCTGGCCAATGTATCTGTAAAAGCCAGTCTTACTTTTCTTTGCATCCCTTGCCAAATTCAGTATAGCAATAATCTGTCACAATTTGACTAGTCCTCAAGAGAGAAGCTTTGTCTTTACTAGTAGCTATGGAAACTGCATGACAGTTACCTTCCTGCAGAGTTTCATGTTGTGAAATGAGCAATGTCATATAGTTAGACTTGGATTATTACTGAATCTTGCAGTAAGCATGAATCCCAAATCATGGACGTGTTCCTGAGTGAACATGCTGTGATAATTTTAAAGGGATAACTTCTGTATTTTAACATTCAGCTATATGCCTTATTCTCCTTTTAAACCTACAAATGTTTTTCATACATCTGCATTTATTTTTTTGTGCTTTGTTCTGGATTGCAGGTAAAATATGCCTTTGAATCACATTTGACTCATAATAAGCCAGTTTTGCCTTTCTGTAAGCTGCTATGGTAGTTGAAAGCACAGAAAAAGTTTGAAATGAGATTTCTGTGGTGTTAATGTTTCCTTCTGTCCTTTATGTTCGCTGCAGCCTAAGTCATGTTTCACCTGCTTAGTCACACATTTATTATTGTAGTAAGGAGCATTTCAAGGCTATAGTCACCAGGACATCGTAGTAGTCACTCAGCGAGAACTTCTGTCTGTTTCACAAAGGTCTTTTTTGAATAAGATCAATACTATATTTGTGCAGGCTTTTTGGCAGTGAGAGTCTACATCAGATAATTGGTGCTATCCCGTGAGGGGTTCACAAGCTATTCATATCCCTTGTGACACACTAATTTCCACACGAACTGGGAAGAGAGTTGCTGCAGTTTTGTTTGTTTGTTTGTTTTAAATAAACTGGAGTGCTGTCCCACACTAGCCTGCTCAGTTTCCTCCTTAGCTAGGTGAGACAAGGAAGCAGCAAACTGAAATTCCTTGGCTGAGCAAGGGTAGTAGTACAATACTACAGAAGCATTGAGTCTTTTTGTCTTCTGCTATTATTTCTATTACTGGCACTTGTAAGGCCTCAAACAAGATCTAATCTTGATCTGTGCTCTGTCCATGTAATGAGAGACTAGGTGTTCTGCCCTGAATTCCAGCAGAGACATGATGAAAGAAATTTGAGAAAAGACTTAGCCAACATCAGTAGCTGAGCTGCTACAGGTCAAATCTTAGAACTGTCAGGCCTTCCAGTCAAATGAAGGAGGATTAAGATGAGGTCCTGGATTCTTCAGCTGGATCTATTTAGAAGAGGGTGGTGTGTATGGCATGGGGATAAATAAAGAAATAGGCAGCAGAGGGAAGAGTGGGTGGATCTTCCCAGGAATTAGTTGGGAAAGCAGTTTTGGAAGAGCATGGTGTGTTTCCAGAGTAGGATGAGGCAGGCTGAAGACTGGGGAGAGCAGTAGGGTGGTCATGGGTTCATTTTCCCTTAACTGAACTGGTAGCCTGGCTTTGTGAAGTTCCCAAGAGGTCCCTGGCTATCTATTCTGGGGCAGAGTTTAAGCAACGTAGGAAAAGACTCTTTTCTTTAGGAAAGAGTACCTAGCTGGGAGCAAGGAAGGGAGAACAGAAAGTTCCCACAGTAAATAAAGGCCGGCTGGGCAAAAAGCGAGGCAAAAGGTGCAAGCGTCAGAGTGTATGTTGTCCCAGTGCACTGTCTGTAAGGTTGTGAAAGGCTGTTGGAGGTATAAATTCTAGAAAGCAAGGGAATGACTGTACCTATGCTTTGAGGAGCTGGTATAGGGCTTTTCATTTCCTCCCTGGACCCAGATCTGTGGGAGCATGAGTAGACCTGAAGTGACATGACTGATCTGGCAGCTGGTGAAAACATCAGAAAACCTCCTTCTTGGTGTGCCTCTAACCTAGAGGAAACCTATGTTGCTTGTCAGTGCAGGCACAGGATGATGCTATGCATACATAATTGGTAAGCCATTTGGTGACATTTGGATTTACTGAAATAAGTATGCTGTAATGCACAACCAGTGTAATAACCCCAGGCATGGTTGGACAGGGAACTTCTTGTCTACAGTGTTAATAGGCAGTATGGTATTTACGAGCTCAGTCTTCTGGGTATTACAGCAGTTGCTTGATTGAGACAAATACATATGATGGGTTTGGAATAGGAACACTTATAGGGAGGCAAATCTAGCCTTGAAGCAATGTTAATCCTCAAATGTACCATGTAAAACTGCCTGAAAACAATTGACAGACCTGTTCCTGACGGAGAATGTCTTGCCAATTTAACTTGTTAACGGGAACATAGTGACTTCATGTAAAAATGGGAATGTTCCATCTGGTAAGTTCAAGACACTTCAAGAGTCTTTACACATGTGACTTCTCAGTGACCACATTCTCTCTACACGACCTACCTCCTCTACAATGCAGTTCGTCTCTGATGAGTTCCTGTTTAAAACAACTGAAACACCTCTCTTCACTGTTGATTAGTTTCATTAACTGCTGTATTGACCCCCAAGGTAAGTGTTTTGCAAACTACCAGCATCATAAATGCCAACTTGACCAAACCTGTCCCAGGTTTTATGTGTTGTGTGTATCCACAGCCACAAAGTTCCTTTGCCAAGGCTGCTTGTTCTAATATCACCAAGGGGAAAAAAAAAACCCCTTCTGATTCCGTTACAAATTATATGGGGATGGGGATGCAAAGTATATGACAGCAACTGACGGGAAGAAAGAACTATTCTTACACCTCAAATGTGAGTCTAGTTTTGCATTGCATGCTTATCCCAATGAATAATGTCTATTCAGGCTGGAGATATGAAGTGATATACTTCCTTTTGGTAAGCTTAAGAGGCAACCTAGACTGTCAGGTGTGATCTTTTGGACCAAATGAGAACAGACAGGGCAACATTTAGAAGACTGACATTTGAAGTTTTTTAAATACTTGGAGCCATGCTATAAACCAAACTATAGTAAAATATCTCATTCTTTAAGCATGCTGTCTGTCCTATGTCTGCATTCTGGTTGCTTGCTAGACAATGCGTGATATAAACATGGAGTTTAGTTAGCTTGGTATCACCATACTATTCAGGAGTAAGCACTGCTTTTTTTCCCCATGGAAGAAGGAGAATTAACCAAATTTAGTGATTGGAATGACTTTGTTGCAGTGTTCTTTATATCCTGTTTCTTTTTTTTCTTCTTTTTTTCCCCCCATCCCCTCTGTGTATCACAGAGTCACAGAATGGCTGAGGTTGGCAAGGACCTCTGGAGGTCATCTGGTCCAATGCCCCCGATCTCAAGCAGGGCTACCCAGAGCCAGTTGCCTAGGTCCATGTCCAGACGGCTTTTGAATATCTCCAAGAAGGGGAACTTTACAACCTTAGTGGGCAACTAGTGCCTGGGCTTGGTCACCCTCACAGTAAAAAAGTGTTTCCTGATGTTCAGGAGGAGCCTCCTGTGTTTCAGCCTGTGCCCGTTGTGCGACTGTTCACTCAACTCCTGCTCAGGTTTTGGCTAACACACAGCTCATGCTGAGGCCTGATGCATGCTGGGAGCAGCGCCATTTGGTCAAAGTGAGGGCAACATGTAGGCAGGACATGGTGGCCAGAAAGGGCTAAACGTCATTATGCAGCCACTGTCACCTGCAACTTGCTGTCTCCTGCAGCCATAATCCTTTCGTATTGGTTGTCTGGCAGTTTCTTCAGGATCTGCTAACTCATGGAAATGTTATAGACCAAACTTCCAAATATGTCAGCTTACCCAAAAAGTTTTTGAAGTGGATCCAACAGCAGCTGGGCTGCTGAGGTTTTTGTGCTTCCTAGTGTGATACAGGGCATGCCTGCACCGTGACGGAGGAGAAAGGATGAGCACTCTCACCATTGGCTAGGTAACTATTTTGCTCATAGGTGTACAAATTACCAGTTACGAGCAGTGTTTTATGAATTAGAGAACTTGCGAGTTAGAAACCTCATGACTTAAGTGATGAATTAGTGAATTCACATGCTAGACTAGTCTGTACAAAGGGGATTGAACCCTCGTTTGTTGTGTTTTTTTGCTTTCTTTCCTAATGAGCTCATAATATAAGGTTTAATTCACTGAGTACGTGGTCTTGTAAATTTGAGATATCCAAATGGACTGTGACACCATTGCCTCTTGTCCTGTCACTGGGCACCACTGAGAAGAGCCTGGCTCCATCCACTTTGCTCCCTCCCTTTAGGAATTTATACACATTGATGAGGTGCCTTCTCCCCACGCTGAACAGTCCCAGCTCTCTCAGCCTCTCCTTGTATGAGGGATGCTCCAGTCCCTTCAACATCTTACTGGCCCTTTGCTGGACTCTCCCCAGTACTGCTGGACACAGCACTCCAGGTGTGGCCCCACCAGTGCTGAGGAGAGGGCAAGGATCACCTCCCTCGACCTGCTGGCAGCACTCCTATCGCAGTGCAGGATACCGTTCGCCACCTTTGCCACAAGGGCACATTGGTGTTGAACGTGAACACCAGCATGTACTGGTGTATGAGGTTGTTCCCCCCTCAGGTGCAGGGCTTTGCCCTTCACTCCTTGAACTTCATGAAGCTTCTGTCAGACCATTTCTCATGCCTGTTGAGGTCCCTCTGGAGGGCAGCACAACCACTGGTGCATCAGCTACTCCCCTCAGTTCTGTGTTATCAGCAAACTTGCTGAGGGCACACTGCCCCATCATCCAGATGATTAATGAAG
>NW_008824049.1:0-2823 GCF_000699105.1 Pygoscelis adeliae
TTATGTGAAAGGAAACAGGAGTTGTTTAGGTACTTATATCAACCGGAAGAAGAAAAGACAAACAGCAGATTATCATCCCAGTTAAATTACAGTATTTTGAACATGACTCCGCTTTGACTTTGTCAAATACTTTGCTTCTCAGTAAATACTATAGGAGAATAAGGAGGGAGAAAAGAATGCCCTTTGAAGAGAATATTGATAAAAACTGAAAATGAAATTAAGATCATTTAAAATAAAATACATAGGAAACTGTAAACTCGTAGTAAACATAGGCTTTACTTTCAACTGTACCTAAAAAGTAAAGAAAGAATTTACACTTGCAGTGCAGAAAAGAATGGCATTAAAAACAGGACTGTACCACTGCTAGAGACCAATAAATTGTTAATTATTATCACTGGTGTATTCAGAAGCTGCACTGAGCGGATTCTGTAGAAACTGCAAAATAATATAAAATTATATTTTTCAAAGAGGGAAGAAATGAGGTTTTATATTTAACATGCTGCCAGCTCAAGTATTTAGTTTATTTTATCTAGTTTTACTGGTAGTTTCACCTTGTTCTTCAGTCTTGATTCTTATTTTGTATTCTTTTAAAGGTCAGAATTTAAGATTCATTACCTTAACCCTTGCGGTAGAGAATTTCCCATTTCTAACAGAAAGTAATTAAAGCCTTTTCTTCTTCCCTGTTCATTGGGAATGCGGGAGGCTATTTGCTATTGTAACAGCCTTTTACATTTTCAAAATTGTGTTTGTATTTCCTCTCTTCTCTTGCAGTTTAGATAACACAACTTTTTCTCATGAGGCATGTTTTCTAGACCTGTAACTGTTCTTGTTGCTCTCTTCTGGTCTCCTATTTACCTAAATCTGTGCAGAGGAGTGAAATTTGTAAGCAGATTGGTCTCTCTAGCTAAGGCCCACCAAAGTTAACAGGAACGATTACTCATTGCTTTTCCACTATAACCCTAAGAACAGATATCTGGCCAGAAACCCACTTTCCATAGGAATGTAAACTACACATCAATTTATATATATAAATATATACTTATATATTTATATATATAAGTATATGTCATAGTAACTTGACTTGGTTTGCTTTCTCTGTATGTTTTCTTCTTCAGGTCAAAGACATGCTCATGATTTAGCCTTGTTAAGCATTCACTACAATTTCCATCTGAAAGTTTTCAGTTTTGCTCTTACCATTGTTCCTTTGAGGAACTGACTGTTCTCTTACACTTCTTTTTTCCTTAGGCCAGTCTCCCAGGAGATCCAAATTTTTCAAAGTTTTCCAAAAATTTATTGATATAAGATTTTCTAAAACATACTAATTTTTTATTTTACTTTTTTTATATTACCTCCTTATCTTCTCTTAAATGTAGATGTATGGCTCAAAGTTAATCCTTTAAAATACCTTAAATAAGTACTTTTCATGCAAAAATGACAATAATATTAATAATCTATGCCATGGAACCATACAAGAGGAAATAACACACCACTGGGAAAAAGAAATGCAAAAGTTGAGTCAATCTGGCATTTTTTTTCCATGTACAAAAAGAAAAATACTATCATTGCAAACAAATTGTAAATGGTTTCCCTGAAAAGACTGCAACCTGTAAGTTTTGGGCAGGAAATAATGTCATAAGATGTTTTATTGTTTTGTTTCTCAACAGAAGTGAGTACAATAATAGCTTCGTTATTTTAGGTCTTGACAAAGGAGTACATATAGCTGGCACCCATACATATAGCAACCAATGAAGCCTTCAATATTTATGGCAGCAATAACGAGCCAAATCACAGCTCTATTTCTTAAAAGCATCCCAAACTTCCACAAAATTTAAAACAGTAGAGGCTTGAAAGTTTTTCTGAGAGATACGTTTGGTATACTTAAAATAACAAAAGGGAGTTATACAGGTTAAATGCATAAAGTTTTCTAACTTTTTTTTCTTTTCAATTAATTTTCTAATATTGGCACCACTTTTCCTCTGGAGAACAAGTATCTTACTTTTTGGCATTTTCTGTAGTTGTCCCACTAACAGACTGCATAATAACCTCCACCAGCATCTTCTCCTGCAGGGTGCAGAAATCCTTCAGACTACAGACTTCTGAGCTGATATTTCTGATGTACAGGTCCTACTAAGAAATATCTGATGGGGAGTTTGGTACTTCAAGGAGACAGTGAGTGAAGCTGACGGCTTTGACAGAGGTGGTCCGGTCAACGGAGTCAGTGTTTCCTAGCCTTGTCTCCTCCAACTGCCTGTCCCGAACTTCTCCCGGGGTGAAACCTCACAGTGTCAGCTGAGGCATGGGAAGTGAAACATAATCATATTTTTCCTTCTGCTGCTTTTGTTAGAAGGACAGTGACATCCAGTAGAGGACAAGGTAGTTATGCAATTAGGAAAGGGGGGGATGCAATTTTGAACACCAAGAGTTGCTTGCTTTCATGGAAATTTAGTCAGAGCCCCGCGCCCTGCACAAGTGAAACAAATAGATTGTGACTAAGGGTAAAGGTAGCTTTCAGCAACTGGAGGATAAGCCAGAGAAACTGGATCGCTTAAGTACCTAGAAGAAGGTGGTTAGGTGTATCAGAAGACAGAGGTAAGAATGCACCAATTTGGATACCACATGTGGACCTGCATGGTTAGACAAAATACGTCCATAAACAACTGTCTGCAGGATGTGGACCTAATTTTCAGGATTATAAATTAAAGATGCACATAATATTGTAGCGTTATTTATGTTTACCTCAATGGTAATATTACTACAACTTAATTTTTATCTGTACACTCTTACTGTTGCAGTTTTTCCTGTTTTCTAACCTGCATTTTATTC
>NW_008824049.1:6562-45343 GCF_000699105.1 Pygoscelis adeliae
AAATACAGATATAGTAGAGGAGCTATAACCTTTAAGCTGAATAACAGAGTCGTCACAAGACCGAACAACAAAGGCTCAGAACTGGAAGGTGGTTTCGATCGGGGCAATAAAGGAGTGACAGGCATAGCGTAACTTGGGGTTTTTATGCCGCAGCCCCCTGCCAGAGAAAAGAGCTGGACTGGTGACTCGACACGTCCCTGCGCCCCATGAACTGGTTATGAGATCGATACCAAAACAGCCAAACCTACCGGGTCAAGTACAGGGGAAATAAGCAGCCCAGGGCCCCACAGGAACTGCCTATCGACACTCCACGTCACTTCATCAGAGTAGAACCTGGGCAAGTGGGAAGGATATAGCAGCAACTCGTTTTTCGTGAACTATACCATCATCAGCAATCCCCATATTTCAGGGTACTGATTGTCTAGAATCATGACTGAAGAATGCCAGCTCAAAATTGCCCTCTTTTTTTTTTTTTTAATCTGAGGCAATCTGAAGATGAGAAGGTAAGGTCTTACTAGTTTAGTCAGTATTCTCTACACATGTGTGAAAGTGTAGGTGTGCGTGTGTTCTTGACACAGCTTATTCAAGAGTTTCCAGGCAAGGAAACATATATTCTAAGGTATATATATGACGGTGGAGAATAATTTGATTAGCTGACAATAACACCTCATAGCAACTCAGAAGAGTGACTGACAATAATGTATGCATATATGCAGAAATTACAGATGGTTTCTGATTATTCTTCTGATTACTCTAAAATGGTATTTCATGAATTGAGAAGTTGTCTATATATATTCCAACGTGCATTTTCACAGGCTGTATTTGCTTAGATAGTCCGTAACAACATTTAATGTGTCTGATTTTTTTATTCCTCATGAAACTATCACAAAGGCTGGTGAGTAAACTTACTCATGCAAAACTGGCCGTACAACTGTGTCTCCCTGAGTATGAGCTTTATAAAAGAGTGTATACAGGTAGGGCAGCAAAGTGTAGCGAATGTTCAAGTAATACTTGGAGGTTTTCACCAAGACTGAATCAGGTCCAAACACAGCCGGATCCTGAGGCTGAAAACAAATATCAGATGATTATCATTTTCATCATGCAGAAAACACTCTGCCAAACATGTGAAAAGTGGCTGCTGTTTCAGAGAGGCAGAAATTCAGTGGTGCACATCTGCATGGTGTTTGCCTTCTGGGTGGTGTGGCCTGAGGTCCTGCTCCTCCAGGCTCACCATGTTTTCCACTACACATCCCTCCTTGCCCATCTGGACTGAGGGTGCATCAGGGTTAGCCCCGGTTTCATCCTGGCATGCAGTCAGGTGCATGCTAAAGGTCTCCCAAGAATCAGTCTGATGGGTCACACAGCACTGAGTGCTTGCCCTTGGTGACAGGCACAACCTACAGTCATGAAACTGTTGCCAAATAAGTGTAGTCTCAAGTATATGCAATTAACCCTTATGAAGCTGAACCTCTCAGATTTAATAAAAAGAGCTTAAGGTTCTGCCATTTTCAAACCGGTCAGCAACATAATCATCAGTGATAGTAATGATTACCAGTGATACTATTAAAGGGAATGCAGTAGTGTAACACAAAGCATTTTGTAAGAGAAAGCACAACTTACTATGAATCCTTCACAATTGTGATTCCTGGAAAATGGGTAAAATGCTCCTACTTGCATCCATCGTCTGCAAAGTTCTTCTGTGGTGTTGTCGAAGAAACCACAAATATCTGCTCCAATCTTTAAATAAAAACAGAATGTTTTTGATGTGCAGTACGCTGCACCTCTAATCCCTACACAAAACTTCTAGTTTTCAGAGATGTATTAATTCAATCTTAATTGCTAGCCAGAGTGACCGAGCCATTCAACACGTTTGTACCTTTCTTCTTTCAAATTCAACTATGTTGTATAAAAAATTAAACTGATTACTAGCTAACATTGCCCATCATTCTATTTCTTCCAAACCTTTACCTTCCTCTTTGGTGTTAATATGCATATATTAGTAAAAAAGCTCAAGAGTCATAGAAATTTAAATCATGGAAAGGAATTTGGCTATTTCCCTTTTAAATGGATGTCTCTATTTCATTTGAAATTATAAGGAAAACACCAAAGCATTTCACATCGATCACTAGTGTTTAAAAATTACTAGAAGTAACAGGTAGCTTGGGATATATGTGTCCTGGTTTCAGCTGGGATAGAGTTAATTTTCTTCTTAGTAGCTGGTTTAGTGCTGTGTTTTGGATTTCGTATGAGAATAAAGTTGATAACACACCGATGTTTTAGTTGTTGCTTAGCAGTGCTTACACTAGTCAAGGACTTTTCAGCTTCCCATGCTCTATTGACTGAGAAGGCTGTAGGTGCACAAGAAGCTGGGAGGGGGCCCAGCCAGGACAGCTGACACAAACTGGCCAAAGGGATATTCCATATCATATGACGTCATGCTCAGTATATAAACTGGGGGGAGTTGCCCGGGGGGCGGTGACCACTGCTCGGGGACTGGCTGGGCATCGGTTGGAGGGTGGTGAGCAATTACATCGTGCATCACTCGCTTTGTATATTCTCTTATTATTACTATTACTATTTTACTTTATTCTATTTCAATTATTAAACTGTTCTTATCTCAACCCATGAGTTTTCTTACTTTTACTCTTCCATTCTCTCTCCCATCCCACTGGGGCAGGGGGAGTGAGCGAGTGGCTGTGTGGTGCTCAGTTGCCAGCTAAGGTTGAACCACGACAATTAGATGTTTGTTACCCACATTTGTCTCACCACACACACAGCCACAATAATAAAAATGTGGCCTAAACCAAAAATCAATAATTGAAAAAGAAAGTTAAAACCAGATTCCTAAAGGGGATTAATTTGGAGCTGAAAATGTAAGATAGTTATCTAGATAGTGTTTGATTAGATAATCTGTTATCACAGAGGTAGAGTTACTGTTTATCCATATGTTTTGAAAGCATGTCACAAAGTAATGTCATACATAAGGAATTCCAAAGAGGTTAAAGTCCAACATTCCAGGTATTGCCCATTTTAAGTGATCCCATGTTGCTGCATTATCTCCCAGCCAGTGTCCTGTGTGCTTTCCTGATCCAACAAAAGTAGACCTCGAAATAAGGAAGCTTCGTTTTCCAGGAAACAATGCTTCAATGACCCTTAAAGGAAATGAGACTGGAATTATACAAAGGAAAAAAGACAACTTGGACATCAGTCATTTTATATAAGGCAGATTTACGCTGACTGATTTACAATAATTATTCATCCCAGGGATGTGGACTTCTTTACAGTTAAGCAGGTGTCTTTTAGCAAAGTTCAAGACATTAATTTTAAGTAATCTTTATATACAGCTTTGACAACAAATGTGTGGCTTTTACTACTAACTTTAGTAGATTTTGCCTTAAATGCATTGGCTTAAATATAATACAGTATTTTCCAGGAATGGGGTTCCTTTAGAAGTGAAATCTCTTGCTGTTTTGGAAAATGCAGGACATGTACTGTTGTGAAACCTCTTTGTAAAAATTTTAGGATGCATTCCTTACTTCTGTGTTGATATGGCCATGGAATATCCATAAAGACTGTGGACATCATAATGTTTCCCCCACTTCTGCACTGCATCCATACAAAGTGTCTTGGAAAACATGAGCTTGTCAAGAATACCTTCAATAAAGGAATACAAATATCACTTTTAAAGTACATTTTTATTATGAATATTTCCAATCTTTTCTTTAATGCACATTCATGGCATTCAAGCCTTTTTTTCTCTTTAGTGTTTGCATTAAAGCCAGTATTACTACTACAAAAACAAAATGCTACTCTTGGCTGCTGGTTTGATTGATTTGATTTTGATCTTTGCCCTGTGACCTTTTCTATTCTTAAGCTTTGCACCCATGCAAGGAATAACTGAGAACTACGCTCTAAATTTCTGAATCATTATCTGACAACACGTTGGCAATGGTTACTTAAACCTACTACTTAATACAGACTGAACTCCATTTTAGTTCTGCATATATCTCAAAAACTACTGATAGTGAAAAAAGTTCATTATATTATCAGACATAATTAAGGCAATGACAATATTCAGTAATAATTTGAAAAGGGAAAAAAGCCAGTTATATAAACCAAGCCTTTGACGAGGGCCAAAATATACCAGTATTTTCTGTCAATAGTAATATTCAAGCCCCACCCATAAGAACTACATGAAAATCACTTTGCATCCTTGTAGTCAATTGCACAGTAATTCATAAACTTTTTGATATTTTGCTTTCTGGTAAAAGTAGATGGACTTACTGGGAGTGAAAGGAGGATAGTTTAAGTCATTCTGCGCACAACCGTTTTTTGAGCCTTTAATGAAGCTGGATACTTCATTCATATCCTGAAAAAATAAGATGCAGAATGTAATAAAGTTTCCTCAAGTACGTTTTCCTAACAAAGTTTTATGTTCTATTCTCTTATCCTTTAACGAATAATTACTTAGAAATAGTACCATACAATTAGGCAAGAATGAAATAACTCAGATACTGACCTGGTCCATTCCTGTATTAATTTAGATCTCAATGTTGGACAGACTTCTATATGCAGGTGAGCGTCATGTCACAAGTGCTGCACCTTATCCCTCCACAGAAAGAAATTGCAAAAGGTGCTCATGTATACACTGTTCCTACCTATGACCAACTCCACACATCTCAAGGAAATGTCTTTGGTATGGAGCGTGTGTTTGGAGAGAAATGCAGAACCAGCAAATGTCCATTGTAACTTTCTGTCAAAATACACAAGGTGACTAGATATTCTTAAGCATCTCCTTTATAATACTTTCCAAGCCATTATACTTTCAAACTTTGCTGTCTCCTTCCATTAATATTTTATTTGGCAGCGCTGTAAGTGCATTTCTATGTGCATCCCTGAACGTGCTGCAGGAGAAGCATGCATGGAAGAAGGGAGTAAATTCATCATGGAGGCAATGTAGTCTAGTGACCAATTTGCTTCACTCAAATTATTTGCTTTCTATAAGAGAACTGTGCAGTCCTACACTCCATAGCTTGACTTGATGGAACCACAGAGTCAGCAAAAATAAGTGAGAAAAATTCTTTCTATCACATAGCAGCTGAAGGACTTTATTTTGCCATACAGGTTAATTTAAAATTGTTACAGCTTTTTAAACAGCATGGCAAAATATTCAGTAGGTTCTTGTTTTCTTTTGAAATATTTATTTATTTTTAAGTAAAAGGAAGTAGGAAAAACACACAAAGAATAAGGGGAAGAAGGCGCTGAGACAGGGATTGAGAAGTAAAGTCTATTTAAGTATAGATTTCCTTCAGGCATGCATTTTTAGAAGCTTTATTACAGGATCTTCCTTTAAAAAACTAATCTGGTCAGTCAAAATGGTTCTTAATCTCATCTGATTTCCACGAACTGTACCTAAAATCCACTGTGCCAGACTCTATTTTAGTCCTTTTGTGGGAGAACTTGTTGAGGGAGCCTGTTTTTTCCAAATCCTTATCTGGAATAGCAATTGCAGATTCACTAACCGGAAATTCCAGGAGCTACTTGGAGCATAGATACATAGGTTATATGTATTATACCCTGTATTCAGGACCTGTTTAGGACACATTCACTGAGCAGGCATGCAGGTCTCCAAATATTGCCATTCTGAGTACAGGAGTGTGCTAGCATTTGCCTTTAGCAATGGTTCATCAATTGAAGCATTTTAAAGTGTCACTGAACATCCAAAAACCAGCACACTGATCATTTAAATGCCACAAATAATGATTCAAATTAAAATTTAAAATTCAAATTTTAATTGCAGTACAACACCAGAAGTCATACACATCCCGCACTGATTTCAGGTTAGTAATAGTAAACATTCCTTTCAAATTCAATGCAAATTGAATTTGATAAACACCTACCCTTGTTTATTTTTAAAAATAAAAATGAAAGTTCTGAATTACTTACAATCCAGATCCCATCATACGGCACTACGTTATAAAACAGTTTGCATTCTTCCACCCACCAGCTAGTGCAGTCTGGGTTGGTGAAGTCTGGGAACACAGTTTCCCCTGGCCACACCTGCAATATTAAAAGGGAAATAATTAATTAAACTTTTAATGATATTAAAAAGAGTTCATAGAATCACAGAACAGCCGAGGTTGGAAGGGACCTTGAAAGATCATCTGGTCCCACCTTTCACGGGAAAGAGAACGCAGATGAGATCATCTAGCACCCTGTCCAATCACATCTTGAAAACCTCCAGTGATGGGGACTCTACCATGTCCATGAAGAGGGTGTTCCAGTGATTGATTCTTCTCACTGTAAAATATTTTGGGTGCAACTTGTACCCATTGCCCCTTGTATTTTCCCTGTGGCTCCTTGTGAAGAAAGAGCCTCTGTCTTCTTTGTAGCTGCCCTTTAAGTACTGGAATACTGTGATGAAGGCCCCTCTGAGCCTTCTGTTCTCTAGGGAGAAAAGACCTAACTCCTTCAGTCTTTCCTAATAGAGCAGGTTCTCCAGCCCTTTGATCATCTTCATGGAGCTCCTTTGGATCCTCTGCAGCCTGTCTACATCTTTTTTGAATTGTGGGGACCATAACTGGACACAGTACTCCAGGTGCAGCCTGGCAAGTGCTGAGTAGAGTGGGATGATCACATCTCTATCTCTGCTAGTAATGCCCCTGTGGATGAAGCCCAGGATCCGATTTGTCTTCGTCACTGCAGTAGCAAACTGCTGACTCACGTTCAGCCTGTTGTCCACCTGCCCCCAGTGCTAATATAGTGCTCCGATGAAGACTTTTGAACAACAAACTGCTAGAGTGACAATAGCTTGCATGCAGAAAGAAGGCAGAAAAGAGTATGAGTTTCTTAACTTTGGAGTTTTCAATTGTTTTTCTTTTAAGTCATACAAGGAACAATACACAACAGAAAAAAGTCTCAATAGAAGTGAAAATTATAAATTAAAAGCATAACGTGGGAGCTGGCTCTTCAGTTGCTACTGAAAATAAATAGGAGCTGGCTGATGAGTTGTCCCTTGAGACTTCAAGATACTTTATTTTTCTTTTTTGTTTAATGTAAAAAATTGCAACAAAAAAAATCAGGAAAGGTTGAGAAGTATCATATCCTAAATAGGACCTTATAAACTTAGTTCTCACTGGCAGGTAATCTTACTGAAAGAAGCAACTTAGAAAATGAGAGTTTAAAAGGAGCCCCTGACCTAAATTAAACCATAACAGTGACAACAGACCAAGTTCAAATTCATAAAAACGTGATTACCTCCCCAAGTAATGCTGTTACTCCATCTGATTCATTAACCCAGACTTTTTTGTTCTCTCCCCTGATGTAGCTTCCATATGGACTACCATCAACTAGATTTTGTGTGCTAATAGCAGGATCCTAAAAAAAAAATTAGAAAACAAAAAATAGGAAGAAACTAAGATACACTCCATCAATTATTATAAACTACTAGAATGTTAAGCAAGAAATGTAATAATTACATAGAATAAGCAAAGAATAATAATAAATAGTTATAATGATAGTATTTACAAGGGAAAAAGAAATAGTTAAATGCTTACCAATATGATAATATATTTTTGTCCATAGTCATGCATATAAGCTGCAAAATTAGGGAGATCTCGAAACTTCACTTTGTCATAAGTAAAATCTTTCTTTTCCTCCATATAGTCAATATCAGTGATCTGAGCGTCCTGAAAGAGAAGGGGGCTCAGCTTTAACATGAGAAGTGATATGCAAAGATTTTGTACATTAGTCCAACACAATTTCTTCTGACAATTCCCATTTGTCCTATAGTGAATTTACTGTTGGGACTTTACTGCAGCCTGGCAGAAAGTATGCTGTCAGGACCACTTGCAAACAATGTGCATCTCTTCTCATACTTACAGCCTTAATTAATGGTACTGACACATCTTTTGTGCCTAAAAAGACCTACATTTAATATTAACAGAATTTAAATGAATGTATATATTGGAATCCTTTCTAATAGCCCCTGGACATGTGGCTATTTCATTGCAGTTGCCTGACTTCAAGGGCTATCCCGTTAAATCCAAACATTTCTTCCTCAACTCTTAGCTTAAAATTAGGTTATTTTTATTCTATTTAAGCCATCAGGCTAATGTAATCTGAAATCTAATTTTAAAAGTTAATTGTACTTTACCTTTGGCTGCCAATTAAGAACAATATATGGTTCCATAATTGTACACAGGACAATTAAAAAAAAAAAATCATGGATTAGGTAATATGAGAAGATAAGTGGATATAGTTGGAAAGTATAACTGAAAAAGTATTACAATTAAGTATTCAAATATAACTAACTGTAATTAAGCCCCACTATGTCCCACATTCTGATAATGGGTCTACCATTAAAATACATAAAAGCCTTTGACACCAGAAGCCTTTATATTGGAAATTTACTAATTTAAACTGATGTGAAACTAGCCAGTTGTGGAACACGGTGGTCAGAATCTCTGGGTCATTTCTCCTGCAGAGCTCTGCCTTCATGGGGTTGTTGCCCTCCTCAAACCCCATACTTACATAAGGGAGTCCAATTGCCCTGTTCCGCTCCACAACTCTCTTCACCTCATCCAGAGACCCATAATTCCAGCGGCTGAGCTGGAAGCCCAGGCTCCAGTAGGAGGGCAATGCTGGCAGTCCCACGAGCTGCAAGTTGAGAGCAAAAATCCCACGCACTGTCAGTGGACACTGCATGTGTCACCTCAGTGCCCATTTCCCCAGATCCATACTCCTCAAATTTATTTGAATAATATACATAAGCTTGAGTGGGTGAAATGAGCAGCCCACTCACAAATGCAATATTTTTCTATGATTTTTTTTTTAATTTTAAGAAATACAAATATTTTGGGACAATGCCCATTCTTCAAGGTGTCACTGAAACATAAGCGGATCTCAAGAAGTACAAAAGATATCACTGATATCTTATGACCACAAAATCATGACATACCTGTAAGCACATTATCTACTCTATAATATTGTCATATGAACAGGAATTTGTCCTTATAACAAGAGTGACCCTCAGCAAGGAAGCATAAGTTATTCCATGTAGACCATCTCTAGCTCCAATAAGCACTGTGTAAATCAGTCAGGCCATACAGACTGATGAATTTAGCAGCTACAAACGTCGTGGGCCTCGAGCTGCTGAATGATGTCTGCTCCAACATCTCCAGCAAAACTAGTGCTTAAGTTTCAGCTGCCCGTAACAGGCCAGCTAAAAACATCTACACCCCAGCTTAACCCCAGCTAGCTATTACTAATGACAGCAGTCACATTAGGGACATACTAACAACTATTCTTAGTTAAATATATACTGAGTTGTATTTTATGGTAATAGATAACATAGTGAAGACATACTGTCATATAAAACAGTGAAAAAAAAAACAACACCAAAAAATCCCAAGCACTTTTAAAAGTCTGTTCAATGCATAGTCTCTCTAGCTAAAGGTACCTTCAAGTACTCCTGGACTACTTGCTCTGGAGTGTTCCCCAAGAACATATAGAAATCAAGGATCCCGCCAATGGTTCTGTAGGTCACTGCTGGAGCAGGCTGCACCACAAACTCTGCCGGACAAGAGTGCACAAAACCAATTCTGAATACCAGCTAATTCTAAAACAACTTTGTAATTTTCTAACTGATGATTAGAAAATTTACTTAAGAAAAAAAACACAAAACAGAAATACCTAGGAAACCCAAAACCATTAATTGAACTTGCAATGAAGGGGAAATGTGTTCAGATGACTCTTTTAAATGTCCATAATTCCATTCCTTTACATCCTACGGAGAAGAGAATCAGAAGAAATCCAATAGCTCAACCTTTTATCTTTAAATTTTTAGCACAACTTTCCAGCCTCAAGAGATGTGAAGAGCTCTGTAACGCATACATATATGCATGCTTATCTAAAAAGCCTAAAGGGCATTTACTTTCAAGTATTGCTCCCTCCAAATTTAGGCTCCGATTCCAGTGTCCTACACATCTGCACAGAGCTGCACAGGTTTTGGGTAGGTTTCTGACCCTCAGGTTTCCAGCACAATCTTAATGTTAACTGTGTGCTACTTACTGCTTACGTCACGTGCACCAAACACTACAGTTTTGATCCCAGTCCCACAGATCATTTAAAAAGATATTTAACTGCAATGCTGGGAGCTACAGAGAAAGCTTTCTTACCCATGGCATTGCTATTCATTAGGAAAACACCAAAGGAGGCTCCAGTGCTGTCTTCCAAACACAGGAAGAAAGTTTGAACTCCATATAAGTTATGCATTGCCTTAAAGGATAAAAAGGAAAAGTCAGCTGATTAAAATCTAATAACAGTATCTGTTCTGGGATATTTCAAAATATATCCCAGGTAGAACTTCAAACTTCTCAAAATATAACAAACAACAAAAATAAAAATCCTAACACCTTCCTACTGTTCTGTTTTCTCTTTCCTGGCGTTCCTCTCCTTTATGAGAACATTGTCAATTAAAACAAATGTTTCCCCAAATATGTAGATAACATGAGCAAGCAGATATGATGGATCTTCAGGCAAGTCTGCGTATATTGCAGTACTATTTCTGGGTAATATACATGCACATCAAGTGAACAATAGAATCTGAAAAGTGCTTTCATCACCTTTCACCATAGATTAGATTTTATATCTAATCTATATTTATATTAATCCTGTGAGGCAATCATTTTTACATCTAATCTATGGAAATAAGAGAGTGCCTTGCTGCTTTTTTTTATTTCCTTTCTAATGTTTTTTCCATTATTATTAGCAACAAAAACCTTAGAACTTTTAACAATTGTTGCAATAGTTGTGCTTCTTCCCCTGCAAAAGAAAACTCGGAACAAATGAATGAGAAACAGAACTTGAGCAATTTGAAATGAGCCTAACTTGATTCTGTTCACTGTTAGTTTAACTTAATGAGTTTATACTCAGTAGAGCCATTCTGGTAAGAACAATCTTCTACCAGAGAAGATAGTAAGAAGTTGTCTCAAGATAAGGAGTACAAATTCCAAATTATTAATTAATTACATATAGTGGTCTCACCCTCTAGTTTCTATTAGTATAGCCCCTATTTCAACAAAACACTGAAGTGCTCTCTCAAAAAAAGGATATGGGTTGTTGCTTTGTGAAACTGAGGCAATAGCAACAGCTAGTCTTACAATTATTGACAAATGGGTGCCCCAGAAATCGTTTTGGAAAGAGACAGCCATTCAGACTATAGGAACAAATAACTGCTGACAAATATATCTTTATATATTTTGTAAAGAGACAGCTGTTAAAGAGAACTTTTCCATCGTTTTCCGAGCTACAAGGATGTTCACTGAAGAAGCATGCGTCATCTGTACTGAATGCTGCACACAGCAATGCATTAGCACATATTGTTGTTGATTTTGTTTATCAGTAGAAACTGAAGGCTCTCATATATTAATGCTTATCAACTGGTTTTCAACTGCACGTCCACACAAAAATCAGAAATCAGGGAACTTTCATGAGTACCGTCTAGTTTTTAGTAACAACATGCCGCGCCTGAAAAGTCTTTAGGGAAAATCTCAGTGGATATTATTAATGTGTCTACTGCATAATAGGCTTGGATTCCAGACGTCATCCGCAAATAATGAAGCATAATAAAACCAGTCCTTACTCCAGAGGGGTTATGCACGTGCTCTCCCACGCCATAAATGTTGCTGCTAGGTAGTTTGATTGATAGCTGTAAAAACTGGTCAGCATACTGCAGTGGTCCTATGGTAGTATCAAACCTGATGAAACAAGTTAAAAAAAAAAATTAAAAAAGTATTTTACCAGTAATTGTTTCTACTCCTTGCAGTTAGAGCTGGATAGCAGGTTCAGGTCTCCACCAGAGACCTGAAGGAGAGGGAGGCGGGACGGTGCGGGGCTGGAGCAGAGCAACCCTTGCACAGATGACGAGGTGAGCGGTGCCCATTGACGCTATAGAAACCTCCCATACAAGTGGCCCATCTATTTTCAGGGGTACGTTTGCACTGCCCTCTTCCACCAAAGCTTCCCGCCCTGCACCTGTTGTTCCGAATCCTGAATCCACTCTCTGTGGCTGCTCACAGCAACAGGGCAGATAGAAAATTTCTGTGGGTGGGCAGAAACACAAAAATAATCCACTCCATCAGATTTTGCAAATCAATTGCAGCTTTTGCTTGCCAGCGAAAACGGACAAGACCCACTCATGAGTCCTGCTAGGCCAGTGACTACAGGGAAAGGCAGACTATGGCTACATGCTAGCTCCCAAATAAACCGAGCGTAGATGAGCGCAGATTAAAGTGATAATGTGATCCTTAGCGTGGTTCAAACCCCATTTGATGGCTATCACATCTCCTGTAGCAAATTCTGCATAAAGCAACTGCTAAGCTTTTTAAGGAACATGAAGTTGGTGGTGTTGAAAATAGATACAGAGACTACTGTATATATCTGTAGAAACAGAACAAGCTGGAGATCAATAATCCTCCTTTACACCTATTAGCAAAACACACAGGAAAAGTCAACTTCATTAATAAAGTTTCTTCTGTTAATTTAGTTTTGCACCTTTCACCATTTCCTTTCATTACAGACAAACAATCCGTCTTCCAAATAAGGATTACGAGAGCTTTAAATACTTAAGCAAAACCTGATTTCACTCCTTGTTTCTATGGGAAGGACTTGGGAAACGGTGGGGAAATCTGAACGGTGATGAGGCAGAGAGCAGCGGGAGGCAGCCCGATTCCTGCCGCAAGGTGCACCAAGGAGCAGCTTACTGCAAGGCAATGGACTCACTGATTTGCCCTCCTTCCTTTACCTCTGCTGAGCTGTCGCAGCCCTAACAGTGAACCAGACTCTAGACTCCCTTGACCAGAAGTGCCTCAAGTTGTGACCCCACCTGCGGTCCCCAATGGTGCCAAAAAGGCTTCATTGGGCATCTTAGGCATCCTCACTCCTGATGGATGGAGGGGACCATCCGTAGGGATGTTTTTCTACAGCCAGGTCTGTGCCCACAACACCACCAAAATGTGGTCATCTTCTATCCTGTGACAAGAATGCTGGGGTTTTGGTCATGTTTATCTTAGCGATACAATTAAGTATCTCCCTAAGAAGCCAAGTGCACAGGAATGGTTGAACCGCTTTGCATTTCCTAAGCAACACCAAATATCATCCTGGGCAAGCATCTCCCACAACTCATGGAATTAATCAAAACATTACATTTCATTCCTTTTGTATGTAATCACGTTCATTTTCCTCCTTCGTCCTTCTAAGATTTTGAACGTTTTGAATTGGAAAATGTATCAAAATTGACCCCTACCCAGAAGTAGTTTGAGTTTCCATCAGTCGTCACTTTTAAAATGAAATAATCATAAATAGAATGCAATTGTGAGTTAAACCACATGCTTTTATCTACTCACTTTATGTAGTTTTAGTAGTCACGATATTCATATAGGGGAGAGTAACACAACTTTCTCTCGACTTACGCAAACACAGCCACATTAATTTTAAGGGACTTCATCACTTCAGATGTATTAGTAGACTGTAACGACGTTTATCACGATGAGTATGTCATTATCAGTAAGTTCTTTTATGCATAAAGAGGTCCTTAAACTATTAAATAAAAACACAGTGCACTAGCAATTACAAACACTGCACAAACAAGAGACAAAAATAGGGGAGTCTGGGCTTGCTGCGATTTTAATCTGCTCGTTTACCTTTTCTTTTTTTATTTTTTTTAAACTTAAAAATACTGACACTTGAGAGAGGCTTCATAGGCCAAATCCTCATCTGATGTATCTCTGTCCACTCTTAATGATTCCAAGGACTATCTTGCCCATCTGCTCACAGACTGCACTGGAACTAGATTTTTTCTGATGAAATGATGGCAATTTTTCAGCTTGTCTTGCAAATGATGATGGTAATAGGTCAATCAGAACTCTAACTCTTTTGCGGGGCTCAAGTGTGACAAATGATGATGGAAGGTTGCAGGCTTTAAAACTGTTTGGATAATTAGGATTTTTGTAATGAGCTGGAATAACACATTGGTTCACTCTTCCTTTTCCAAAGAGGCCTCCCTTTTGTTTGGTTGTTTAAGAGTTGGGGGAAAGCACTCATCTTGTGTAAACAAATGCATCAAGGATTTATCCCTGAGGGGCTGCCCTTATCCCACTCTAACAGCTTTCTTTGAGATACTCAAACTCAGAGTCAAGCATCATCGTAATTTTTTTCTTGAGAGACAGAAAATGCAACCACTTTCATCAATTTAAACAAAAGCCTAAGGAAAGTATACACTATCTTCCAGAGCACTGTTTCAACATGGTTCTGTTGAACTAGATTTCACTATTCCCCTTCCATATACCTGTTTAATCAGTCATGCACTACTGAATACCAAGTCCATCTTTTGTGCTCTCCGTAATTGCAAATCAATCATTATAGAGGATTCTAAGCAAGAAAGCAATACTAATAAGAGCACAAACGTAATTGCTAATTAACTAAACTTGAAGCATTGATCATTCAGCTGACCTCGTACTCTGACAGGTGATCATTCTTGGACTGATTTGATAAGCATGTTCATCCTGACACTTCCCCTTCTAATGGGTCTTAAAGCCATGCCGCTAGGTTTGTAGGTTTGCTTTATTTATTTATTTTTAGAACCTAAATGACATGAAAGCATTCAATATACGAGTCCGTCAAATATTTTACTTCCAGCATTACATGACCAGCTTATCAGTGCCTTGCACCAGCTATTCTTGGATATCATAGGTCTAAAGGGCAACCTGGTTTTGGCGATTCAGGGCTTCAGCATTACTGCGACAAATAAGATAAAAGATGCAAGGAAGAGTGTTCCCATGCGATCCGAAGCACTGGCAAGGAGTCCTTCAGATAATAAAAGTTCCCCGAATTGATGAAACAAAGTAGCTGTAAAGATTTCCCTAGTACCGGGGGGAAGCAAACAGAGAGCCAGACCTAAAACCTTTTAGACAGAGCTCTCCATATCACACAATTTGTTTCCAAAGGCCTCGCAAAAGTCCTTGCAGAACATCCATCAGTCAAAAGAAGAGAAGAAGTAGATCACACGTCCAAGAGGGCACCTCACATATGACATCTTGGACAGACATTGCTTGCGTGGCAACATGGGCTTTTAGAGAAAACCAATGACATCTGTGTTATTCAGAAAAAGCACCAACGTTACTCACAGCACTCTACCGTTGCTCACTCTGGTCACCACGATGCCAAAGGGGTTCTGCTTCACATCCACTTTGTAGTTTAAATTGGAGGCTGCGGATCCAGTGAAAGATCGCACATGCTCATGAGGGACTTCAAATCTGTGTGTTTTAGGATCAGTGATCTGCACATATTTAAACAACAGAAGTGTTGGACTTTTAAAAACTAATGCCTAATTCAAACATTTTCCAGCATTGACACATAGTTCTAACTTAGGATATTTCCACCCCTGCCCCAGTCTCCTCTTCGGCCTTCATTGTTATTCACTTCCAACTTTCATCACCGATTTTCAGCCATTTCCCTCATAATATTTGACCCTGTGTTTTCCTGGCTTAGCAGGAACCCACCACAAGAGGAAGGTCTCCCACAGAAGAAGTCCTGCGCAACCCCACAACTCATCGATACGCCACGTTCATGGCACAGACTGTTGAGTTTTCCATATAAAACAGAAATAATTGGAAGAGCTAATGTTGTCTGTCAAAACGGTTGAGAGTTATGGCCAGGCCATAAACAAAAAGGAAGTAAATACATTCATCCCCAAAATTTTCCTATGATGAGGAAAAAAGGTAGATAATATAAAAGCTGAGCTTTTCAAAGGTCTCAGTAATTTTTCATGCAGAAATTCCACTGTGCTAAACTCTTGTTAACCTGATGCCTTACAACAGCAGAGAGGACAAAGAAAGGAGGAGCCAAGCACTTCAGTGGGAGTCATGAGAGCGCATCAGAGGGATGAATCCAGTCCTCCTAACCTCACTGCACAGTAACAGCCAGCCTAAAATCTTGCACAGAACATGAACCTTAAAACAGAATAAAAAAAGTTTAACCTTGAAGCGGAAGCGATTTGGTGTCTGATACTCTCCTGAGAGGAGGACAATGTTGATATCGTTTCCGAAGAAGGAAGGTGATGGCAGCCTTGTTAATGTAGTCTCGAATCCTTGGGCAAAAACACATGTTGCAATGTTATTGTGTTGAATCGGACATCGGTATGTGCATAAATTGGGAAGCTCAGCCTACAGCTTACCTGCCTGAGTTGATCGTATTGACCCATCCACTTTGTACCCATGGTTTGAAGAGAAAAAACACCAGGGCACACTGGTATTGCTCTCGGGACTCCAGCAGCAGCCACGCAGGGTGCAGGTGCTCTGATTCAAGGACATGAGTGGCACAAATTAAGCAGTTAAAATGCACATGGAGTGTATTTTACCCCAAACACCAGGAACCTTAACAGTATCTGCAATCAGATCAACTCCTTCTCTGAAAATCTATCGGGTGAATTCAATGGCACAGAATACACTAAATAGAAAGGATTTTTTTCTGGATTCAGAGTAGAAATGTGCTTATTAGACATTCATTCTTTCTTAAAACCACAAGATCCACAGGCAAAATGAACAGTTAAAATGAATTATTGAAACATTTGAGCTGTGACAGATGCAGTATAGTCTGACCAAAAGTCACATGCTGGAGAGGGCATAAAAGTTATAATTGGCTTAACACCTGGTAAACATCCGGTTGTTGAACATCTACATATGCATAATTGATCATCATGTATAATATAAACTATCTACATTTTAATGTAATTTTCCAATATCAGAAGTGTTCACATTGCTTCTGCAGAACCTCAAATTGAGCTAAATCAACTTTTTTTTTCAAAAAAAAAAAAAAAGCAAATAAACCTGTTGTTTCAAGTATATATCTCAGCATCGTGGCACCAACCTTTACACTACCTTTTAGTAGTCCAATAAGCTACAGTACATTTGCTTTGCTGTTAGGAATTAATTTATTCACGTGCTGTTTGAGTGAGTATTATGTTTGAAGATAAGATTTGGGTAATATATCACTAAGTTTCCACACATTTTCTCATATTAAAAGCCCAACTCATTACTTAGGGCAAAGGGCAGTAGTAATACGACAAGCTTCACTGAGAGCAAAGGGCAGTGTCCATAAGTGATCTCAGGTATCCAAATCCAACACGCAGATCTTTAAGACCTTTCCCTCCACCTGCCCACTAAGAGAAGTTGTTTCTGCCTTCATCTGATTGTGCTCAAATGTTTTTGGTGCTTATGCCATGTTTATTTAAAATATTCTGCAGCTTGAAACAGGTGGAGATGGTCCAAAATCTCTATTGTTGCTGTCCTTGGTGGCACTTGTTTTTGGGTTATAGAGCCCAACCTGGTCGGTGCAGGTCAAGTGTTTTTCTCAGCCTCTGAACAGAGCAAAGATAAGCCAGCTCCAGCCCAGAAATCATGCAAGTGCTGAAGCAAAGCACAGAGGGAGCTCACAGAGCCATTGGCTTGGGAAGTCTTAGTGCATTTATTTGGTAGCGATTGCATGGAGTACGGAAATCTCTGCAAAACCACCCAAGATAAAACCCAGATTCACCAAACAGAGAAATGTTTGTCTTTCTGTCATGGACTCATCACATCAGAAAACAGGTATGCTGTCATTTTCATTAGGCTCCAAGCAAAAAACATGGTTGGAGGAGAGATATAGTGACTCATTTTCCCCCACATCGATCCACAAATCAATGCACCTTCTAAGGCTGTGAAAAACCCATGCTCACTTTCTACCTTCCCAGGTCCCACCACGAGAGCTCCCTATTTCCCATTTTATAAACTATTTCAGAGTAAATGAGAAGAAGCACCAATCCCCTCCGAGACTGCAGAGATCACAGCTTTGCTCCCTTACTTCATTTACTTCATTTCTTTCATACATAGGGGAATATCCTAAATACATAAGAACAGAGTTGCTACCTCCATCCTTTTATCCCTTCCTAGACCAGTGACTATCCCATGCAATGCAGAATAGCTTGAACAACAGATTTTCTTAAAGCCTGGTAGTTCAGGCATCTGCGCTCCCAACTTCATAAGCATGCTTGTCTTTTTCTCCAGCTACTTCTCATGAATACTTGTTGACTGTTTTCAGCAGTTACTTTACAGCCCAGTGATAGTCTTCTAGCTAGATCTTATTCTACTGGATTTGTAAGCTATAGCTCTGTATTTTTGTGGCACATTGAGCTTGCTGCATAAGGAAGTAAATACAGAAGTGCAAGACCGGTTACACCTGACACAGGGAAAGGAGCAGAGTTCATCCAAAGACACTGGAGAGGCTGTTATAAAAGCTATCATGTAGTGTAAATAAAGATGTGAGCTGACCACAGCCTCTGAGCTATAAAACCAGCATAATAAATACCAATACCCAATAAAGCCAAAGAGAAAGTCAAAGCTTAATTAGAAATAATCCTGGATACCAGGAAACAGTTTATGCTGGGGTACAGGACGACATGGCTTCTGAGCATTGAACTGAGCACCAAGGATTAAAAAGAACAGCTTGTCTGTGTGCTGAACCAAAATGTTTCTCTTATGTGCGCCCAAACAAACCTCTGCCAGCAGGATATTTTGGGGAAAAAACCACACAAACCAAAACAAAACCAACAATACACCCTTGCCCCAAGCTTTCAGAGGTATCAGTCCAATAATGGACAACACTAGCTCTGCTCATGGTAGTTCATTTTTTACTAGTGCATTCTTATTGTCTAATCAAACTTCATGGCAATTTTCCACAGCAGTGAATAGTTAATAAATATCTACTTTCTTTCAGCATGTCTATCTTCGTCAACCCTGAGATCGGTTAATAAATATCTATTTGCTTTCCATACTTCTATTCTCTGCAATCCTACTCATTTTCTGGCTTCATCTAGGACATCTTCAGTGAATAAAGAAATCAAGACAGACACTAACCTGCTGTATGAGCTTAGGCAAATCATAATTTTCCCAGCTACTGTTTATTCTGAAAAACACTAATGGAAACCACTACAGAAGAGTTGTGTTATTCTTAGCAGGTACCTGTAGTTTTACAGCTCTGCTGGCTGCTGTATTAGAATAGCCTAAAGAAGGACAACCAAAATGCTTCCGGGAGAAAATTTGTACAGGAATGAATGGACACACTGGGGTGGGACTCTGGCTTGTGTCAGGCATGCACCCAACAGCTTTCATCAGCACACAGGTTAAAGGTAATATTTATCTCTAATCCTGTGAAATGATACTAAAAATAATAATAGCCTTTCAGGACCAACCACTACAAAAATGTTCTGAATGCGAGAGCACTGAAAAATTCAGATAATACTTTTCACCGGGAATCTTAACTCATAGATTCTTAAGCCAAAAAGTCATTTCTAAACTCTGCGCTTTCCCAGATAAGAGACACCACAACCAAGAAAGGAAGACATTGAGATTCAAATTGGTTCTGAAAGGAAACTGTGACCATGTCACTTATATTATAAAAGTCTTGTGCATCTGGGTAAAGTGCACCTTCACCTGCTATTTCTGAACTATTATAAATGCTAGTACTTGACCATCAGACAAAAATAAACTGTTGAAGCAAAGTTGTTAAGAGAGTGACTTTTTTAAACTGCTTGATGTCTGAGTAATTTTGTTTCCAGCTGTCCCAAAACCAAACTGCTGGGGAGTACTTTGGCAGTGGTCTTCAACCTTTGACAGCAAACTGCTACAGTGGCTAGAAAAATCAGACCTTCTGCCAATGGGCTGAAATGGGTTATACAGGAGTTACACCTCCCTGCAAAGTGTTCAGGCAATCACAGATTTAAAAAGGTTAAGAAAACAACTGGTATAGTAGAGACAAGTTAAACTTTTGTAACTAAGCATGAAGCTTTATGGGATAAAGCCTATGTTCTAATTTTTTCTAGAATGTTTTCAGACCTTTGTCGCTACTTGATCCGGGATGCAGTCAATTCTCTCTGCTATTAATATGTTCGGACATTCTGGTGAAAATTCTGTTAGGGAAATAAATTAATGGGTTATTACCAGGATTTCCAAAATGTAGGAATAACTTGATTACCTCTTAACCCAGTAACTGCTTCTGCTGGCTGTTTCTCACCATCTTGAAACTCTAACCATTAATATTAATTCAAATGAATAAATTATTGCTAGTGTGATTTATTTTTACCTTTGAAAATTTGCACACAACTATTTCAGATAAAGGTAGGACAACTTCACTTTAAAGTTTTTGAACATACGGGTGACATTGATAATTTTATTTCTTAAGTTATACATTAATCCAGTTTTCAGTAAGTCCTGTAGCTCAGTATGCATTGCTTCTTGTGAAAATACATGACAAATTAAAATTAGATTTCAGGTTTCTCAGTCCGAATTTAAGGTGACCTCTTGGCAACTTTAGCTGACAAAAGGGTACTTACTCGATGGTTGTTTCCAGTTTCTCCCAACACTGAAAGTTACTTTACATATATTTTATGTACTGTATACACTGGAACACTGTATATGTTTGGAATGAGAACTATGAAGTGTAGAAATCTTGTCTCAGGCTGAGATGCACACAAATACACGGACTCCTCTCTTTACATTATCTGCGATACACGCACTTGTACTTTTTGCTCAGGCAGACTCCTGTCATCTTGTGACAGAAACAGGCAGAAAATATGCAGATATCAGTCTGTATGGGCAGCTTTACTAAAACACCAAAATGTTTGTTTTGGACAAGCAATTATTTTTATTTTACTGTCATTTTCACCTCCAAGCTTTTTGCTTCAATCCCCGTGCGCAAATGGGATTACTCATACAAAATGAGTGTGGGTCTGCTACAGGCCATGGGGGTCTGCTACAGGCCCACCTGACCAGGAAGATCGAGCGGATCAGGCCCTCTGTAGACAGATAGGAGCAGCCTCACGCTCACAAGCCCTGGTCCTCATGGGGGACTTCAACCACCCCGACTTCTGTTGGAGGGACAACACGGCAGGGCATAAGCAATCCGGGAGGTTCCTGGAATGCGTCGATGATAACTTCCTTCTCCAAGTGGTAGAGGAGCCAACGAGGAGAGGTGCTATGCTGGACCTTGTTCTCACCAACAAGGAGGGGCGGGTGGGGAATGAGAAGCTCAAGGGCAGCCTGGGCTGCAGTGACCACAAAATGGTGGAGTTCAAGATCCTTAGGACACTGAGGAGGGTGCACAGCAAGCTCAGTACCCTGGACTTCAGGAGAGCAGACTTTGGCCTCTTCAGGGATCTGCTTGGCCAGAGTGCCGTGGGACAAAGCCCTGGAGGGAAGAGGGGCCCAAGAAAGCTGGACTTACCTGTCCAGGAGAAAAAGCTATTCAACACTGTGAGAAAGAAAAACATATCACAGTTACATCAAACCTCATTATTCCCTCAAAATTCTCCTTTCTCCAACATAAATTCATAAAATCTTGTGCACTGACATAAAAAAAAGCACACCCTTACTTCCATCTCCATCCTTGCTTTGGAGATCTTACTGCAGCCTTTCAATACTTAAAGTGGGCTTATAAGAAAGATGGAGACAAACTTTTTAGCAGGGCCTGTTGCGACAGGACAAGGGGGAATGGCTTTAAACTAAAAGAGGGTAGATTTAGACTAGATATAAGGAAGAAATTTTTTATAATAAGGGTGGTGAAACACTGGCACAGGTTCCCCAGAGAGGTGGTGGCTGCCCCATCCCTGGAAACATTCAAGGTCAGGTTGGACGGGGCTCTGAGCAACCTGATCTAGTTGAAGATGTCCCTGCCCACGGCAGGGGATTTGGAGTAGATGACCTTTAGAGGTCCCTTCCAACCCAAACTAGTCTATGATTCTATGATTCTAAAATGGAACTGTATGGAAAGCAGGGTGCTCTATATCACATCCCTGTAAGACAAGTGGTTTCTAATGTGCCAATGCATTAGCAAAAAACACTACAGGTTTTTATGTTTATAATGTATGATGTTCCTCACAATTTGGCTGCTCCCACATAGTCTCCCTGATCCCTTTTTTTCAGCGTTGTCTTTTTTATACTAAAAAATTTTGAAATCATACCAGTTCTATGTTTATAAAACAAGTCCAGTCTTGGGAGAGAGGGATAAAAGCTTTTCATGACAATAATTTCTGAGTCGCACTATTTATTATGTTCATAACTGGTAACTTTACTCATATTATCTGTAGGAAGGATTGACCATGATTCACCTTTGGGTAATGATAAGAACATAACAGCAACACTGACAGTCAGTACTTTACAGTGTCTTTTTTTTTTTTTTTACAGCGCTTACAGTGATTTTTTTTCTTTCCTCACTTGAATATCCATGTTCTTGAAAAGTCTGAATCAAACAGTGACAGAAGTGATGCCAGGGGTTAGTTCCTGAAGCTCTGTGGCACTTACAAGAGTCTCAGCAAGCAGAGATGAGCAGTTCCCACTGAGCGTTTTTGCTCTGGTCGTACAGCAGCAATGGGAAGTACTTACCTGTATTTTTGACTCCGGATTGTCCTGATGCTAAAAGCCCAATGAGGACACAGGCTATGATCGCCACCAGGCAGAAGAGGACGATCAGGGTGATTTCCAGCCCACTGAACTTCCTCTTGCCCATCTGGACCCAGAGAAACCCCATTGGTATAAGGAAAACACAAGTAACAGCTTTGAAAACTCTATAAATTACATTACTAATTTAATAGATTAGCAAAATTTATAAATTACTCAGCTTTTAAACCATGTCCCCTAATCCCAGGGTTTAAATAACACACTCCTTAAGGACTATGTGCAATAAATCTCTTATTCAGGATAATTCACACAGCACAGATTACTGCATTATTACACTAGTGGGCAATCACTGAGAAATGTATTTTGTTCCCTGAAAACCACTTTACACACAAACCACAATTTTCTCCTGAGATTAACTATGGAGTTTCTTACATGTTACTGAAACTCCTGAAACAGAAAACAAACAAAATCCCCTTACTTTTTTTTTTCTTTTCTTTTTTGCAAGTTTTCTTTCCTTCTTTAGAACAAACACAAACTATACTCTGTGTTATAAAGTAGGATGTTGATTTGTTAAAAACGTACTTGACAAAAACCTCTAATGAGCTCTGATTGCATGCTCATGACACATGGAGTAAGGCATAGGTAACAGGGAAAGTTACTTATTTGTAAAGTGGAAGAATATGCCATGCGTATAATCCCATGGGATTTCACAAGGGCTGCAGTTCAGTGAAAGCAGAAGAAACTGCCACAAGAGGTACGCTGGTTGCTGCTGAAATCACAACTGAAACGAGGGAGAGGATGTAGGTGGATTCAGCGCCTTAAAATGCCATGTAAAACTTGTGTTTTTCCCAGTATTGCTTTTTTTGTGAGGCACAGTGGAGCAAGGCATGCTGCGCCAAGGGGGCTGTGCTGGCTGCAGAGCCAGCTGCTCAGCCCTGTGCGAAGAACACCACCGTACCATTAACGTTGAACTGCACACCAGCAATAGAACCAATTAAAACTAATCTCCAGCAACCAGATCAATATACACTGGCAGCTGCTACTGCATTTAACATTTGGTTAAGAACATTTAACCTTATAAAACAGCCTCTAAATACAGAAAACTTGGTTCTTTTTAGTCAAAGCAAGAAAGTGCGTGAATACATGTGCATTGCACTGGCATATCAAAATACGTTCACATGTTTGTATTGGGTTTAGGTGGCAAGGTGTTTGCAGCTGGAGGCTGCAGGGGCATCTTCTGTGAGAAGAGACCAGGGGCTGCCCCATGTCGGGCAGAGCCAGTTCCAGCCGGCTCCAAAATGAATGCACCATTGGCCAAAGATGAACCCATCAGCGATGCTGGTGGCATCTGTGTGATACCACTTGAGAAAGGACAAAAAAACACTGCACAGCAGCTGTGAGAGAGAGGTGTGAGGAAAAAATGTGACAGAAACAACCCTGCAGACACCAAGGTCAGTGAAGTATATCCTATCACCCCACCTGCACCCCTACTCATGGAAATCTCGCAGCAACAGGAATGAACAAAGAGTAAAAGCGATACTGGCCCATCAACAGTCCCCAGAAGAATAAAGCTAGCGCTTAGATAACTAAGTGCTTTTCAGTATGGTGATTAATAAAGAAGCTTTCATAAATAGCATAGTGTTATTCATATTTCTCCGTTAATATCAAAATTTATAGCCATTTTTAATATTATCATTATAGTTACTCCCCCAGGGAATATTGTATTTAAAGTCTGCAGCTACACCGTGTATTGGAAAGCATACATCTTAAGGCCTCTTCTTCAGTATGAGGGAATCACACTCCAGCAGTTCCTCTCCTGAGTTCCCTTTAACATTGCCTGAATACATGTTGACGAGGAGCCTTAAAACATATTTTTCTGAAAAATAGAATTTTACTAAAATTCTTGTCATCAAGCCCTCCCCCACCCCTCCCTCACCCCCACCTCCAACTGTAACGTTGCATTTCAGTTCTTTCCTTCTCATGGTCTCCCCCAAGACCTGAGACTTTAGAGATAAGGTTTTATAATTTATAAATGTAAGTTCTGTTGTGTGATGTGTACTCAGCAGTGAGGTAAAGGTCTCCAGAAACTTGGATGCAATAGAAGGAATGACATACCTTAAAGCCCCTCTGCTTCCTTCATCTGCTGCTCTTGATTGTAAAGTTCTATATCAAAACCAATGCTTTATGCTTTGCTGTTATCAGTCCATTGCATTGTTTGCTAACCGATCTACCAATGGCAGACACATACATAATTACAGACAGATTGCAGAAACTCTCTTTGGACTGAACATAGTTACTGTGATTATTGCAGTCAAGGAATGGCTGGTTAATTAATAATATTTTTGTCCAATATGACGCATGAGATTCTGCAAATGACAGAAAAGTGACAATAAAATGCCAATAAGCTTATCCATGTTGCATAACTAAACAGTTTTTATTCTCTTCTTTTTCCATATCTTTGTTACTAGAACTTTCATGGAACCTTCACATTCTTTGTCTATCGTTTCTGCTTTAAGCACCACATGTAGTCATTAAATGTTCCCAATGAGGAAGAGAGCTATTAAAATAGTTGCAGGAGAGAACTGAATTTATGACTATTAAAACTTATTTAGGAATGAACTATAAAGTATTAATTTTAATATTAATATAAACAGATTTCATGGGATACTAACAATAAATGCCAAAAGCAGAAGAAAAAGATGAAAGACTAACATGGAAAAGAGTTTATAGGGAAGAAGTTTCAATCATAATCTTAATATGAAACCTTCATATGTAACTGGGTTTTGTCTTTTTCTCAGAACGGATAGATAGAATCTTAACATTAAATCTTTATATTCCTATGGAAAGCTTTCAATTCATACTATTAAAGTATTTACAGGTTATTTTTCAGTAATGTAGAAATGGCTGAGAAATGCCACTTGTGTTTTTTGAACTGTTCACAAATTTATGCAATTTCCTGAACATCTCACCTCCCGTTGTGAAGTGCAGCAATGAGATGTGTCCCCTCTGAGCACAAAGGGAATGGTCCTCTTTTCCTTAGTCAGCATTTAAAAGAAAGAAAATCAATCATATATATAGAGCACTGGGCCTCTCCTGTAACCATCCGTCTTTACGCAAATCAATGCCACCACTCTCAATGACTGGTTTTGAAATGCAGCCTGTTATTTAGCTGTCTCACCCTCTCCATTTCATTGTAACATCATGCATGTCTATGTGTGCAAGTAAGCTCTGGAAATGTAATTCTAATATCCCTCTCAATATTGCTAATATGCTGCTTTATGAGTGCATATTGAGAAATAATGGTTTCACATGGATTATGAAGATATCAATGGTTTGGAAGGCCTGGGAGTTTTGTTTGATGTATATCTGTTTTCTGAGGTTTATATCTTCATTCAACTGTTCCAGGAAAGTACTCAGTCCTGCAAAGCATATGGCCATGTGTTTCATTTAAACATGTCTTTAATCACCCTGCCATCAATATAACCATTTCCTTAAGTGCTTTCCTGAATTCACATCACAGTGCTACAAACCTATATTATCAATCACCTAGTGAACATTTTCTATGCAACTTGAAAGCGTAAAAGCACTGAACAAAAAGGTCTCACAAGAGGGTTAACCAGCAGGTTTCCTAGCTAAGTATATTTTCCATTAGTCTACAAAGGATATCAAAAACAGGGCTTTCAGGTCAAGATGTGATATTGAACTCCAAGGAGCAGGAATAGGCTTTTCAGTTGGGGACACTGAGAGACCATAAAGGCAACCCAAAACTCTATTAAATCAAGAGCTGGAACAGCACGGTCACTGCTGTGTCCTGTTTTGGTTTCCAGGAATTAAAAGCTGATTCATTTCTGACAGCTGGTAAGCAGAATTACTAGAAGCCTAGGAGTATAGGCTAGACTGTAGAGAATAGTGTAGGAAAGCAAGCTAGGAAATTAGGTACTGTTAAAAATGTAGTCATTTAAAAGGAGACATTTATCTCTTAGTTTTTAACAGGTCCATTTTTAATTAAATCACATGCAACTTGAAACACTTGTTAGCTGGCCATAGTTAGCTCCCTGGTTGTATTCATTCAGACAGTTGTACTAATAATTGAGTTTCCAGCTAAGGGACCATGTTAGGAAAAAGGAATAGCTTATGCTTTTTCTATACTTTCACAAGATTTGTTTTTTCACTGTTTCGGTATCAAACATTTACTTTAAGTTACAGTTTGGAGCCCTTAATTCCTGCAAGAAGTGGCTTGCAGATTACCAGTTCAGTCAGGAACATAATCATTAACCATCGTGGAAGGACATCTATCACAGATCCAACGGGAGCACACTCCTGTACTCCCCACATGCAATGTTTGCATGGCTGAAACCACTCCTCAATCGCAGTTCAGCAAACTGGGAGCTCTTCAGTGCAGCTATGGTCATATTCAAGGAAGGAAGAATGCTGAGCAGTTTTTAGAGGCAGCAGTGGGGAACTCTGTGCTCAAAGACTCATCCCTTAAGCCTGGGAAAAAGAAATCTTGATTTACCTTCTGCACATGACAAGGCAGCTGCCAACTGAGGTCTCCTCCTACTCTGAAATAGTAGATGCATCCCTTGTTCCTTCAGGAGAAGGAGATACCAGCCCTTATCACCTTTCTGTGTACTTAAGTGCAAGCGACTGTTCAGTGCAAAGAGCCATATGTCTGCGCTCCACTCCCATGTCAGCTACTCATTAACTGACTGTCAGCTGCCAATCATCATGCATTCATCATCTGCTTGCTTCATGATTTTTCCATATGGGTAATGAAGATGAAAATAGTTCTGTGAATGCTTCTAAAGTCTTTAGATGAAAGGCACTGTGTGAAAGCAAGATAATGGTCTTACCAAGACACAACCTGAAACAAAACCAAGCAAAGATGGGAAAGCTTCAGTGAGAGCTGCGAGAAGATTCTGCTTTAACAACTGATATAGTTCAGATCTGAACAGATTTGCATTACTCTGGTGTGAATAGAATATTCAGGGCCGCAATGAAACATATGTGTCACTGTGAGGTCACGTTAAGCAAATTATGGTTTGATTAGTGACGTATAGAGCATTTTACCTAGAGCACAGAAAAGGGTCCAGCCTCTCTAAGGAGTCACTGGATTGTTATCCCAGGGAGCCTTACAGCTCCTGAAGTTTCTGGCTGCTATGCCCCTCTGGACAAATGCCTTGTGGTCTGTGACCTGAGGCGCCGGTCCCCAGTCACCTGCTCTGGTAGAGGGACCCCATGGCTCCCCCACACTCAGGCTCCTCTCCTAGTTGTGGGGACAGGGGGACCATGCACAAGTACTCCCCTGGCAGTACGGGCACAATCGTACTACAGTTTATATCTAAATATATCTGCATATATCTGAACATTACAGATTCCGCATACATTGAGTAGTAACTTACTTCTCCTGAGAGAAAACAAATATACTAGTTGGGCAAAAGTTAAATAACTGCATCAAATCAACATTTGGTGAGAGTCTCAGATTCTACATGATACAATTGACAGGTTGTTGGCAGAAGACCCAATCTGTCCCTGCTGTAACTCTGCTGCCGTAAGTTGGTTCATGCTGGTGATGAATTTGCTCCCAAGAATTTCAGGACATGTTGGCAAACTAATGAGGCAGATGCACACAAGCAGAAAACTGGTCCAAATTCAGCACAACTCTTACAGGGCTCCTGGGAAACCCTTGATAAAATTCCACCATCAAATAACAAGCAGATCACATGGATGTTACTCCTGCCCCCAAATTCTTCCTCTTTGACACTAAAATCACAGAAGACTTGTTCCAGTGTCCAATTAAAAAAATCCAAACCCTTTCAAAAATAGAAGCATAGCTCCTCTTCATACTGAAAAAGGTCAGGTTTTAGAAACTCCATTAGAACAATCCCAGCCCATAGAGAGAGCTAAGAGAAACTGTAACTACCATTTTCCCGTTCTTATATTCATCTGGAGAGAAGACTGGGTGCTTTCAGGGTTATTCCTCTATTTTACATAAATGGTGAGTAAAATACACAGTGCTGAAGCAGAGGATGGAGACTAGGACTCCTTAATTTGAAAAGAGCATCAGCTTTTCAGCTGAAGTCATTGCATGTTCTCTGTGGCTTGATCAGCACTGAATTATTAAACTACCCTGGCACTGCTAAAGAGGAGCAAATGAAAATTTAGGTTGATACCTCTTACCCTTCATTTTTTAAAGATTGTACCATATCTTCTTTATCACACGAGTAAATGGAAACCTAGATAAAGTCCTCAGACCTTTGCAGAACACCACCAAGCAATGTAAGGTGTGATGAGTTTGGTGGAATTCAATCTGAAGAAGGTTCGGCACACACCTTAACCAGCTCTTCAGCAGTCTTCTAAGACTGCAGTGAACATCTGAAATGAGCAATGTGGTTCACAGCACAGCTTTGTCTGCTGCACCACCACCCTCCAGGGCTCTACCAGCACCTGTGAGCTCAGTAAGCAGATGGACTGCGAAGAAAACACCTTCAGAAAGTTCATTAATGGCTATAACAAACTAAATGCTTGCCACACCATAGGCATCTTTTCCCTCTTTTAAGCTTCAATAACCAGTGTTCAGAAAAGAGCTTTGAAAGCCAGTGTGAGGCAGCTCTTTTATGGAAATCTCTAGACAGAAGCCTTACCAGAGTTCCCTGGGAAATTTTTATTGCAGCTCCAAATCTGTGTGTGAAGGCACACTGTTGTTCAACTTTGCAACATGTTATAGGCTGCTGAAGAGGACACAGAAGATTCCTATGTTTAGGAAAAAAACAACAACTGTGAATCAATTTTAAGGAGAAACTGAGCAAGACAACTCCTCATGAAAAAAATAAGAGTAAAAAATACGTACCTGCCCTGGAGTCTCTTTCAGACATCAGACTGAGGTTAATGCAAATCTGGCCAAGCAAGACAAAGAACTGTGAAAGCCTCACAAATGCATTGCAAACATTTTTTCCCCCAAAGAGACTCTGAAGAGAATGAATTTGAATTCATTCAAAGTTGTCTCATTTTCCCAAAGCACCTCACAATTCAAGATCAGATACTGTAATCTCGGTCTCAGACAAAAGTAGTGTTCATTTTATAGCAATTGACAGCCAAAAGATTTTGATTTTTTTTTTACTAACCAGGTACAGAAATAACATCAATTGAATAATTTCATTGTCATGGAAAAGTAGAGCATGTTTAAAGTTCATTTTCAAAGTACATGTATTTCTTCCAAAAGAAATGCAATTAGACATTGTATAAACTCTACCTTTTGTAAATAAATAAGTTTCTGTGTGTCTAAACCGTGGGCCTTTATCCTCATTCAGAAAACACTTTTGAGCCAACAAAGTATGGCAGAGGTAGTGAACATAGTTAAAATTGAATCCCAGTGTTATATATGAATTTTTATTAGGTCAAGTTAGAGGTCGGTACAAGCCATGATAGTGATTGCAAAGAAAAGTATTCCAACTGAAGATACAGAAATTTTGCAGCTCTTAGTGCAAATGAGGAAATTACTTGTTGTGAATCTCTAAAATACAGCAATCATTGCAGAAAGTCTTACTGTAGTTAATGCAGTATATGTTTCTCAGGTGCTTGTGATGATTCAGTTGTTAAAACCTGAAATCAGAAAAAAATTTATAACAAAGCTTCTAAAAAAAACTGAAAGCTCTCATTCTTTTTTTATAGCTAGTGAACACAAAAAGCAGGAACTGAGAAGGAGTCTGATGTAGAAGGAACAAGTGTCATGATGGTTTGAACCATAATCATGAATATAAATCACTTGATTATGTCTGTAAATTAATAACTGCTGTTCTTCAATATAGTAAATGGTAGGTCTTAGTAGAGCCAAATCTTATGTATTGCTACTATTTACTGTCTGTCCTTTCAGCTGAGAAAGGAATCACAAGATTGTTTGAAAAAAGTGTATTTTCTCTTTGGCTATTCATGCTTCAAAATGTGGAAATATCAAAATGTGTTTCACAGCGTTGCTTGATCAAAATCTATTGTCTGATTCTTTATTTTTTAAGCTGTAATGAGATATCATTAGGGATATTCAAAAATGTAGTGTCCTACAAGTAAGTGATTTGAACCTGCCATTTGTAGCTGACAATGTTAACTTTAGGGTTGACTTCACTGCCTATAAACAAAGGGGAAAAAGGAGAATTAATATTTGCTTCCAGCTAATTGCTAGCTCCTGATAGTACATAAAATTAAAAAATATACCACCAGTAACTCTCAGCTATGTCCTCACAGCTCTGCTCTGCCATCTCAAGGATGCTCCAAAGGGGTTAGTATCGTTCATGTCCTTAAGGAAGTTCTGGGCTGCTGCAGCACATTCACACTGAAGCCTACTGAGGGCGTCTACAGGCCTATAAGGTCCAACAGCTGCCTCCGTGCCACCCCCCTCAAACTTCTTTGTGTCCCTCCTCCTTCATCTTGACCTTCTTAAGGGTCAGACAGTCTCTTTAGCAATGACCCTGATCTTCCTGTTCTGCTTCGGGCAATGTGCAGAGCATGGAAAGGCATTTTTGATTTGCAGTTTGATAAAAACACCCATCATAGCAAAGCTGAAAAAAACCCCAAACACAGAGAAGTTTAATTCATTAGTACTTATTCCTCCTCAAATATCTTAATTCACAGTTTGAGTCAGCTAGAAAAATTACTTTAACAGAGATCAGTTGCTTTTTCAAGAAATCTTGACTTTTCAGAAAATGAAGGTATTATTGAAGGGTGGAACTTGGCAGTGTGTTAAATCTGAATTGCTCATGAGGCATGTCATAAGCTGACAGACCAAGCCCATTTTGGAGTCTTATTGCTGGGAACAGCTGTTAGGCGTTACTCTCAAGTCTTCATTCTCTCAAATTTTTCAGCCTTATGTGATTTCTTTTTTTGTGTGTGTGTTTCTTCCTACCTGAAATGTACCAGCAGAAAGGAATCTCCACCTCTGCTAGCATATCTAGAGACATCAGAGACATTTTCTGAACATGGACACGTCTAGGTTAACATTCAAGTTACAGTTCATTGCTTTGAGTAAAAAAAATATGTATTGCTTCATATGAAACCTAATTGGTGAAAAATTGAAGAACTGGTTTCAGGAAATAAAAATGCATGTATCAGCTATTAAAACTCTTTAAAAAGAGAGTGCTCTCCCCCCTTTTGAGTCCTTACAAAAGAGGGAAAACTGTCTCTTAGACCTCCCAAGGCATCTCATTAATTTTTTGCCTTCTAGAAATTGATAAATTCACATATGTGCTTAACTAAAGCACATACAGTCTAGGAATTCAACCATAGGCAAAACAGAGTCTTGGATTTAAGAGCCCAAATCACACCAGTCTGTATTTAGGCTGTCAAAATGCACACTAATATAAAATAAATACTTATATGACTACCTACTTGTGCCCATTTGAAGACACATATGCACAGACCACTAGGAAGCCCAAGAGTCTGCCAACCCCAAGGATTCTTGAGTCATACATCAGGCAGATCCAAAATAGTAATTGATATATTTTCTAATGCTATTTAAAAAAAAAACCCAAAAAACCCAAAAAAACAACAAACCAAAAAAATGGGGACTCTCTGATTTTCTTGGTTTGTGAAGTTGCATATGCACATTTTTTACTCTTTTGTGCAACCAGGAAGGCGAGAAACTTTAGTTATTCTTTTTAAATGAAGGTTAGTATCTTCATTAGAAAAATAAAAAAAAGATACCAAGTATTTTAAGGTGAAATTATGGAGCTGCAATACTGACATTAACCTAAAAGCAATAAAAAACTCCAGTTAGTAAATAACACTCAAAACACACCTTATTAAGTCCTAACTTCATTATCCACAATTCCTAACCTATTACATTTTTTTCAGGTCATTATTGAACAAAAGCTGAAATGACAGATTGTCTCCCAGCTTTTGGAGTGAGGAAAAGATAATTCTGAAAGTAGCTGCTTAATGAAATCACTGTTTTGACCCTTTGCATTTTTTTTTGTCAAATCTTGTCTGCTGACTGTTTCTATGACTTTCCTTGTCCTTGCTGCAGATGGTCCTCCAGCCAGTGCCTGTGCTTCTTGCTGCTACTGAGCAGGAAACAAAGCAAAGCCACAATTATTACATACTGATTCCTCCCAGCTATTTACTTATTTAGACATTTTATTACAATGCATTATTCAGTTTTGCAATTTTTTCCAATAAAAATAATAGATGTTCATTGTAAAAACCCAAAAGGATTAAAGGCTTGGGAGCTTTTTTAAAAAAGGGTGAATATTTAATATTCACATATTTGCAATAATAACCGAAAGATTTTAATAATATCAGTGCCAAGAATCTAATTTTCTTACACCTCCATTTCTATATGGTAATTTATTAACCACTCAGCAGGCAGGCTGGTCTGCGTAAGTGACATGAGGGCTCATGCAGGCAGTATGGATGAGCTCATGCTTACACCATTCAAGATGTGGGAAACCTCAAAGTTCAAAGATATATGATCTCCATTAGCATAGTCCCCTCCATGTCATTTAAACTACATAATGACTGCTAAACTGTAGCCTTGCACCTGGTGATAATGTTTGCATAGCTATGACGAAGGATTAAAATCCTGAAATGTTAATCCCCTTAGATGCTTCTATTTTACACATGCATGCCTTACAAATCCTTAAAGGTTCTGATCATACTGGTTTCAAGGTTTTCTCTATAAACACAACAGCTGGCAGCTTTTAAAAAAAACCCAAAACAACAACACCTGATATTTTTACAGTCACTTGTAATCTCAAGTAGGGGTCTGAACGAAAACATCAGAGTGTCAGACTTTGAACAAAGCTTTGGGGCTGGCAATGCTGCAAGTGTTATTGTGTAGGCCACACCTTCCACAAACAATGATACAGAGGGAGCTGTACTTACACCCAATTCCAGAAAAACCTCAGCTTTCCTCTTGGGCAAGTCTGTATGCATTGACTGACTTTGCTTAACTGAATTGCTTTCTACTCACTGAAGATCTGGTGTGTTCAGTGGTAGAAGGTTACAACTCATTTTCCCTCTTCCAGATGTCCAGATTAGAAAACGTGATCCTCTTCTTCAGCCCACTGGATCTTCCTCTGCCAGCTCCATAGGTACGCTTATCCTTCCTTGAGTCCTAAGCGAGTTCAGAGACAGAAGCAGCAGATAATACAAAGGTGCATGGTGCAGAGCATTTGCTGGGCTGCTGTTCTCTGGTGATAATGTTTATTTCTTGACACTCTGGTCACATCATGGGCACAGCAAACACCACAAAAACCCAGTCAAGGCACAGTAGCTGAAAATTATTAGAAGCAGCTCCAAAAATCAGCAGGTACAGTTTTTACGTGTTCAAGGAAGACACAAACACTCCTTCCCTCTATACCTTGACATGTTAACATCATCATTCATTAACCACGAGACTCATGCATCTTGCAGCTCATTTGAGGTTCTTTAATATCACTGTCACTGCAAGGCTCAGCACCATAAATTTTTGCATTGCTCTATCCCATTAATATAAGTTGTTTTTTTTTACCTTGTCCTCAAGAAGTGTTTACGCTCTCCACATGACAAATCTCCCAGCACAAGTATATTACCTTGTGGCCACCTTATTTCCATTCTAAGATGCTCTCTCATACAATCTCCTCTCCTTTAAACACCACTGCAAAATCATGAGTCCAAACTACATTACTTGCATAGCAAATCATTTTAACACTCAATTCCTTGACTCAAGCTCTTGGCATTACTTAATATAATCAAATAGGGAGGAAAATACCTCAGTGACTCCGTCTGGGGTAGAAAGCTACTAGGACCGGGCAATCCTCTTCTCTTTGATGGCTGCTGGGAGAGCAAAACTCCCAGTCTAGCCTGCAGCTAAATGACTTTGCAACTTGAGTGACCCCACGGTGCACAGGAGAGTCTGAACAGAGTCACGATCTGCGGAGAATCGGACACTTACGTGTCCCACAAGATCACCAGTAGACAATGGCTCTTGAATGAGAAAAAGGTAGGGGAGACACGGAGAGAGATTGGAAAGACAGGAGCAGGGAACTAGCCAAACTGAGGAAAAAAACCTCAATCCCATCATTTTTGTAGTCTAAAATTGGTGTCTCTACAGGATGCAAAAGTGGCCAAGGGGCATACTGATAATGCTTTTTCCTGGGAGCAGGATAACTTTTATGATAGGTGCTTAGGCAGCTCCCATAAGAAGCCAAGGTTGCTACCCTGCCAGCAGAAGAAAGGAGTGTCTGCAACGTCCTTGGGCAAACAGGCAAACTATGGGTTATGCTAGAGCCAAGATGAGCTGGCAATTATTTTCATAGTGACCAGCACACCAGCAGCACCCTAAGAAATACCCCTTAAATTACCAAAACAACAGCAGCAGCTCTGTGGGAACTTAGTTATCCTTACAGTTAATACTACTTCTTTATCAAGACTTCCTTAAAAACGTGGTTCAATCTTTTACCAGCTCTACAGATTTAACAATGCATCACTCATTCTAGGAAAATTTTGCTCCAAGGAAGGAACAGCTTGACTACCAGCGTGACCTTGTTCTGTCCATAAAGTTTACTAGAGTTGAATAAAGAATTTCATTTCAGTTGATAATACACTTTTGTGAATATATATAATTAACCCAAATTAATTTTAAAATGAATAGAGAAATTGGAAAATTAAAGCAAATGAAGTTGTTACTATAGTAATATGAAACTTCACATAACAGTCCTAATTTATCATGAAGAAAATATGAAAGCTAATGAATTCAGTACATGACATCTTTCCACAAAGGAGTAACTTTACCTAATTTTAGCCTGAGAAGGCTTTTTTCTAACTCTTATTGAAATCTTATTTCCTGTAACAAAGGGCCATACAGCTGACAAATTTTACCAGAAAGATTTTCAAAATTAGGAATGGAATATGACATTTTTCTCCCTGAAGCATCAGCAAGATCTCCCAATGCTAATGTGTTTATATTTTGTCATATCTAGTAGGTTGATGGTATTGAGGTGTCATAAGAAGGATGAAAAGAAAAGGTAAGGTGGTCTTTAAAAATAGGTATAGTCTTTTAAAATAAGTATGGGGTCATACCTATGTGTAGTGTAGGATGAATCAAGTCTTCTGTAATTTTTTTTTTCAACATCTTTTTATGTATGAAGGAAAAAATGTAAGCTTCAGAATACATGGGGTCACTTTTCATATACTTTTTAGTACTTCTCCTTCTGGTTCAAGTTCTGTATAGCACTATTACCCAAAGCTGTATTCCAGTAATATTTATCTCAAATCAAACACTTGACTGTAACATAGGACACTTCATTGCACTATAATATCTTTGCTATCGTCTTACATGATATTGTCAGACACAAACCAAAGGAGAACAGGGATCTCTGAATGGAATTATTTTAAGAAAGGAAAGACTACTCCCAAAGGAAAGTACTACTTGGAGTAACTGTGTTAATTCTGAATTCTGTAAAATAATGCTTTTAAAAGACAGATCACTTCCATTGAAAATGCTTCTACTTGTTAAATAATCTGTAGATTATTAAAAATCTACATAACTAAACTTAAAAAAAAGTCAGTTTGCACAAGGGCTTATAAAAGTGTATCTAGTTTATTAACAACTGTTTAATAACAAATAATGGTAGAAAAAAATACAAGCTCTCCAAATATATTCTATAAAGTTCTTATTTTTTAAATCCATGAAATCCAGAAATCCCTCAAAATCTTTCCAAAGTTACTAATTTCAGAGTTGTGGTTGTAAGGATCACTGTATCCTCCAAAGGGATCCAGGAAAATCTTCCACTTAGTTTATTAGAAAAGAAGAATAGTCTCCTTTGCTTACTGACTTTCCTTCCCCAGGAACCACGCTACCGGGACCTGCAGATAGTGCTGCACCTCAGTCTGACTTTCTTTTCTCCCCAGATTTCCTACTAGGGAAGGAAATCCTCCACCTCTGCCTCCTTCCCTTTTATTCCAGTCCAATGATCACTACCGAAATCCTTACAGTCTTAAAGCTGTAAACAGCAGCTCATGTCTAGATTCTCTCAATTATAAAAGATTAGAAGGTCAGGAATGCATCCTCTCTTAGCCTTACTGATATTTTACCTGGAAAGGATATAAACAACTAAGATTGTAGGTGGATAAGAACTCCTCTTAACTACACAGCCACAGTGGGATCACAGTGTAGTTATAACAGGAATGCATGTCCAGTAATGATGGAGGGATATGCATTAGACTGTTAGGTCTAAATTAGTATTAAATAAGGACCTTGTTAAAGGAAAGATTTTTCTGTGTGAATTGGAAGAAGTACAGCTGGTGACACATGTCGAAAGGGAATGGAAGGCAATCTCAATGGCAAAATAATAAATAAAATGCCAAAACTGCTGTAATACTATTGACAGAAAAATTATTATTCACCCACCAGAAAACATCTCAGGATCATTGAAAATGAGCTGAGCACTTGTGGCCACAAGTGTTCATGTGGAGATACAGAGGTGATAAATATGAGAGAGAAAGACAGGAAAAGAATATTGTGGCAAAAAAAAGTCTTATATAGACATAAATGTCTCAAAGATTTGATGAGAGAGTTATGTAATGCCATTAAAAAGTGGAAAAATGATAAAACAAAGGGCAATTGGATACTGTTAGACTATGATGACACTCGGATATAAGGAATTTTCGGTCCCCCTTTACTAGAAAATATCTACTTTATTTAGAGCATCTAATTTAAAATATAATGGTTGTCTGGTGTATGTATTTGTACCAGGTTGAAACAATACAGCATTTGTAACTTTAAAACAATATTGCATAACTTAAGTTTTACTGTCTGAGTCAAAAACTTGAGGTATCATCAAATCAATATTACTGCCTAGGTGATTATTGCAATTGGAATGGGGTAAATTCTCAAAACTGAAAGTCTAGAAAATTGTGCAACAAATCATAAAACTAGCTCAGGAATGATATATAAGTTTGTGGAGACACTCTTGCTACCATAAGATAAATTACTCTTGAACATTTGAACCAAGTTCTCCTTAGAAAGTGAAGGATATTACAGTATCCTTTCAATGGTGGCATTACTCAGAAAGCTTGTTTTCATGCCAGATATCACACTGCTTCCAATGAAATATTATGCTAATATCTGAAGAGACATATTTCTGTAAAATGGTCTTAGAATGTTGCCTATATTCTTTGAGGGCTATATTTCAGGAAATGTATGACTATTTTTCTTTTCTTTGGACTGCTATCTGTTTTCAGCAGAACTTCCAAAATTTACTGGCAGCCCATTGAGTTACAATGATTAAAAAAAAAAAAAAAATCATGAAGATTAAATGTGAGTAAGTTGCTATGTAAATTAGCCTATTTATAGCTTTATCAAAACCAAACATTTCCAAAATTTTTATTTGTTCAATTCATGTGTATTTAATGGCAAAATTGTATGTGTCTTCAGAAGTTTGACTACATAATATGAAATTTCTGTGATTTGGCACACAAAAAAAAGGACAAAATGTTTGGCTGTGCTTATTTAAGAAAAACATACCCAAGCGAGAATTACCTTCTAACTCAGAAGCAAACCATGTAGGATCATCTGAGTTGATCATCCATGCCTGATGGTAGCCAACTGAGAATGGTCCTGAAACAAAGAAATTATGGGCAGAATTATGGCCTCAAATCCATGCAGGTAACACCAAACGTATCTTTTTTTACAAAATTTGGCATGCGTGAAGTTAGCCAGAGATTCTACTCTGAAAAAACATGGAGTTTTACATTCAGTTCTCAGTTTTGAAAGACAAGTTACACTGATGTGCCGTACTGCTTAAAATACAGATTTTGCATCGCATGGAGACCTTGTAACCTTCAACAGTACTGAAACGTGACTGCTTTATACACATAATATCTTAATATGAATCGACTATACTAGTATGTTTTTATAATTAAAAGTATTTTAAGATGCCAAAGAGGCAGTATGAAAGTTGAAAGATAGTTTTAAAACAATGAGAAAATTCAGTGGTATGGCCAACGTTGTTTGGCAGGCATCTTAGCTCCATTGCACAGTGTAGTCTTTGCCCAATTCAAGTTGAAGCCTGGTGATTGTCAGGAGCTGTGAGAAAGCAAAACAAAACGAACAATTAGTAACTCTGCCCTGAAGATCCACTGCTTTGTCTGTCTTCAATAGAGAATATAGTGCTTTCTCATTTTAGGTTACAAGAATTTATTCCTCTTCCTTTGCTTTTGTGTTTGTAACACTATAAATATAGTTTAACCAGCATAGATTTTTGGATTTCTGATCATGAGATTCTGATCCTTTCCCTTCATTCAGAGGCCCTTTTAGAGCTGA
>NW_008824049.1:54883-62350 GCF_000699105.1 Pygoscelis adeliae
CAGCAGGAAATACAGATATAGTAGAGGAGCTATAACCTTTAAGCTGAATAACAGAGTCGTCACAAGACCGAACAACAAAGGCTCAGAACTGGAAGGTGGTTTCGATCGGGGCAATAAAGGAGTGACAGGCATAGCGTAACTTGGGGTTTTTATGCCGCAGCCCCCTGCCAGAGAAAAGAGCTGGACTGGTGACTCGACACGTCCCTGCGCCCCATGAACTGGTTATGAGATCGATACCAAAACAGCCAAACCTACCGGGTCAAGTACAGGGGAAATAAGCAGCCCAGGGCCCCACAGGAACTGCCTATCGACACTCCACGTCACTTCATCAGAGTAGAACCTGGGCAAGTGGGAAGGATATAGCAGCAACTCGTTTTTCGTGAACTATACCATCATCAGCAATCCCCATATTTCAGGGTACTGATTGTCTAGAATCATGACTGAAGAATGCCAGCTCAAAATTGCCCTCTTTTTTTTTTTTTTAATCTGAGGCAATCTGAAGATGAGAAGGTAAGGTCTTACTAGTTTAGTCAGTATTCTCTACACATGTGTGAAAGTGTAGGTGTGCGTGTGTTCTTGACACAGCTTATTCAAGAGTTTCCAGGCAAGGAAACATATATTCTAATGTATATATATGACGGTGGAGAATAATTTGATTAGCTGACAATAGCACCTCATAGCAACTCAGAAGAGTGACTGACAATAATGTATGCATATATGCAGAAATTACAGATGGTTTCTGATTATTCTTCTGATTACTCTAAAATGGTATTTCATGAATTGAGAAGTTGTCTATATATATTCCAACGTGCATTTTCACAGGCTGTATTTGCTTAGATAGTCCGTAACAACATTTAATGTGTCTGATTTTTTTATTCCTCATGAAACTATCACAAAGGCTGGTGAGTAAACTTACTCATGCAAAACTGGCCGTACAACTGTGTCTCCCTGAGTATGAGCTTTATAAAAGAGTGTATACAGGTAGGGCAGCAAAGTGTAGTGAATGTTCAAGTAATACTTGAACATATCAATACTTGAACATTGTTCAAGTAATACTTGGAGGTTTTCACCAAGACTGAATCAGGTCCAAACACAGCTGGATCCTGAGGCTGAAAACAAATATCAGATGATTATCATTTTCATCATGCAGAAAACACTCTGCCAAACATGTGAAAAGTGGCTGCTGTTTCAGAGAGGCAGAAATTCAGTGGTGCACATCTGCATGGTGTTTGCCTTCTGGGTGGTGTGGCCTGAGGTCCTGCTCCTCCAGGCTCACCATGTTTTCCACTACACATCCCTCCTTGCCCACCTTCAATGGCTGAGCCATTCAACACATTTGTACCTTTCTTCTTTCCAATTCAACTATGTGTTAAACTGACTACTAGTCAATACTGCCCATCATTCTATTTCTTCCAAACCTTTACCTTCCTCTTTGGTGTTAATATGCATACATTAGTAAAAAAGCTCAAGAGTCATACAAATTTAAATCATGGAAAGGAATTTGGCTATTTCCCTTATAAATGGATGTCTCTATTTCATTTGAAATTATAGGGAAAACACCAAAGCATTTCACATCGATCACTAGTGTTTAAAAATTACTAGAAGTAACAGGTAGCTTGGGATATATACGATAACATGTTTTTTACCCACATTTATCTCACCATACATACAGAGCCACAGTAATCAAAGTAAGTGGCTTAAACCAGAAATCAATAACTGGAAAAAAAGGTGTTTTCTTAAAAGGGATTAATTTGGAAGTGAAAATTCTTGTTGTTTTGGAAAATGGAGGCCACGTACTGTTCTGAAACCTTTTTGCAAATATTTTAAGACACATTCCTTACTTTTGATATGGCCATGGAATATTCATAAAGGCTGTGGACGTCATACTGTTTCCCCTACTTCTGCACTGCATCCGTACAAAGTGTCTTGGAAAACATGAGCTTATCAAGAATACCTTCAATAAAGGACTACAAATATCACTTTTAAAGCACATTTTGATTCTGACTACTTCCAAACTTTTCTTTAATGCACATTCATGACTTTCAAGCCTTTTTTTCTCTTTAATGTTTGCATTAAGGCCAGTACTACTACTACCAAAACAAAATGCTACTCTTGGTTGCTGGTTTGATACATCTTTGCTTTGTGACATTTTCTGCTCTTGAGCTTTACATACTTCATGACAACACACAAATAGCAAAAGAATTCATCTATTACTGCTAACACCTCCATAAATGCAGCTTTGCTAAGGGAGTGGAATTTAGTACATCGATGGATAATGTGCTTCAGTTTGTTCAGTGCATAAAATTATTAACTCACTGACTAACTCAGCCCACTGCACAGGCTCCAGATAGCTTTCTGACCTTCAGGATTCCATCACAATCTTCAAGTTAACTGTGAGCTACTCAGTGCTTATATTGTGTACGCAAAATACTTCTAAACGCTTAGAGTAATGGCTGCCATCAGATATCTGGAGACAACTTTAAAATGTTACATGCTACAGTATTTAAAAAAATAGGACATCTACATCAGCTCAGTTTTGATCCCAATCCCACAGATCATTTAAAAAGATATTTAACTGCAATGCTGGGAGCTACAGAGAAAGCTTTCTTACCCATGGCATTGCTATTCATTAGGAAAACACCAAAGGAGGCTCCAGTGCTGTCTTCCAAACACAGGAAGAAAGTTTGAACTCCATATAAGTTATGCATTGCCTTAAAGGATAAAAAGGAAAAGTCAGCTGATTAAAATCTAATAACAGTATCTGTTCTGGGATATTTCAAAATATATCCCAGGTAGAACTTCAAACTTCTCAAAATATAACAAACAACAACAAAAAAAAATCCTAACACCTTCCTACTGTTCTGTTTTCTTTTCCTGGCGTTCCTCTCCTTTATGAGAACATTGTCAATTAAAACAAATGTTTCCCCAAATATGTAGATAACATGAGCAAGCAGATATGATGGATCTTCAGGCAAGTCTGCGTATATTGCAGTACTATTTCTGGGTAATATACATGCACATCAAGTGAACAATAGAATCTGAAAAGTGCTTTCATCACCTTTCACCATAGATTAGATTTTATATCTAATCTATATTTATATTAATCCTGTGAGGCAATCATTTTTACATCTAATCTATGGAAATAAGAGAGTGCCTTGCTGCTTTTTTTTATTTCCTTTCTAATGTTTTTTCCATTATTATTAGCAACAAAAACCTTAGAACTTTTAACAATTGTTGCAATAGTTGTGCTTCTTCCCCTGCAAAAGAAAACTCGGAACAAATGAATGAGAAACAGAACTTGAGCAATTTGAAATTAGCCTAACTTGATTCTGTTCACTGTTAGTTTAACTTAATGAGTTTATACTCAATAGAGCTGTTCAGGTAAGAACTATCTTCAAACCTCCACATATTAATTATTAAGAAAAGGCAGTTTATAAGATGAATATTTAGTAGAGAGAGAAAATAAATGGGATTATTTCTATAATAGAGCTTGTTTATAGTGAGACAAATGTGAGCTAATTCAGATTTTGGTCCTGAAAACAAAAACGAGCTTCATGACATTTCACCGGGCCAAATCATACTCTGCATCTCCTTCTCTAGTAATTATATCTTGACAGTGCATAATTAGTTTCTCCTGTCAAATTCCCCCACAGCTACCAAATTTGCAAAGAAAATAAAGAACATTCTCAAAACACGGAAAAGGCAGAAGACTCAGAAGACACGGGAAGTAGAGGCGGGGGTGGGGTGATGTGTGTGTTCATTTCAGTGACACATAGGGCTACTGATATATAATTACAGTCGTCATAACTCCAGCTGGATCTAGACAAGAAGCAGGAAGCTCAGGTCCTTTTGAGGCCCTGAGCATCCCACCAGCAGAGCCGGGAATAGCATGCTGCTAGAGGAGGAAGCTGAGGAGCAGCAATTTTTATGCTTGTCCTACAGGTGCACTCTAATGTTCCCGCTTTCTTAGCTGGGACCTTCCTCTCTGCAACCCCTCCTTCCTAGCTAATGGGGGACAACAGACAAGTGCCACAAATAGAGGAGGGACAGCTTAAGGAGATACAAATCTTCATGGCTCACTTGCAGAAGTATCTACCTGCATCTTTAGATGCCTAATTAATTATAACAACTTAGCTCATGATGATGTCCAGCACTAACATTGTCATCCCCAGTGAGCTCAAACAGACAGTGCTCACCTTGCCACATATCAACCTAACGTTGCAAAGCCTTCTCAGAAAAAACTCCCAGAGAACGTGTCTCAAGGTAAGGGGTATGAATTCCAAATTATTAACTAGTTACATACGGTCGTCTCTCCTGCTAGCTTCTGTTAGTATAGCTCCTATTTCAGCAAAACACTGAAGTGCTCTCTCAGAGTAAAGCAAATGGATTGTTGCTTTGTGAAGCTGAGGTAATAATGACAAATGGTGTTTATTCGAGGCTCATTAGCTAGTTATAAATAAATTACTTTAGGAACTCAAATAAAAAAAACAAACAAGAAATATTAATGTTAACAAATATTCCTTCATTCATGCTCTACATTGATTTCTTTCTCCAAAATGTCCATAACGTGTTGATTATGTACTAGACGTACAGGATTTTCAATGTTTTTTTCATAGCATTAGCTCAAGTGAGTGCTTACAAGCTTTAGCAAATATTTCCCTAGTCAAAGCAAAAGATATTAATGAACATAGCAATAAGATTTGATTGTTTATATCCCCAAAGTACAGAATCACAGAATCATAGAATCATTAAGGTTGGAATAGACCGCTAAGATCATCGAGTCCAACTGTCGATCCAATACCACCATGTCCACTAAACCATGTCCCTAAGTGCTGCATCTACACATCTTTCAAATACTTCCAGGGATGGTGACTCAACCACTTCCCTGGGCAGCCTGTTCCGATGTTTAACCACTCTTTCGGTAAAGAAATTTTTCCTCATGTCCAAAAAAGACAGAAAAGACTGTCTCTGGGAATACAAAGTCAGAAAAAGCAACAAGCAGAAAATGAGTATCCTTGTTTGAATTGGCACCTCACCTGATTTTAACTCATATATACTCAGTGTACCTCTGTTAGCAAATCACTGCAGTGAGGAACTAACAGAGCAATATCGTGTACCTGGTGTGCACAACTATTAAGAGAACTTGGATCAAAGCCTAAGGAAGTCTCTGTGCAGATGCAAGAGTCTTCTAATTATCAAAAAATGGGTGCCCTGGAAATCGTTTTGGAAAGAGACAGCCATTCAGACTATAGGAACAAATAACTGCTGACAAATATATTTTATCTTGTAAAGAGACAGCTGTTAAAGAGAACTTTTCCATCGTTTTCCGAGCTACAAGGATGTTCACTGAAGAAGCATGCGTCATCTGTACTGAATGCTGCACACAGCAATGCATTAGCACATATTGTTGTTGATTTTGTTTATCAGTAGAAACTGAAGGCTCTCATATATTAATGCTTATCAACTGGTTTTCAACTGCACGTCCACACAAAAATCAGAAATCAGGGAACTTTCATGAGTACCGTCTAGTTTTTAGTAACAACATGCCGCGCCTGAAAAGTCTTTAGGGAAAATCTCAGTGGATATTATTAATGTGTCTACTGCATAATAGGCTTGGATTCCAGACGTCATCCGCAAATAATGAAGCATAATAAAACCAGTCCTTACTCCAGAGGGGCCAATATCCCTGCTGAACATGGGCCAGGTTTTCCAGTTAACATCGTGCCGGTACTGTTTATGCACGTGCTCTCCCACGCCATAAATGTTGCTGCTAGGTAGTTTGATTGATAGCTGTAAAAACTGGTCAGCATACTGCAGTGGTCCTATGGTAGTATCAAACCTGATGAAACAAGTTAAAAAAAAAAAATTAAAAAAGTATTTTCCAGTAATTGTTTCTACTCCTTGCAGTTAGAGCTGGATAGCAGGTTCAGGTCTCCACCAGAGACCTGAAGGAGAGGGAGGCGGGACGGTGCGGGGCTGGAGCAGAGCAACCCTTGCACAGACGACGAGGTGAGCGGTGCCCACTGACGCTATAGAAACCTCCCATACAAGTGGCCCATCTATTTTCAGGGGTACGTTTGCACTGCCCTCTTCCACCAAAGCTTCCCGCCCTGCACCTGTTGTTCCGAATCCTGAATCCACTCTCTGTGGCTGCTCACAGCAACAGGGCAGATAGAAAATTTCTGTGGGTGGGCAGAAACACAAAAATAATCCACTCCATCAGATTTTGCAAATCAATTGCAGCTTTTGCTTGCCAGCGAAAACGGACAAGACCCACTCATGAGTCCTGCTAGGCCAGTGACTACAGGGAAAGGCAGACTATGGCTACATGCTAGCTCCCAAATAAACCGAGCGTAGATGAGCGCAGATTAAAGTGATAATGTGATCCTTAGCGTGGTTCAAACCCCATTTGATGGCTATCACATCTCCTGTAGCAAATTCTGCATAAAGCAACTGCTAAGCTTTTTAAGGAACATGAAGTTGGTGGTGTTGAAAATAGATACAGAGACTACTGTATATATCTGTAGAAACAGAACAAGCTGGAGATCAATAATCCTCCTTTACACCTATTAGCAAAACACACAGGAAAAGTCAACTTCATTAATAAAGTTTCTTCTGTTAATTTAGTTTTGCACCTTTCACCATTTCCTTTCATTACAGACAAACAATCCGTCTTCCAAATAAGGATTACGAGAGCTTTAAATACTTAAGCAAAACCTGATTTCACTCCTTGTTTCTATGGGAAGGACTTGGGAAACGGTGGGGAAATCTGAACGGTGATGAGGCAGAGAGCAGCGGGAGGCAGCCCGATTCCTGCCGCAAGGTGCACCAAGGAGCAGCTTACTGCAAGGCAATGGACTCACTGATTTGCCCTCCTTCCTTTACCTCTGCTGAGCTGTCGCAGCCCTAACAGTGAACCAGACTCTAGACTCCCTTGACCAGAAGTGCCTCAAGTTGTGACCCCACCTGCGGTCCCCAATGGTGCCAAAAAGGCTTCATTGGGCATCTTAGGCATCCTCACTCCTGATGGATGGAGGGGACCATCCGTAGGGATGTTTTTCTACAGCCAGGTCTGTGCCCACAACACCACCAAAATGTGGTCATCTTCTATCCTGTGACAAGAATGCTGGGGTTTTGGTCATGTTTATCTTAGCGATACAATTAAGTATCTCCCTAAGAAGCCAAGTGCACAGGAATGGTTGAACCGCTTTGCATTTCCTAAGCAACACCAAATATCATCCTGGGCAAGCATCTCCCACAACTCATGGAATTAATCAAAACATTACATTTCATTCCTTTTGTATGTAATCACGTTCATTTTCCTCCTTCGTCCTTCTAAGATTTTGAACGTTTTGAATTGGAAAATGTATCAAAATTGACCCCTACCCAGAAGTAGTTTGAGTTTCCATCAGTCGTCACTTTTAAAATGAAATAATCATAAATAGAATGCAATTGTGAGTTAAACCA
>NW_008824049.1:68392-87800 GCF_000699105.1 Pygoscelis adeliae
CTTTGGTCAGTTGGGGTCAGCTGTCCCAGCTGTGTCCCTTCCCAAATTCTGTGCACCCCCAGCCTACTCGCTGGTGGGGTGGTGTGTGAAGCAGAAAAGTCCTTGACTTTGTGTAAGCACTGCTCAGCAGTAACTAGAACCTCCCTGTATTATCAACAGTTTCCAGTACAAATCCAAAGCATAGCCCCATACTAGCTACTATGAAGAAAATTAACTCTATCCCAGCCAAAAGCAGCACAAAATGTCAGGCCGAACCAAAAATTTTCAGAAATATATTATTATGTATTATGAATAAACCTGGAAAAAAATGTTTGGTGCAAGAATAAAAAGAACTTATCTCATCAGATTTTAGAAATTAAGAACAGGAAGGACTGAAAACAATACAAACACAAAATATCTAATAGCCCAATCAACAGAAAAAGTATTTGAGCCAAAAACCTAGACTTAAATGCCAGTAAAATAAACCATCAGAAATTCCCATAAGATTAATTCTGTCTGGTTCTGCTTTGAATTCATGTCTCATTCTACTGGTGAATACTGCAACAGCTACTGCATAAGCTTTGTAATTTTGCAAGCCTACAGCCAACACAGTTGGTTATATTAAGACTCCCCAAATAATATTACGTATGGAATTAATTACAGTTTCACTTACCTGTCCAGGAGAAAAAGCTATTCAACACTGTGAGAAAGAAAAACATATCACAGTTACATCAAACCTCATTATTCCCTCAAAATTCTCCTTTCTCCAACATAAATTCATAAAATCTTGTGCACTGACATAAAAAAAAGCACACCCTTACTTCCATCTCCATCCTTGCTTTGGAGATCTTACTGCAGCCTTTCAATACTTAAAGTGGGCTTATAAGAAAGATGGAGACAAACTTTTTAGCAGGGCCTGTTGCGACAGGACAAGGGGGAATGGCTTTAAACTAAAAGAGGGTAGATTTAGACTAGATATAAGGAAGAAATTTTTTATAATAAGGGTGGTGAAACACTGGCACAGGTTCCCCAGAGAGGTGGTGGCTGCCCCATCCCTGGAAACATTCAAGGTCAGGTTGGACGGGGCTCTGAGCAACCTGATCTAGTTGAAGATGTCCCTGCCCACGGCAGGGGATTTGGAGTAGATGACCTTTAGAGGTCCCTTCCAACCCAAACTAGTCTATGATTCTATGATTCTAAAATGGAACTGTATGGAAAGCAGGGTGCTCTATATCACATCCCTGTAAGACAAGTGGTTTCTAATGTGCCAATGCATTAGCAAAAAACACTACAGGTTTTTATGTTTATAATGTATGATGTTCCTCACAATTTGGCTGCTCCCACATAGTCTCCCTGATCCCTTTTTTTCAGCGTTGTCTTTTTTATACTAAAAAATTTTGAAATCATACCAGTTCTATGTTTATAAAACAAGTCCAGTCTTGGGAGAGAGGGATAAAAGCTTTTCATGACAATAATTTCTGAGTCGCACTATTTATTATGTTCATAACTGGTAACTTTACTCATATTATCTGTAGGAAGGATTGACCATGATTCACCTTTGGGTAATGATAAGAACATAACAGCAACACTGACAGTCAGTACTTTACAGTGTCTTTTTTTTTTTTTTTACAGCGCTTACAGTGATTTTTTTTCTTTCCTCACTTGAATATCCATGTTCTTGAAAAGTCTGAATCAAACAGTGACAGAAGTGATGCCAGGGGTTAGTTCCTGAAGCTCTGTGGCACTTACAAGAGTCTCAGCAAGCAGAGATGAGCAGTTCCCACTGAGCGTTTTTGCTCTGGTCGTACAGCAGCAATGGGAAGTACTTACCTGTATTTTTGACTCCGGATTGTCCTGATGCTAAAAGCCCAATGAGGACACAGGCTATGATCGCCACCAGGCAGAAGAGGACGATCAGGGTGATTTCCAGCCCACTGAACTTCCTCTTGCCCATCTGGACCCAGAGAAACCCCATTGGTATAAGGAAAACACAAGTAACAGCTTTGAAAACTCTATAAATTACATTACTAATTTAATAGATTAGCAAAATTTATAAATTACTCAGCTTTTAAACCATGTCCCCTAATCCCAGGGTTTAAATAACACACTCCTTAAGGACTATGTGCAATAAATCTCTTATTCAGGATAATTCACACAGCACAGATTACTGCATTATTACACTAGTGGGCAATCACTGAGAAATGTATTTTGTTCCCTGAAAACCACTTTACACACAAACCACAATTTTCTCCTGAGATTAACTATGGAGTTTCTTACATGTTACTGAAACTCCTGAAACAGAAAACAAACAAAATCCCCTTACTTTTTTTTTTCTTTTCTTTTTTGCAAGTTTTCTTTCCTTCTTTAGAACAAACACAAACTATACTCTGTGTTATAAAGTAGGATGTTGATTTGTTAAAAACGTACTTGACAAAAACCTCTAATGAGCTCTGATTGCATGCTCATGACACATGGAGTAAGGCATAGGTAACAGGGAAAGTTACTTATTTGTAAAGTGGAAGAATATGCCATGCGTATAATCCCATGGGATTTCACAAGGGCTGCAGTTCAGTGAAAGCAGAAGAAACTGCCACAAGAGGTACGCTGGTTGCTGCTGAAATCACAACTGAAACGAGGGAGAGGATGTAGGTGGATTCAGCGCCTTAAAATGCCATGTAAAACTTGTGTTTTTCCCAGTATTGCTTTTTTTGTGAGGCACAGTGGAGCAAGGCATGCTGCGCCAAGGGGGCTGTGCTGGCTGCAGAGCCAGCTGCTCAGCCCTGTGCGAAGAACACCACCGTACCATTAACGTTGAACTGCACACCAGCAATAGAACCAATTAAAACTAATCTCCAGCAACCAGATCAATATACACTGGCAGCTGCTACTGCATTTAACATTTGGTTAAGAACATTTAACCTTATAAAACAGCCTCTAAATACAGAAAACTTGGTTCTTTTTAGTCAAAGCAAGAAAGTGCGTGAATACATGTGCATTGCACTGGCATATCAAAATACGTTCACATGTTTGTATTGGGTTTAGGTGGCAAGGTGTTTGCAGCTGGAGGCTGCAGGGGCATCTTCTGTGAGAAGAGACCAGGGGCTGCCCCATGTCGGGCAGAGCCAGTTCCAGCCGGCTCCAAAATGAATGCACCATTGGCCAAAGATAAACCCATCAGCGATGCTGGTGGCATCTGTGTGATACCACTTGAGAAAGGACAAAAAAACACTGCACAGCAGCTGTGAGAGAGAGGTGTGAGGAAAAAATGTGACAGAAACAACCCTGCAGACACCAAGGTCAGTGAAGTATATCCTATCACCCCACCTGCACCCCTACTCATGGAAATCTCGCAGCAACAGGAATGAACAAAGAGTAAAAGCGATACTGGCCCATCAACAGTCCCCAGAAGAATAAAGCTAGCGCTTAGATAACTAAGTGCTTTTCAGTATGGTGATTAATAAAGAAGCTTTCATAAATAGCATAGTGTTATTCATATTTCTCCGTTAATATCAAAATTTATAGCCATTTTTAATATTATCATTATAGTTACTCCCCCAGGGAATATTGTATTTAAAGTCTGCAGCTACACTGTGTATTGGAAAGCATACATCTTAAGGCCTCTTCTTCAGTATGAGGGAATCACACTCCAGCAGTTCCTCTCCTGAGTTCCCTTTAACATTGCCTGAATACATGTTGACGAGGAGCCTTAAAACATAACTTGGATGCAATAGAAGGAATGACATACCTTAAAGTCCCTCTGCTTCCTTCATCTTCTGCTCTTGATTGTAAAGCTCTATATCAAAACCAATGCTTTATGCTTTGCTGTTATCAGTCCATTGCATTGGTTGCTAACCGATCTACCAATGGTAGACACATACATGATTACAGGCCAGTTGCCTTCCCAGAGATGGAGGTGAGGCTGACTGGCCTGTAGTTCCCTGCTTCTTCCTTCTTGCCCTTTCTGAAAATAGGAGTGACATTTGCTTTTCTCCCGTCTTCGGGCACACCTCCAAAGCGAGAGCCCATTTTGTTGATTTTGTGGTACCTTTCTGTCACATCACCCCAGGCCGTGGCCTGTTGACCCACTCTGTCACTCCCTCACAGGGCTGCTGGCTACTCCATCCCTCCCATCACTCTTAGTTTAAAGCTGTCCTCTTGGCAAACTGCTCTGTGGCACATCACTACCAAACCTGAGACAGTTAATGGTGGTACGAATCCAGCTGAGTCCCCCTTCTACGCAAACTGCTGCGCTCGGGGATGGCTCCTGTGTAGGCCTCTCCCGAGCCCCAGCCAAAGGGTACCTGATCGGGGGGAAGCTGCAAGAAGTCACTAAACATTCCCAAAAGAGGAAAAGACCTATTAAAATAGGTCAAACGACAATCAAATTTATAACAAAGGAATGAACCATAAGTTATTAATTTTAATATTTATATAAAAAGATTTAATGGTATTCTAAAAATAAATGTCAAAAGCATAAGAAAAAGATGAAAGATTACCATAGAAAAGAGTTTACAAGGAAGAAGTTTCAGTAATAATTGAAATACGAAATCTTAATATGTAACTGGGTTTTGTCTTTTCCTCAGAACATATCTAATCTTAAAATTAAATATTTATTTTCCAAAGCATAGCTATGGAATAACTACATATGCCCTCTCCATTAGCATAGTCCCCTCCATGTCATTTAAACTACACAATGACCGCTAAACTGTAGCATTGCACCTAGTGGTAATGCCTGTATTGCTACTATGAAGTATTAAAATCCTGAAATATTAAATTATCCCCTTAGATGCTTCTGTTTTACACACGCATTCCTCACAACTCCTTAAAGGTTCTGATCATACTGGTTTCAAGGTTTTCTCTATAAACACAACAGCTGGCAGCTTTTAAAAAAAACCCAAAACAACAACACCTGATATTTTTACAGTCACTTGTAATCTCAAGTAGGGGTCTGAACGAAAACATCAGAGTGTCAGACTTTGAACAAAGCTTTGGGGCTGGCAATGCTGCAAGTGTTATTGTGTAGGCCACACCTTCCACAAACAATGATACAGAGGGAGCTGTACTTACACCCAATTCCAGAAAAACCTCAGCCTTCCTCTTGGGCAAGTCTGTATGCATTGACTGACTTTGCTTAACTGAATTGCTTTCTACTCACTGAAGATCTGGTGTGTTCAGTGGTAGAAGGTTACAACTCATTTTCCCTCTTCCAGATGTCCAGATTAGAAAACGTGATCCTCTTCTTCAGCCCACTGGATCTTCCTCTGCCAGCTCCATAGGTACGCTTATCCTTCCTTGAGTCCTAAGCGAGTTCAGAGACAGAAGCAGCAGATAATACAAAGGTGCATGGTGCAGAGCATTTGCTGGGCTGCTGTTCTCTGGTGATAATGTTTATTTCTTGACACTCTGGTCACATCATGGGCACAGCAAACACCACAAAAACCCAGTCAAGGCACAGTAGCTGAAAATTATTAGAAGCAGCTCCAAAAATCAGCAGGTACAGTTTTTACGTGTTCAAGGAAGACACAAACACTCCTTCCCTCTATACCTTGACATGTTAACATCATCATTCATTAACCAGGAGACTCATGCATCTTGCAGCTCATTTGAGGTTCTTTAATATCACTGTCACTGCAAGGCTCAGCACCATAAATTTTTGCATTGCTCTATCCCATTAATATAAGTTGTTTTTTTTTACCTTGTCCTCAAGAAGTGTTTACGCTCTCCACATGACAAATCTCCCAGCACAAGTATATTACCTTGTGGCCACCTTATTTCCATTCTAAGATGCTCTCTCATACAATCTCCTCTCCTTTAAACACCACTGCAAAATCATGAGTCCAAACTACATTACTTGCATAGCAAATCATTTTAACACTCAATTCCTTGACTCAAGCTCTTGGCATTACTTAATATAATCAAATAGGGAGGAAAATACCTCAGTGACTCCGTCTGGGGTAGAAAGCTACTAGGACCGGGCAATCCTCTTCTCTTTGATGGCTGCTGGGAGAGCAAAACTCCCAGTCTAGCCTGCAGCTAAATGACTTTGCAACTTGAGTGACCCCACGGTGCACAGGAGAGTCTGAACAGAGTCACGATCTGCGGAGAATCGGACACTTACGTGTCCCACAAGATCACCAGTAGACAATGGCTCTTGAATGAGAAAAAGGTAGGGGAGACACGGAGAGAGATTGGAAAGACAGGAGCAGGGAACTAGCCAAACTGAGGAAAAAAACCTCAATCCCATCATTTTTGTAGTCTAAAATTGGTGTCTCTACAGGATGCAAAAGTGGCCAAGGGGCATACTGATAATGCTTTTTCCTGGGAGCAGGACAACTTTTATGATAGGTGCTTAGGCAGCTCCCATAAGAAGCCAAGGTTGCTACCCTGCCAGCAGAAGAAAGGAGTGTCTGCAACGTCCTTGGGCAAACAGGCAAACTATGGGTTATGCTAGAGCCAAGATGAGCTGGCAATTATTTTCATAGTGACCAGCACACCAGCAGCACCCTAAGAAATACCCCTTAAATTACCAAAACAACAGCAGCAGCTCTGTGGGAACTTAGTTATCCTTACAGTTAATACTACTTCTTTATCAAGACTTCCTTAAAAACGTGGTTCAATCTTTTACCAGCTCTACAGATTTAACAATGCATCACTCATTCTAGGAAAATTTTGCTCCAGGGAAGGAATAGCTTTATTACTGGTGTAACCTTGTTGTGGAGACACTCTTGCTACCATCAGATAAATTACTCTTGAACATATGAACCATGATCCCTTTAGAAAGTGGAGTATATTACAGTATCCTTTCTTTCAACTGTGGCATTACTCAAAACTCATGTTTTTTATGCTAGATACCACAGGGAAGGAATAGCTTTATTACTGGTGTAACCTTGTTGTGGAGACACTCTTGCTACCATCAGATAAATTACTCTTGAACATATGAACCATGATCCCTTTAGAAAGTGGAGTATATTACAGTATCCTTTCTTTCAACTGTGGCATTACTCAAAACTCATGTTTTTTATGCTAGATACCACACCACTCCTAATGAAATATTATGCTAATATCTGAAGAGACATATTTCTGTAAAATGGTCTTAGAATGTTGCCTAAATTCCTTAAGGGCTATATTTCAGGAAATGTATGACAACATATGTATTTTTTCCTTTGAACTGCTATGTTTTCAGCAGAACTGCCAAAATACCCTAGAAGCCCTTCAGGTTGTAATGATTTAAAAAAAACCCAAACAAATCATAATAAATAAAAATGAGTAAATCACCATTTAAATTAGCCTATTTATAGTTTTATTAAAACCAAACATTGACCAAATTTTCATTCATTCAATTCACATTGAAACTGATATTAAGCCAGTGAGACCTAACCCTTGAACCAAGCCTTGAACAGAAATCCTCAGATATGTCTCTTCCTGACTTTCATGCAAAAAACATAAAGGAGATTTAAACATGCATTTATGGGAATGAAGACTCTTACATATCATCAGCACTGTACTTGCTCCGAAAGGATGGTGGCTGGGAAAAAAAGACTCCTCTATATTGTTTGAACCCTTGATTATGCTGCAGGTTTTGCACAAGCAGTGTAAAATCAACTGACTTTTGAAAGGAAAGGTATCACCAGTATGTTTGCCCAATAGCATTGGCTATTTCAAATACGCTTCAGTGTACAAGTACATTTTCTGTATTTACCTGCTATTTATGTACTTTCCGATCTGCTACTTTTATTTTCATGGATTGGATCCATAATATCAGTTATTTTGTCTCCTCATTATTACTAAAAGGAGGATGAAGGGCATGCCAACACTTCTAGCTACGTGATGTTTTCTGCGGGGGCCATGTCCTGCTTTGGGCCTCAGTGGAAACAGTCATGAAAAAAAGAGATCCTGTCTTGGTTCAGTACAAACATATTCCAGTCCTCATTTGAAAACCATATTCTTTCATTGGGTTTTATGTGTTATTCAGAATAAGATAGCAATTGCGCTGTTTTTGCATGAAAAAGAAAAGCCAAACACAACACATTCTTCTCTTCAAGTCACACTTTCAAGTCCACTGATAGCTAGTAGAAAAAACTTGCAATATTTTAAAATGAAACTTTTGTGACAGCAAACCATAGGCTGTTTTATTCAGTCCTTGTGATTTTTAAGATACTTGGTATAGAAACTACAGCCACTGGTTCTGCCTATATATGTTAGCAACACAGAAATATGTCAACAATTTTATGTCTTTACCTATTAGCAGTGCCCCAAGAAACTAAAGGCAAAAGCCTTCAAAGCTTCCTGTCTTTCTTCACTGCAGACATCATCTTGAGGAAAACATAACTGGTGATTAGTGTGGGTTAGACAAAGACTGAAATCTGTTAATTCCTGCGCTGTAAACTTAAAATCCCCAGACCCAAATTGTCAAATTCAGGTACATGAAAGGCAGATTGCATGAAGAAAAGAGATGTTATAGTGAAACAAATAGGACTGAAGGGAAACACTATTTACATGGAGAAAAAACAGAGGACAAGGTATGGCTTCATTCTAAATAGAACCTTGTTATGTATGGTAGAGTTTTGGTACCTCTACTACAAATACAGGATAGCTTTAAATGAGAAAAATCTATAATATAGCCAAATAGGAATGAATTACTGCACAACCTTCCCATTCTCTAATGAGAATTCAAATTCTGATTTGGATCACAAATATATAAAAAAGGTTATTAAGTTAACCCACATCTCCCTTGCCTTTCAAATCAATTAAAATACTGGGGTAGGAGAATATTTTCGTTGATGGCAAAGACCCAGAGGGTCACATCAACCAGATGTGATTGTCACAGGTGTGGACTGTGATTTAAAAGGAGTCTGAAGGCAGTTTTATTGTTTATACCAAACAAGCCCCATCCCTGTACTTTCCTGTTTTGGGGGGTGTTTGTTTCATTAAAATAAGTTCCTAGAATGCCAGAATTCTTTCCCATACAACAGCAGTCTTCATGTATTACCTACATGACAGCACTGAAATCACCAGCACTATTAGTACCCTTCACATCACAGTGAAGGTCATGCTGGAACAGCTCATAACTCCATGGCTGCCACAACACTCTTCAGCTGCTGCAGCTGCCTCCATGTTGAAGGGTGGGCATCGCTAGCTGACCCAGCAAGGGTCACCACAGGGAGGACCTGATCACACATTTCCATCACCCAGTAGTGGAAACAGGTCACTGGAAGGAACAACATAGCCATTAAATGCTGTTCCCCAAAACTGCAGCACATGAGTAATAATTCAAAAGCATTCATGCAGCTGTATTCTAAACATTCACAGAAGTCTTCTATTTTAAGACCTTGAAAAGCTACAGTGTGCCACAGGTAGAGAGCTCAAAGCTGTCTATCAACATCTAGGTAGCAGCAAGAAACATGTTGGGTTGAATGGCCCATGTGAGCCTGCTGAGCATCTAAGTGCCTTCCCCTTTAGTACCTTCTTATTTCAGTAGAAACCTGAAACTCAGGGACCTCATGCCCAGTCACCTGTTGGTCAAGAGACAATGTGGAGCATGCCCTGTTGGTGGGTGTTTATGTGCATACTGACTGGCTGGCCAAACAAACTGTGTAATCTGATTGGCTGGGAAGCAGGTGTGTTTCAATTTGCTTGTAACCTGCAGTTTCTACAAACCAGAAGCCCAGACACAAGGTCTGGGGAATTTGGTTGTTATCAAGCTAAACATGGGGTTTTAGGGAATCATATAGCCAGGTACACCAGCTTTGCTCACCCAAGAACAGGCAAATACATATCCAGCACCTACAGTGGTTTAAGCACATCCACATGTTTTGCTATCAGATGCAATAGGGAGGAAGGTTTAGAGATGCTTTCCAAACCCCTAAGGGATATGGGTAGCCATGAAATAAGGTGAAGTAAGCAATCAGGATAAAAAAAAGACTTGTGTTGTACAGATTGTGAAAGGAAGCTTAAAAAAAGGAAAAAAAAGTCAATTATGCTAGGTATCCTTCACCTCTAAAGTGTATTGCTTAAACAAGAAACAGGAGAAAGGACAAGGAAATATTTAATATTTCATCTGACCTAGTTATTTACTGAGTTGATGTTTGAAAAGACTATTGGGAGGAAAAATTATTCTATTCACTTGTAATTCCTGACTTGTTTTGTCACTTGTTTCACCCAGGATTACAAGTCAGGAACGAGAAGCTGCAGCCTCCGGAGGCTGGCAATATAATCACAAATGAGATTACTTCTTAGGCACTCTGGTGACCTGTGCTTATATATGCCCTTTTTCTGGAAAGATGATAAGATAAGTGGTTCCTGTCACCTGTGCTCCCACTAGTCCATGGTGCCCTTGCTCATGCATGGTGGTCCTGATACTGCATGAGGCTTCCTGATTTTCAGAGCTGCTGTCACTCCTTTCTGCAGCCAAGGGCTTACTGTTACAGCTTAGTCTCTACAGAAACAACCCAGTGTCAGAAACATTCTGGTGTGATGCTAGACTAAATGAGACATGTCACTGACCTCCTGCCTGTCATCATCCCCACCTCTTGCACAGAGGGGTTAGCCTTGTCTTCAGATTTGCTATTTGCTCCAGGTAAGGATTCAGACATTTCCTGTACCTTCAGCTCTCACTGCTCATATTGGAGCTTTCCGGTGTCTAACAGCTTTCAGAAAGCTGCTTTTCACACACCCAGGGAGCAGCCACACTTTGTAGTATCACACCTGCAGGCACGACTCTTGCTCTGGAGTTGAGTGACCTGGTCCTGAACTAGTGACATTGATGGATCTTTTCTTTTTCTTTAGTTGCTGCTTTCTCGTCCCTTTCTTCCTTCCACAGTAAAAGGAGCAAGTGAAAAATTGGCTCCCTCAGGGTGAGGTGAAATCAGCACATTGAATTTACTGGTGGCTTGCTCAGCTGAAACCCCCCAATGTGCACGGTGCTTGGAGAAAAAGTGCTTGTAGCCTGTCCTGCCAGCACCCCTCCCAAAATGCTGTGGCTGCTGGGGGGAACTGCACAACCAAATAACTTCAAAGGGAAATGATAACATTTTAACATTTTAACAACTCAGTTATTTGTATTGAAACTACTTTAATGAAACAAACAAAGAAAAAACAAATTCATTATTGCTATTTTGCAGTAGCCCAGCAGGCTGAGATTTGACATTTGCACATGACAGAAAGCACAGCAGAGGGACCAGATGCCTGAATCCTGCATTGGGAAGGCTGGTTTGAAAATGCAGGGACAGTCCAGGTGCTGTTTCCACCTTCAGCCTGTGCAATCACTGCCAAAAGGCATCAGTTAGCACCAAATGACGATGACAACATAAGCACTCGGACAGGAGGAATTTGACCAAGGCCAACTACTCTAGTCACATAAAGAAAGAACCAGAACAACTTTTTGACCAATCCTAAACTAAATTTAAACTCCAAAAAGGTGTTAAAAGGCCTAATTAACATCAATATTGCTCTGAAAGTAGAAAACATTCTGTAATTGCAAATTATCTTTAGACAATGTACTGTTGGTTCTTAAAATGTAATTTTTCCTATGTGAGGACTAACACAGACACTTTTTTCTAATTTTCTAAAATAAATCCTACCCCAAAAGTGAAAGTAAAAGCTGGTTAAATGCACTGTCAGACAGGAGAGCAAGCATGCCTGACCCATATACATTTCTTGAATTTACCTTGCATGTACCAACAGTTGAGGCGGAGAATCACTGGGGTCATGGGACAAAACTGCCTCTTGTTTTTTTCTCATGTGAAATGACAACCAGGAGACAGTAACAAACCTTTTCATCAGCAACTCCCATCTTAGTTGCTTTCCTTTTACATGGGTGTTCCCCTTGGCCCAACTCATAGTTTCAGCTTGTACAGTGGTAATCTCTTGGTGGGGTTTGGTCTTTTATACACACTTAATCCAGGATTGTGTGGCCACAGATGTTTTGTTTAGGTTATTCTTGTCAATGAGTTCAAGCTCTGGAGAAATGAACTTCATGTGTTTTTTCCCGTCATTCTTCCCTGGCAGCAGCAAGGGGACAGCTTGGAGTTTACAGGCCCAAAGCTTTGTTGCTGGTTGATCTGAAAGGCATGCAGCAGCACGAAAGCTCAGACTTGTTTAAAGCACAAATAATATTGCAAATAAGTCTTACAGATATTTGAAATTATTCTTTCACCTTGCTCTTATAGTTGCTGTAGTTTGACCTAAGCAGTCATGGTCATCCATGTAGGGTGGGATGGGACTGGTATCCTTGAGGTCTGTACCTGCCTTTCCGCTGTTAACTCTGATGTCTTTAAATGGGTCTCTGCTCCTTGATGAGGAATGGTTGATGAGGAATATTTTTTGTCCTACCTGAGAGCTGGCAGAATCTCCTCAAGGATGGTTGTTGCCATGACGTGCAGGAGCTACATCTTCTGGCTCTATCAGAAGGTCTCGTGGCATTGCAGCAATTGCTGGAGAAGGAAGAGTTTCCTCACCCTGACTGCTTGTGCATGTGGTTTGCAACATGATCTCATTTCTTCCCCTGAAGGAGTTGCTGTTGGTAGCAAGATGTGTAACTAAGCTTTGCTTAGAGAGGTACATCAAGCCTGTTTCTCAGTTAGCATTTTAAGCATTTGAAAATAAGGAAAAACAGCAGATGCAAACAGATAAGCACACTCTATTGTCTAAGGTTTTAGAGTTATTTCTGTTGATTTAATAAGTCACTGCTTGGTCAGCTTTTGCTATAACTGATGAGCTAGTTCCATCTTTCAGGTATATACTTTTCCTGTTCAGAAAAGAATATGCAGTTTAGTTGACAACATTGCTGGAGATCTATTTTGTTAATTACCATAACTCTTCAATATCTATTAGGGATGTTTGCCCCTGCCAGAATTAATAAATTAATTGATACAAAATGCTTATAATTGGATCTAGTATTAGTAAAAAAATATTGTCCGTTCAAAAAGGATTAGGTTCTTGCTTCCTCTTCAAACAAATCACATCTTCTGATTAAAAAGGAAAAAGAAATATACTGAAATGTTTGCAACATGAGTCTTGGAAGAATCAGTCAGCTATTGTCCAAAGTCAGAAGTACCTTTACCGTGTGTCCTTCCTACACAGCAGGCCCACTTTCAACAAAAGCCATATAAAGCCAGGAAGCCCTTCAGACGACAGCAACCCTGACTGAGACACTGGAGATTCAATTTTGGGGGAATTTCACTGCCTGTCTTGATGTTTTACAGTTCCTTGTCCAGATTCAGATCTTCAGTTTGAAGTTGTGGCCTGGAAACTATAGAAATATTTTAGGCTCAGTCCTTCTTTGTGTGTTTTTGGGTACCCAAAAATTTATCACTGCAACTGAAAAAAACCCATATGGACCCCAGTTTCAATCCATCTGTACTTGCACAAATTCTCCACAACTGGAGTGTTTCACTGAGTGAAATATTTGATGTTTGTGCTTTAGAATCTAATTTCCATTCAGCTTTATGCTTGTGTGGTACTTACACAAAATTCAAAGAGTTCTTAAGAAAATGACTCTGTACTTAAATATGGAATATGCTTTTTAAAACATATAACTAAAACCAAGATGTTTCCTACAAGTGCCCAAATCCATGTGCCCAAACTCAAGGCTAGATCCCTGTCACATTTCAAGTTTGTGTTAAAACCACTTTTTAATTAAAAATCAGTTTTCTATTATGTTCTATGCATGTTTATCTTACATGAAAACTGGAGCTTTTGGAGTGTCATTTGCTTAAGACTAGAAAGGGACAAAAGTAATTTGAGAATAAATAATACCCAAATAATTCCAATCTGAAGACTGAAGAAAAAGGGCCTCTGGTATTGTAACAGCTGTGCACTTTTGATTCACCAGCTACAATGAACAATTCATTCATGTTCTTTGGGAAAAATGTAGTTGGAAAATTTCATGTGTTCCTGACCTTTAGTTCATAATAAAGTAAGTCTCTACCTCACATACTCTGGAAAATATATGAAGTCTCCATCAAAAAAAAAAAAAAAAGGAATGATCAGGAGACATGGAGGTGAGCTCCACTGAAAACCAGAGATCTGCTGTTAGTTTCACCAGTGATAAAACTGGTAAAACACTCAGTAGAGAAAAGGCTCGGGTTTTTCTGTATACTAATACTATCTTAAGAGAGACATCACCAGTAGAAGATTAAGCATCGTTTCCTCAGTATAATTTTCAAATGGGGGATGAGATTTCCTTCTAACTCATATCTATTTGTGGCTAAACACAGTTGAACATATGTTTATTTCCAAGGAAAAATGTTAAACAACAATACAAGGTTGTAAATGTAGTAAGCATTTGATGTAACAAATGCTTGTTTATAAACCAAGGCTGTACGTTGGGAATTTTCTCCCGACAGTTCAGTGCTTTGCATCAAGTCACATCTTCTGAAAATTAACATCAAAGTAATTCAGCTCGTTATGGTGGTGTTTCAGTGAAGACAGTCTGCTACATCTCTGTAAATTAAAATGGAATAACTGTTATCAATTTTATATTGACTGTATTACAATTGTACTGTCAAATATGTGATCCAATGTAGAGAAATGTTTAAGGAGATGCAAAAGATGTCTGTCTTAAACAGACAATAAGTTGGTTTTACTTTCTTATTATGATATTTAACAAATAATGAAACTACCATAAGTACAGCACTTTAAGGAAAGTAGAGTCCACAGTGTGGTCCTGAAGACAGTAACATAGTACTTAGTCAGTATTATATAGTATTTTCTTTAGTTAGACAAAATGCCCACTCAGGAACTTCATGAAACAGTGACAAATCTTATAAGAAGACAATGAGCAGAATTTGGCTTTCTGTGGTTACTATAAGCCAGATTATATTTTTAACAGATTTTGATCTTTCTGGAGAAGAGTTCAAGACCCACGGATGTCTTGAGGTCCTGAGGACATGTGCAAAATGATTGCAATATATATGTTTTATATATATACTTATGGTTATGTATATATAAATAAAATTGTTAGGGGTTTTTGTACATAGTTCACGTATAAAAATCAGTGAATTTTGAGAGGTGACTAACTTTTTATTTGATTGAAAACTGCTTCGGTGTTACTGAAATGGTCTGGGGTTTGTGTGGTTTCTTTTCCTGAAATATCACGTGATCTTTATGTATTTTTTCAGTTTAGTTTCAAAAGTCCATTGATAAACAAGTACAAGAGTTATCCGTTGATACTAGTGGAGATTCTTATGTAGCAAGATACTACTGACTCATAATTGTGACCTCACAGTAACAGCCTTGATTTGGCCATTTTGTAATCTTGTAGTTATTTTATTATTTGAAAATCAATATAAAACTGTAAACATAAGCATGCCTCATTTTATAGGCATATTCTCCAAAAGGTGCTTACCAAGTATTTTTAAATGCTTGCTATTTTATGCTTCTATTTCCTGGAGATATTTCAAGAAATAGTTAGAACTAGGAAGATGCAAAGCTACTATTTTTATTAATAATGCAAGAAATTGTGACATCCAACAACTGGTACACAGTTATTAGAGCATCCAAATGCTCCAAAAGTACTCTATAGGTTTTACGTGAATACTATTTTCTTGAAAGCTTTAATATTCTGGATTTTCAGCCAATCAAGTGCTCTCAAATTATTACTATAAACTCAGATAAAAAAATTAACAAATGTTTAAACTTTACATGAACTAAAGTTTTTTGGGTTTTTTTTCTTCTCTATTTTGTATATGTCTATGCATTTTTCTGTTGAATACATGCTTTGCATTACAGTATATTCTTTATTCTAGTCACTGAAATATAACCTTCGTGATCAACACAGCAGCGGTCTTTTAGTCACTCTGATTGCTTAGTTACCCTACCTTATTGGAAATTCTGATCACATGCAAATCCACATCATCTACTGAGGTTTTCCAACCCTGCAGATGGGAAATTCTATTGAATAATACTAAATGCTATTACAGAAGAGACAAAAACAACTGAAACCTGACCTTCAGGATTGCAAGCTTTTAAAACACAGCTAGTAATTTTGAGCATTTTTTGCCTACATAACTTTTGTGAATTTTTACTTTTTCATCAGTAACATGCACAATCTGGCACAATATGATAAAATGGTAAGCAAGTCCACCAGGAAATCATTTCAGTGATTTTTCTGAATGTTGCAAACTGCTTTACTGGCTGTAAGGAAACTTATTTCATTGAAAAGATTCTTCTTGCATCTTGTGTCTATGAATAGCTATGCAGTAGTCAGACTTCACTTTGCTGGGGCTTTGTGTGTCCACAGGGACGCGCCCACACAAAATCATGCGAAGAACCATGCCCTAGAAAAGCAATAATCTGAAGAACATCTTTCTGTTTGTAACCCTACCGTTAAGTGGTTATTGTTTCTCAAATAAACAAAGAAAGAGGAAATGCATCACATCTTTGTTCCTCTTTTTAAGGACTATTCTGCAATCTTCAGTTCAAATTTGCTTGTACAAATATTTAATATAAAACACAATTATCCATAATACCTTCTAGCCTAATTTCATTCAGTGTTTACTGATGATGCAAGCTGACATTCACCGTAACTGAGGACTAAGTTTAGCCTCCAAACATACATGTTGCATGCAGTTTTATTAGTATTCCCTGCAGACGTGTATTTGCCTTAACTTAGAGGGATGTAATCTGTTCAGTCTGGCTAAGATGTACACGATACTGGAACAGATCATCTGTGGCAGCACCTCCAGGCTACGGTGCAGATCTGTATGTGCAGTGCAGTGCTGCTGCCTGCCAGCCATGCTCCCCCATCCCCTGGCACTGCAGGTGCCTGTGCTAGCCCTAGTCCTTCTCTTTGGCACAGAGAGAACACACTGTTGCTTCACAGATATATCCCATAGGGTATCTCACGGGTGGGAAAACTAATGCAGAAACGTTGGTCCAAATACGAATTTCACCCAAGGTGGGAGGGAAGCATTTTCACATTGATTTAATTTTAGGCTAAAGAAAAGGGATTTTTGATCTCCTACTATTGCACTTGAACACAACGCAGACATTACTTCAAACCCCTAAAGACAGGCTAAGCTATTAGTCAGATCCAAAACATTCTTCCCTTTTTAATTTCTTCTCCAGCTGGCAGCACACTGTTTTCAGTAGAAACCCCCGTCCTCTTTCTCACTGCCTTTGCTGGTGGATGTTTCCCAGCATTTCTGCAGAGCACTGTGGCCACAGTGTCACCAGTCCCCACTTAAGCTTCTCCCTCCCTGCTCCCCATTTCTGTACCTCTGCTTTTTGGTGGTACTCAGGCCTAGAGTATTTCTGTATCTGGCTCTTGGGGACCAGTGTGTCCCCTTTAGAATAGATGTGACTAATTCCTAGCTTTTATGTTATGCTTTCCATACACTGATTTGTGCTTTAAAAAAGGTGTTAACAGCATTCTATAGATGAGGAGAGGGAGACATGCAAAAGCTACAAGATTTTTCCGAGTGGCTAATATCAGCTGAGACATAGATCTCCAAAATTCAAGTATCCCACCCCAGCTTGGGCCAAGCTGCTGTCTTACCGTTCTCCTTCTTGCAAAACATCTTTATTCCTATTTGCAGACTTAAAGCAAAGTGATGAGTTATTGACTACAAGAAAGCCAGTGGCTGGGATAGTAATAAATCTTCCATGCCATACTGCTGCCTTTGAAATGAGAAACTAAAGATGACACGTCTCTCATTACTTTGTGTTGTTTCTTATATAATTTATGAATCTACATTGCAAGTGTTTTGAGTCGTAAATGTGATCTGCATCTGTATTTGACATAAGGCATGCAAAGGACAGTTCCCAATAACGCTGTTAGTCGTTTATGTGCAGAGTTACAGTAAATAACATTTAATATGAAATATGTAGTGTCATAATAAACACAACGGTGGGCTAAGGTTACTTATACTGAGGATGCTGAGACTACTGGCAATGAGGTGCACTGATAAGGAGCATCAAGGACTGGGGACCAGGGTTCACGGGTTCTTCGCAGATTCCCAACTTCTTGCTATTGCTAAAAAAACACACTTAAAGTAAAACACTAAGATAAAATAATTTTGATACTTCTGTTAAAATCAATTGTAAGAGCTCTGTCTAGATAAAATAATATCTGGTCTTCACTCCATTGAAGCTACTCAGAAGCAGCTCCAGATAATCCAAGCCAATCAGTCCAATGAAAATGTGGATGTATCTTGTACACTGGTAAATATGAACAAAATGTCTCCAACCAGGGCAATTTTTCACCAGATTTAGAGATTGGTCTCAGCATTCTCTCTAACTGTCTCCTTAAACCCAAACAGGAGCACTAAGCATGAGCCTGATCTTTTCTTTTAGGGTGCACTCATGTATCGAGGTATCTGGGATACCAACCACTGCAGGATGAAATACTACCTCTCCGTAAGGCATCTAGCATAGTAAGGAGCCTCACCAGGTTTCTGAACTGTAGAAAACACAGAAATCAATTTTCACTCTTAAACCAGAACTAAAATGTTACTTTTAATTTCTGAAAAACACTGTAGGTAAATTCTGCTTTAAATTACACTCACGTGAATCTATAGAAACTCAAGGGCTGATCCTGCAGTTTCTGATCTTTCCTGAGGTCCATTGGGAATCTCCTTTTTACAGAGATGTGCCAGTGCCCAGCAATGGTACTATTTATTTCCCATGCCACACAAGATGTGTTTAAAAGGTCAGCTGAAAGTGAAAATACCTGTATGTGACTTCTCCAGTGCTGCTTACAATATTTATCAGTACTTAATAAAGGTATTGCCCAGATCTTCCCCAGTGCTAACCTTTCAGCAAGTGCACAAGTCTAGAGTTTGTGTATTTTGGGATCTTATTGCAAACATTTAGCTCAGTCTGTAATATATTATAAATATTTCTCAACACGGACAGCAGCACTGTATATTTTCACTATGCCTCCATGGTACAGAGATAAGCATTCTACAGAGAGGTAAACTAAAAACGCAATATTAAAGGATTTATCTAAATCCACACAGCAAATCAGTATCAAGGGCTGGGAGGAAGGCAGGAGGTCCCAGGTGCCAGCTCTATAGCAAGCACTCATCTATCCTTTTTTATGTAATTATGGAAAAAACATTGCAGCAATTTTTGATGTTGTCTACACTTGCTGTTCTGGTAACTGTATCCACCAGGAAAGGAATATGATCTTCCACAATTAACATCTCTCCTTAATATACCCAGTCCCAGTCATCTATATTTCAGTCATAATACATGACCAAATTAGATATAACTTCTGATCACAGTTTTCAAAACTGACTTTAATGACTTAAAGTTGTACTCGGCCCCCTGAGCTGGAAGACAGGGATGGCGAGCAGGATGAACCCCCCATAATCCAAGAGGAAGCAGTCAACGACCTGCTACGCCACCTGGATGCTCACAAGTCTATGGGGACGGATGGGATCCACCCGAGAGTGCTGAGAGAGCTGGCGGAGGAGCTCACCAAGCC
>NW_008824049.1:89830-105848 GCF_000699105.1 Pygoscelis adeliae
CATTGGAACAGGCTGCCCAGGGAAGCGGTTGAGTCACCATCCCTGGCAGTATTTAAAAGACATGTAGATGAGGTGCTTAGGGACATGGTTTAGTAGGCACGGTGGTGTTGGGTTGACGGTTGGACTCGATGATCTTGGAGGTCTCTTCCAACCTTAATGATTCTATGATTCTATGATTCTATGACTTGAGATGATCACAAGATCTTTAGAAGATGGATAATCAGAAATGTGTACCAAGTTAACCATCAAAAAACCTAGTCATCTCCAAAAATGGTTATATTTAAAAATCTTGGCTTCTGATCTTAGTTTGACATTGTAAGCCTATTACTTTAGCCTTCTTTGCAAAGCATGTGGGAATCACCTAGAGGCATCAAATCCAATCTATGCACAACACTTTGAATGTATTTTTTATTTTCTCTGCCATCCTCCAGAATGAGGCCATCAGCCATGTTCATTACTGAAGATACATCTCTTATGACTTTAAAAAAACCACAAGATTAATAGAAATGGATTAATGCATTGTTTTTCAGAACGTATCTGTCTAGTAGCAGTTTCTCTTTTCCTGCCCTTCCTCAGCCTGTATTTAATCCACTTTAGCACTTTTCTCAAATTAAACATTTTTTCTTCAAAAAACAACTTGTTATTGATGCAAAAAGTAATTGATAGCCTCCTCTGAAAAGCTTGCTTGAGGATTTTTGATGTACCCTCTCTCTCAAACACAATAAACTTCAATCTTCTCTTATGGCTCTGCTATGTGCATATCCAGGCTACTGTGAAGGTTCTGGAGCAGACAGTAAACACAGTTTTCTCTTTTTTTTTTTTTTTTAAATTACATACAAGAGGGAATAGTCTTTAAGAGCCTGCACTCGGCTCCCACTTTTCTACTCAAGAAGTGTTGTAGAAGTACTTGTTCTTTCCAGTTCCATTTAAAAAGATGTTTTCTAAGGTGTTTACTCAAAAAAACGAATAGATACTTTTGTTCATATTTTTCAAAAATATCTGATTTGGGCTGCTCAGCTTAAGAAGTGATGAAGACATCTAGTGATTTCAAAGCTAGATGTTTTCATGAGCTAGGAAGTAATGAAACTAGCCACCAGCATCACATGGGCCACCACTTGGCTTTCAGCTTCTCACCAGTCACTCAAGCAGAAGAGAACTTAAAAGGCTTAAAATATTACTAACTTCTCCTTGAAGAAGCTAGATGCTGCCTCCTGACAAATATACACTTACTTGTTTATCCTCAGAATCTGAATTAGTGTTTAAATTTTTTGTAGTCAAGTCACTGTGCTCATTTAGGTGACCCTGACCAACCCAGAGAGCTCTTCTATTCTTTGGACCAGCTCCAGCTACCGTCTGCAGTGACTTTACATTTTGCCAGTGTCTCCCTCTTCCAGAATTCAACAAATCATCCAATACAAACAGGGCTGTGTCTTCACTGCTCGCCTTATGCCTGTCTGCTCAGACTCTGCAGTATATCGTTTAATCAGTGACTGTCATCCTCTGTCCAGCTTTATGTTCCCAGTGTCAGACTCTTCTCTATTGATTTATGCTTTGGGCACTTCCATTCACTAGATTTAAGAATTTTTATGATGTTTTCATTGTAATAAACTAAGGCTATAAAGATATAAACTTCTAAATTAATGTTGTGGTTGATTTAGCAGGGGCCTGATCCTCTGAAGTCATTAAGAATGTGGGAAAATTTCCAGTGACTTCCTCATATGTCAGATCACAGGCATGGATGTATTTTTCCCCTCCTTATCTGATGGAAATTTCACTTTACAAGTGTAGATTGCATCTTAAACTCAGCAGTTTCATTTCAAGATAACCAGTGAATTTACACCTCTATCAAATACATTCTGTGCCCCAGAGTGACGTACAAATCAGTGAGCACCTGAATCAAAGTCCACCACAGTGAACAGTAACTAGCTGCAGTTTGGGATACTGTTTAAATGAACAATATCACGATATTCAGACAAAACTAAACAAAAACGTCTGTAGTCCATCAGAAGCAATATTATTTAAGCACAATCACAAAAGCCAACAATTTCAAACACTGAGAATATTTTCTACGTGAGAAATATAATGCCAAGGGATTAATTTCATGGTGAGTGGGACATGCATTTATTCAGACACAGGACATAGATGTCTGCTATGAATCCATGGGCCTATGAATTGGCTTTCTAAGCTTTTTTAAACTTAAGCTACTAAAAAATGCACTGTTATTTAAGACAGTCATTGTAAAAATTAATACTGCTAATTTGCATGAGGCATAATGGGGACTTATTCTATCAGATATGGTAATGGATATGGCTTTTAAGAAGGATATATTTGAAGTTAAGATTGCCTTTACTAGTAGTTAGCTGTAAAGAAACACATTCAGCCAATCTATGCTTGAGCACTGACTCCCTATGATCTGCAAATACTGCTAAAGCTAACGTGTGAATCATCACAGAAACGTGATACACTTCAAAAGTTTAAATGTTATCATGCTCACACAACATCTGATTCAAATGTTAGTTCTCTTAAACATTGCAGAGCTAGAAGGTTATGTGCACTTTGAGAGGTACCAAACTTACTGGGTATCAGCTGCATAGTTCTAGAGTTTGGGACTTCCTGAATATTTGAGTTTTCTTTACATATTACAAGGAGTTGCAAAATTAAGAATTGGAAACTAGTCCAATTGCAGCAACTTTTCATCTGGAAGGTTTCAGCATTGCAGCTTTTTTTCAAACATCTATCTATCTCCAGTAGTGTATTTCCCCGTTTGGGCTCTCTCTGCCCAGCCCACCGCGCACCAGGAAACCTGGAAAATATTTTGCAGAGAATTGTAATTTTAAGTTTTTCTTGTTCCCTGACTTAGCTGTGAAAAGAAACAGGCAAATGTAGAGAGATCCACCCACTCCAAGCACATTAATTACAGGTACTGAAAATCATCCAATAATGAAGGTAAGAAAGAAATTCAATGCATTAACAGCTTAACAATGTTCATTCTTTTAACGTTTACCCACACCTACAAGTGTGTACAGCACAGGCTTTGTCTTCACAGTGGCTAATTTGAGCATACTAAGAGCATGACTTTGCCAGCAAGTGTTCATTTATATATGTATGCTGCCATACCTGCCCTATGCACATACAGATTTTCAGCCTGTATGCACATTTTATGTTTCATGCACAAACAAGCAGATGAAAATCTGTTTGTATGCACTCCTTCAAGGACCATTACATTATTCAGGTCTATAGATGCTGCACAAAACCTAAAAAAAATTTAGATCATTATGACCGTTCTCCTGATATTGCAGTGACATTCTTCCTGTGGAAACAAAAGGGATCTGTAAAAGAGTCAAACTTCAGAAAAATCATCTTATTTCTGGTGTTAACCAGTCCCAGAAGTCAAGGACCTGCCCATACACAGATGAATGCTAGCATGCCAACTAAAGAAACACGTTTGGACTTTTTTCCCCTTCTCCTCTCCGTGATTGGTCATTCAATTTTACTGTTACTTCTTTAATTGGATACACATAATATAACTTTTGGTTTTAGTGTTGCATATTGCTGGAAAAGCAAAGTAACTGCAATTTTCTTGAGGTTCTACTATTCCCACTCTTTCATTTTCCCAGAACTATTACTCTCAGTAATGACAAGGTGGACAGCAGCAAAGATTATGAACTCAGTCATAGTTTGCATTTGGAATAGTGTAATAACAGGAGTAAATTGTGTGATATTCATTCAGAAGGATTATGCATTCACAAGCCCCTTTTTATTAAGCCCACACTTCTTGGCAATGGAAGCCCACCTTTGGAACTTTAAGCTCTTTGCCAGCAATACTTCTGTTATTGTTTCCTTCAATACTTCATTCCTTTATTTATTATCCATCCTTTATCTCCTCCTTAAAGTAGTCAATTACTGAAGTTGTAGAACATGTAATATCTTTTATTAGAAAAATTGATACAGATAGACAAAGTTTTTGAGCACAGATAACAAAACCTTCATGTGTCTGAGTGTTTTTTCCTCCATAATACCAGCAAGATTAAAGATATTATTTTTTCCTACCAACAAAAATTACATTAACAAAAGCACAAAAAAACACATCTTTTGTAATAAAAGAGGAAAAAAATTGCTCTACTTCTATTAGTAGAAAGTCTTGTTAAAAAAATGTTTTCTTCTAAATTAGTATTATATTCAGAAAGCTTCTCTATGCTTCAAAAAGGAGTTTTCTTAAGCTGAAAAATGTGTTTTCTTAAACTGAAAACTGTTAAAAAGATTTTGGTTTGCAGCAACATTCAAGGAGTCACATTTTTTTCAGCTACTAAATAATCATAAAAAAATCAGTTTGAGGATTTTGTTTTCCAATTAAAAGCAGACATTTTTCAGTGGAAAATTTTTGAAGATGAAAGATCTTCAGCAACTAAATCACTATCTTAACTGTTCAGAAATTAATCCTTTTCCATCAGGGCCTAACTCTGTCACCTGAATATCCAGAGTTGTCAGTGATTTATTACCATAGCTCAATATTTTGATAAGTAAATAATTATTTTGATAATAATAATTTAACTTCCTGTTTGTTTAATTTTTACATAATTCTTAAAATCCCTTCACTACAGAAAGAAATACTAGTAACATATTTTTTCCATTTTTTATATATGTGCAATTTTTCATTAAATAGAGTATCCGGACATCTAATAACACACATTATACTCATAATATTTTTATGAGATAGGAAATTTTTGCTGTCTTCCCCATGGAGATTGGAAATTAGGAACAGAAGCTTAGTTCCAGTTAAATCCTAATTAATTTTCAATAGCTAAATGTTTAGATACAACGCAATCACCCAAAGCTCCAGGTAAGATTAGTGGGTGGGGTAGACCTCTCCCTGGGAATGTTTTGCTCCGCTTAAAACATGAACCTCTTAAGATCACTTTCCCATATGTTGCTTGGGGAACAAATGGCATCTCATTAAAGTAGGATGAGTCTGCACCAAAATGATTTACGGAGGGAAGAGGAGGAAAAATAAAGACTTTGTCAGAGGAAAAATTGGTAGGTGTCTCTTATATTCCAGACAAGACCTTGGCAGTCAGTACCTGCTTATTTGTTAATAAAATGTATTATATAGAGCTTTATCATTATTATTACTGTGAAAATATCTCTTTTATTTTTTTATTTTGATACAATTTTCTTTTATAGGAGTTTACCACATCTCTAGCAATAAAGCAGTGAGATTTCAGGTCCCCATTCAGGAAAGCACTTATCGCCTGCTTACCCATAAGCTATAGGTCACTACTGTCTTTGAGTTGAGTTTTGCTGATTCAGGATGGTTTTTCGAACTAAAGGCTGCCGCTTTCCAGGATTACACACCTTCCATAAACATGACCTCCATGGATAGGGAATGCAAAATTTGGGGAGAGGCTGAACAGCAAGGAAGTGCCGCATGGCTCGGGAGAGACACCATGAAAGAATAAGCAGACATTCCCATCTAAATGCCAGCAATAGGTGTAATGAGAGTATCTTTATGCTCTGTCCTGGCCATAAAACTGCCACGGCTTCCCTGACAGCTGCTGTCTCTGTTCATTGCTTTCCTTTACAACCATCACAACTGCAGCTTCGTGAGCTCAGCCACTGCATCTGAAGAGCCACATCTAATATTATGTCATCTTTTTTTTTTTTTTTGGTTCTCTTTTGTTAATGTCAGTACTCAGCTCCAAAGCTGCTCAGTCATTAAGTGTTTTACAACAGATAATTATTCTTTGGAACCGGCCTTTGAGACATCTTGTTTTCACATGAATTGTAGGAGCTTAATTCCTGTAAATTCATAGTGTATTCTAGTAGATTGCCACTGCCCTTTTCACTTAACAATTACTTTAAGGATTGGTTTAAGCAGGATTTTGTAAAGGGAGATTTTCTTAGGGAATTTGTGTTTGCCTGGTTTGGATTTTTTTCAGCACACAAGGACAGGAGCAGGTTTTAGGTAGGTGTAGAAGCTCGTACAGAAGTTGGATAGGAACCTAGGAAACCCTTGTCCTTCTGAGTTGACAGCCCATCCACAGGCCAGGTGATACAGGCACCACCAAAGACCATCACATAGCAATGGCTGCAGCTCTTTGCATTCCCACGGGAAGAAAATCACCAGCTGGGTGAAAAGGGAGAAGATTGCCACATACAGGGTCAAGCTCCCCACCAGGACCGAGCAGCCCAAGCACTTTGCTGGGCTGACGCCAGCTCACACTAGCTGAGAAGCTGGGCTTATTCATCTTCCTTTTTAAACTTATTTAACAAAATACTAATGGCTGCATGGAAAGCCCTCCAGAGAAACTGCTACACCAGCAGGTACCAAGCATCTTTGAATTATCTTCCCAGTGCAGGGATACGAGCACTGCTGTGCTGAAAACAATGGAGCTGCAATGATTTATGCCAGTGGAGCCTTAGGCACCTACGTGCTGTAGGTCATGTAATTTATTTGGATGTCTATCTATAGCAACAACATGATTTTGTATGTCTGATCCTCAAACCACACTGTTCCTTTCCTAAATATAAAGTGGCATGGCAGATTTCAACTATATAGAAGGCAGGGTTGGTTTATTGTTTCTTTAGAGCAATAATGCAAGTAGCCCAGGTTCGTTATAGATTAAATTCATCCTGCGAGGAAGAGATTGCTACAGAGTATGAGGAGATTTGCAAACTTCATCATTCCTTTACTGGCTTCAGTTTGTGGGCTTCTTGTGTGAATGGCTGCTTCCCTGAGGATGTGGACATCTAGGCATCTTCTTTAATACGTGACATCGGAAAAACTTATTTCCCAAAGTCTCCAAATGCTCAGCAAAGCAGCAGCCCTCCGAGCTTTGTGATACACCATGCTCAAATTCTGATGCTTTTTGCTGAAAAAAAAAAATTAGCCATTTGAAGATAATGTTCCTGTGTGTGCCCCAGCGACAATGTATTCAAGTGGTTAGCCTGACATTGGGCCTGAATGAGTTAATTAAAAAATAATAACTTTTTTCTGCTCCCCTTCCAGTTGTCTTAAGTCAGGCAAATATGCTGAAATCACAAAACCAGCAAAAGGATTGCTTTAACCAGAAGATAGTATACGAATTCAGCATATTTTCTGTACAAAAATATGACATTTGTATGGAAATGACCTATTTTCTTGAACAGGCAGCTATATATCATACAAATTTTCACTGTAACATTTATGCAAAAGAGATTGGGAAGCACTTTCCCATAAGGTGCTTATTTCCTCTAGATGAAATAATAAGGCAAAGCATAATCAAGAAGCTTAAAAGAAATATTTCACTCTATCCTATGTTTTAAGCCACTGGGTATTTGATTTCCGTTATTATTTTGTGTTTGTTTGTCTTCTGCCTTAAAGGAAGCAAAGGACTTAGAAAGAAATAATCCATTCTCCCCCTTTTCTTTTCTAATCACATTACAGTTTGCAAATGATGATAGATTGGCAGCATGACAGATCCACACTGCTCTAATAACCATGAAAGCGTAGGCCTGTTCAGTGTTGGAGGCAGAAAGACATTTCTCTGCAGCAGCACCAACCCCGAGCACGTTGTGCCTGTCCCCGCACGCAGCCAGAGTGGGACACGGGCTCTGCCACATGGGAGCCAAAATCATCATGACAAATCCACGTTACCGTGACCTACATTTTTTCCAGCACAACACGTGGCAATTCATCGATCAGCAATCATTCAGGGCAGGCAGCTTAGGGGATGCTGACAGAGATCATTACTTTGCAGCTTTTCCTTTGAGCTGCAGTGTATTATGGTGTGTTATTCCAGGGCTTGAGCTGGTTTCAGCTCAAATCAGGGGCAAAACTTAGAGTAACTATCAGCAGCACAAATCAAAACCCTTGCCAATACCCAGCAACAGCATGAAGGTCTTATCGATAGAAAGATGCTATAATCATAGAATACATAACTAGTAAATCATTTTAGGCTTGCTTTTATTACAAAATTACAATTTTAGTTAATAGTTGCACAACTACAAGATTGTTTTAATGTCAGCACTTAATGAAACACTCTGATCTGATTCAACCCCACTGAAGTCAAGTGCAAAATTCAACCTGATATGAATGGGTTTGCAGCTGAGAAATTCTCGGAGCTTATCATGAAGTAAGGTATAGCTTGTTCTGATGATGAATAAAAATTATTTAAAATCAATTATAACATAAAAGACACATCCTGAACTAGATGTTCACGGATCATTCTTGATTTACAGCCTAACATCCTAACCCTAAATGGAAATCCATACATCACTGAGTCAAAGTAAAAAGACTTCAGATAACTTATGCTAGAGCAGGAAATTAATCTTTTTTTTCCTCTGTTCAGAAGCTGTTAGCATTAGCTGGGACATTAACAGCAACCAGAATAATTACTAGTGCAGTTATTTCACCATCACAACTCTGTGAGCATAACAGAGATTTCCAAAGCACAGTCAACAATTGCCTTCCTTTGCCTTTAAAACCAGCCCTGAGTCATTTTGGCCACCACTTACAAATGTAGAACAGCTGTGGAGCAGCTAATGACTTACTCGGAGTCCTCTGGAATAGTGAAAACCTTCCAGGCTTGTGCTCAACCACTAAGCAACACTCCTTTCTACATAGAAAAGATAACTTAAGACATTTGTGCCGATATGATATTAATGGAAGCAGCGTTTTGTTGGGTTTTAAAGAAAAAGACACACTGTTGAAATGTTATTTCCCATAGTTGCATGACCATTTATATAGAGAAATATAAATTTATATAAATGTGTACATATCTATAGATACACATATTGTACATTATGGGCATATACATACATACATATATACACACAGTGTTATATACACATACACAGATTTGTATATACATATATATAAATATATATATACACACAAATGCACACACAGCTTGCTTCTTTTTAGATAGCTATAGTTATAAATTCTCCCTCCCCCACGGAGCCAAGATGATCTGAGTTGCCTCTGCTGAACTCCCCACGGTTGCCTTTCCATCCCGAATTAAATATAATACTCATTATTCTGCCATTCTAGTTTCTGAGAAACTTGGCAACCTTTCTGAATGACTTCAGATGCAGCAATTTCTCCTACATTGCCTCTACTAACCTATTCTAGGAGATGCAATATGTCGCTAAGATTAAGTGTCCAAAATGCTAATATGTCTGAGAAGTGCCTCCACTGACCTACACTGAGAATGTAGGTCTTAATGTATCTATTTTTAGCTTCATAACCAAAATGCCCATATTTTTAATAACAGTCCAAAGCAAGTCATATACCTGAATCTCCCAGAACTTTCCAAAAATGGACTTCTACACTTCAACATGCTAGCATATACATGTATACACACATATATATACACAGTATATATGTATATACTGTACATACTTAGTATTAGCGTTTCCATTACATACATCATCCACCCTGTTCCAGTAGAAGTAACAACACAGGAGGCAGTTATTACTGTTTTGAGTTAACAGCAACGAATTTTAGGTTGTTGCAAATGGAACATCTCCACTTTATCCCTGATGCATACCTGTTAGAGATCCATCTTATCAGTGTTTTGTGCTCTGAAGGCTTTAACAGACTTTGGCTGGCTGGTAGGGGCTGGCAAAGCACAAGGCATGTAATACCACCACGACTAACCTCGGGAGGCTGCTTACAAAGCTGAGTTACAGGTAGGCAATCCAGTCGATACATCTTACAGTATGAAGTCTTGAGGTGCAAAACACCACTCTATAGAAAAACCCAACAAAGATAACCGTATTTTCAACTGGTCTCCATTTCATGCACATGTTCAAAGTGCAAACCGAGGTGTTAAAACTTATTGTCAGCCAAATGAATATCTGTGCATGCAGATAGGTAAAAGCAATGTTGAGAATGCCAGCAATCTGGAGGCTGGTTGAGAACTTGGGCCAAATGCAGGAAAAATGGGATTCTGTGAGATATTTATTTTCCTGGTCTAAAAAGAGAGGTTTCAACAAGAATTGCATGTTGTTATTGACTGTCTCTAACCCAGCAAGATGCTTGACTTTCAGGTGCCATTTGCACTGTTAGCCTTGGCACAGTTCCCACTTGTCACAACTTAACCCATCTCCCGGCAATGCCAATGCCATTCCTTCCATCAGCATCACTGGCTGTAGTATCATGGCCCCTCATTGCTCGCAGGAGGAATATCTATATTTATATATATAAACCAGATAAATCCACATTCTTACTTTGTGGTTCAAAACCAAAGGGGATAATTAAACACACATTGAATGATGACTGACTCTTTGCCTTAATCAGTGCCTTTAGTTATTCTCAGTGAGGGCTGCAGAACAAGGAGCCAATAGCTATGACTTGCCCTTTCTCTGAAGAAAACGCTAACATAAACTGGATCTAAAAAATACCTTTACTTGCCATATTTCTTTGCTTGCCAATACTATCCACTTTCCAAAGCAGCCAGGTTTTTGGGTCACTGCAAGAAAACATAACAGAAGTGATGCCACAAGAAACGATGCTCTCTAGTTAAGAAGAATGCATTAGCTATACATCTTTTTCAGCAGTGCTTTTATGAAGACTGAGCAGATGTGCCCTTGCATGGCAGTTTAACAGCACCAGAGAAACTCTGGATGAGTTTTCTAAGGAACACAGAGACAAACTTTTAAATGGCCAGCATCCATTAGCGTCCAGGTTTTTTAAAGTTTATCTTTCACAGAAACACTGCAACATGATATTCTAAGTGTTCAGCACTCCTCTGCTCCCTGTAGACACAGCACCGGTACCTCCAATGGTGCAGTACCCCAGGTACCTGATTGCTCAGGTTAAGAGCTAATGGTGGAGCAGATTAGCTGGCCACATCTGACCCTGTAATCTCACTAATGGGAATTTCTTACATCTTCCTTTGAGTCCTGGGCACTCTCAGGAAAAAGAGGACACAGCAGAGTGAACACATTTCAACTCTAAGCCTGAGTGGCAATTCCTATGCTCTTTTGAGCATAGCTCCTTCATTCTCCAAAGAAAAGAAAGGAAAGAATTAGATTTGAAAGTTCTATTAAAAAGAATTTTCACACTGCAATGTTTTCCTCTCTCCAGTCATACTCTGAATAAAATAAAACAAAACAATCACGGAACAAAAAAAGCCCCCATTAATTAGCCTTGATTTCCAAAGCCACAGCCTCCAAAGTTCAATGACAGACTTCAGTTCAAGGATTATTCAGATAATGGATATTATATATATACACACACATATAATAACTTAGAGACCAAGTACAAAAACAAAGGTTTACGTAGCTTTCTGGAAAACCCATCTCAGTTTAGGACAGTTACTGTTGTGATAGACTGACTTCATTTTAAAGAAGTATGGTCTGAAAAAATATTAACAAATACATTCCTACAGTTCTTTAATATGTAAACCAGCTACTGTCTCCAGAAAAGCAAAGTAAAGCTGACGAAAGCAAGAAAAAAACCCATTTTACCATAATCAGTATACTAATGCCACTTTAACATTTGGGGAAAGTCATTAACTTCAGCTGAGATGGTCCCTGTAGGACAAAGACTCCTAAACCTTCTGGGGTTTTTGTTTGTTTGTTTGTTTAGAATTACTGTTACAGGAGCCCCCACCGGCAATGGTGCCAGGTCCCACCAGCAGAAGGGATGGCAGTGCCATCGCAAGCAGCAGCATGTCTCAGGTCTGTGCCAGCCCAATAGTGATTTATCACAATTCAGGAACTCCTGCTTGAAATTATTCAAGCCCTACTGCAAAATCTCGTGGCTATGGAGAACCTCCCTTACTGGCACAGTGCTACAACAACATGCCAAATTGCCATGCCGCATGCCATGGACAGGAATATTCCTCCACAGTTAGTGGTATCTGTTTGAATTCCCAAATATGGAGAGATTCGACCCCTGGGTAACCTAAAACATTTCTTCAGAATTCATAGAATATACAGGATATTCTTGAGAGGTTTAGAAAATTCTAGTAGAAAAATAAAGATGTTAGAAAAAGTAAATGGACATTAAAAATTCAGTATATGACATATGACTGAGTTATTAATATTTTATATTGTGCTATGCCCTCTATTATTATCTATTCTTTTTAAGGCACCCAACATCTCAGTATTGCATATACATACATCTGTATAATGTCTAAAAATAACCCCACATTTACGATTAACATCCTTAACATTCAAAAATTTAAAGACTGATGAAACGTCCGCTATACAGAGACTACCCAGTACGACTGTGGGACAGGGAATTCCTATAGCAATGCCAGTGGCTCTGTTCCTTTGAGCCTTCTCCCATCATTTTTCCACAAAAATGAGCCATCTGACACTGTTATGAAAACCACCACAATATCAACCAATTTAACAGAGAAAATGCCACCACAAGGGAGTGTTTCCAAATACTTTCACAGCGATCAAAGGTAACCTGCAACATTTCACCCCAGTAGCCTTCTGGGGAACACCATGCGTAGCAAAACTAATGCTTTCATCAGTAACCCCCCTAACTCCTCCAACAACCTAAATAAAAATGAAAATAGAAGTACATAATTTTAAAAGCAGGAAACTATAAGGATCAAGCAGAAGACATTTTAAAAAATTATATGAGACACAATTGTCAGTGCCTGTTAATATTCTTGCTTTTAAAGAAAAAGGTAATTCTAATAAAGTATTTCCAAATAATTTGCAATTTTTACATTAATAATCTTGTTCGCTACATACCTATGACATTGGGTCTAAACTCTGGTACCAATTTCCACATTTCTTGAATCTGCTGAGACACACTCATATTTGTCTTTATATGAATGCTCTTATTTTAAAATAAAAAGTGTTCAAGATTGCTTGGTTAATTTGTGAAGGAGGTCGATCAGAAAATTTACTAAATTGACAGCAAAACCATTTTCTCTATACCTTCACTCATTTTATTCTGAAATAGTCATGTGGAGTACTTGTCTCAAAATACTTGAATCTACTTAATACATGTTGTAATTTTCTGAGATCAGACTTTGCTCTTTATTCGAGTCTGTTGACTAAAACTGAGCAGTAATGTGGTATTTCATCACTGGCTTCAAGGGAGCAGAATTAGGCCTCCAGTCAGTACCCACACAAGAGGTTGTTCCAAGCGCATTCCACTTCTTCCACTAGCTTGAACAGGCTTTGAATTGGGGCATAGCTGCATTTGCCAGAATAGACCAGAAATTTTTCAAGAAGTGAGAAAAAAGACGTATTTCCACTCACATCAGCATTACAAAGTGTTAAAAATAGCATATTTTTGTACAAAGAGCTGTTGTTAGCGTGAAGAAGTTGTGAAACTACATACTGGGTGAATTTATTCTACATTTCTCCCATGCAAATAACTGCCTTGTACTGTGTAACCCATACATAAATTCACTGTGAAACTCAGTTACGAGGAACTCAGATTTAGAATCAAATCTTGGAAAACTCAGAAAATAGGAATATACAATGTGCAGCAGCCTGGTTTCCAAGTGCACGTAAATCCACGCTGTAAAAGCAAATGCCTTTGGAAGAAGTGCAGTTCTGGAACGAGTTCACACCTAAGTGGCTGGAGCATTGCCAGAAGTCATACTCTTTGGTTGAGTAACGTAGATAAGCAATGAACTTCCAAACTTGCGGCCAATTTCTGCACACTTGTTTCACGTGAACATTTCTGTTATACCTAAAGCCAATTCATCATATCTTATTCGTGTGATCAGTTCATGTGAAATAGATACTTGAACAAAGTAGAAGTAGCATAGCACTCATGAGTTACTGCTTGCACACATTAGTATTTCAGAAACATACAGCATTGCATATTGACATTTTGTAGAGACCTTTCTGTCCTGTTGCTGTAAACGTTTGCAGCAGAGAACACAAGTTGACCATAACTGCACATTTCTAGCTTAAAACCAGATCAGCTGTGATGACTTGCTCAACAGTGGTTTTGTCTGGAAAAGTCTCTGACAAAATCTTGAGCTACCATAGCTTAACTCAAGGCCACTGAATCTCATAATAAATGCCCTGTCTGTAATATTCGCCTAACTAGAGCAGTACGTGTCCTGGCTTGCTGCAACAGACATTCAGAGATGGATCGCTTTCCAGAAGTCAGATTATTATTCATACCATAAAAATTAACATCTTTCTTCACTATTGATATAGTCAAGAGATCCAAGAAGCAATTTCCAAGTCTCAAACAAATCTTTTAACCCAGGTAGAATACGATAGTGACATCAATGACGATATCCAGGAAATACAAAAGAGCACTGATAATTAAGCACCGTTACTATCCTTTCTATTTTTCTATTTTCATTATCGGCTATGACTAGGACTTACCTGGCCTTTTTTTCTTTTCCACCTGTAGGAAGAATTTCAGTATAGTTAATGAGTGAATAAAACAAACACATGATAAAAGATTTACTGCCAGGTTCTGAGCACCACCACAAGCTGAACTGCTGAAGCTGATACCAGCTACTTGTTGTACAATAACGAAATAAGCTAAAAATATATTTATTTATTTAAAATAGTATCCCATCAAACAGCTCCAATGTAAATGCAGATCATTTGACTTTATTTGATTCCTTCCCAATATTATTAATGCTACCAATAATACTGCTGATAATGATAATATTATCATTAATACTCCCTATTAATTAGGAGTAACGCAGGTTGAAGCATGTTAAGAGTCACCCGTCACAGATCAGAGATGATGGATCCACTTTTGTTTCCTGCAGTGGAAAGTAATGCTGCCACCCACTCAGCCTCAGCTCAACACAATGAAATAGCAAAATAGAAGTCATCGTAACACACATTAGATATCACAGTTAAATGTTGTCAACACTTCCAGAGCAAATCATCCCCAAATGATTCCAGTACACAAGGGAAAGGAAGTTTCCTAAACAAGGAAAGAATAATAACTCAATGTAAGCCAAAAATTATCTCTTTTAATACAAAATTCCATTCTCATAGAACAATTTTATTTCCAGTGAATAAATAGATTTCCTCACCATTCGCAGGTGAGATTACTACCTATAGTTATGTTGAAATTCTCTTGCCTTTCTGCAGTTCAGTTAAAATATAAACATTATTTGCAGCTGGCCTTACTGTATTTGGATACTAGTATGAACACTTGGGGGTTTGGTGACATTGCCAAATGTATACCGTACCACTCTTACTAGCGGTTGTACTTTAACCTGATTTATATAGCTCCATGCATTACTTGCATGTAGTCTTATCAATGTAATTATTATGATTATCATAAGAAGGATCTGGCCTTTGCACTTTGATTTTTATTACTTTTAACATGTGCATGCTCTTCTACTATCCATTAAAAAAAAAAAAGAACAAAATCCAGCGGACTAGAGCTGAAGGCAGTAGTAATAAAACACTACCAGCTCAACAGAGGAATCTGGGAAATTCAAATACATAATATTTTTACTAATATTATGGAGCTGATGCTAGATTTACAGACATTTGGAGCTGTCCCTCCATCTCAAAACACATACAGCTACTACCAAGGCTCAGGAAATTACTTCTGTCGCACCCAGATGCCTCTCCAAGACAGATTGACAGAAAAAGCCTGCAATAAGCATACTCTCTGAAGATATGAATGGCGACACTTGGGGTGAAAACAAGTATTCATGGTTTTATTTCCATTAAAATGCATTGTGCTGGGTGAAATCAAGTTGTTCCCCAAGAGGAAGGAAGGATAGCCGGGTCTGTGGTGACACCACGCTGTGTGCTACAACAGCCTCTGCCCCACTCCAGAAAGGTAACAGAGATCCTTAGTCCCCTAACAACAACCAGAAGAAATATCCTAGGGGAATACCTTTTTAACGAAGTAAGAAAAAAACTAATCGCAAATCACCTGGATAAATCACCGTTACCGCTGTTCCGTTAAGACAAATGATATTTATAGATATATTTGATATTTCTGTATAAAACTCTGTATTTGAAGGTCTTTCGGGTAGTGCCTCGGCGACACAGGCGCCCGGCTACGGGCTCTCCGCTTCGCGGCCCCGCCTGCCCCAGTATAAGGCGCCCGGGGGGT
>NW_008824049.1:106180-106978 GCF_000699105.1 Pygoscelis adeliae
CGCCCCGGCTGCGGGGAGGAGGGCCGGGTGATTGAAGCCGTTGGGATCTTTCCCAGCTCGCTTCGCCCTTTTCCAAAATTGAAATGCGCTTTAATTTCCCCCTCCCACCCCCCTCTGACTGCTCACTTCGCATTTACTGCGACTGCGAACACGAGGAACATCCACAGCAATGCCTCCCTCTGCTACCAGCAGGCAGAAGAACCAGCGCTCCTGCAAGAAACGCCACTCGAGGACGCGGTCTTAATTTTGCTGCCTGTTTTTAAATACACGGGAACGGCCATAAGTACAGTGCAACGTGGGAATACAGATTGTAAATCGGATTTTTAAAAGTCTCGGGTGGTATCTTGGCAAGACAAGCTGTACAGGGTTTTTCTCTGTTAACATCACAGTGCATTGAACCGTTATTAATAAAATAGCTTTCAAGGTTAAGGTGGGGGAAGGAAATCTCAGTAGGGGGAAGCTGAAGTTTCAAGTTCAAGCTTTGTATTCCTATATATATATATATGGGTGTATATATATATATATATGCATTTTTTTCAAAACGTTTTATTAGGAAAGCTATACCAGACGCATCACTGTACAATGATTAAACATTACCTTTACAATTTATATTCACTTGAAATTACAGAATAAATATATGCACATTGTTGTACCTTTGTGTGTGTGTGTGTGTGCGCGCGCGTGTGCGTGTATGTGTGTATGAGAGAAAACATTAAAAGTGCTTCCTATAAAGCTGTTAGTGATAGGTGCCCAGTAGCTTTTTTTCTCTTCACCCCCCCCCCCCCCTCCCTCTCCCTT
>NW_008824049.1:107601-108210 GCF_000699105.1 Pygoscelis adeliae
AAGAAAAAGGAAAAAAAAAAAAAGAAAAAAAGAGAGAGACACACATAGAATTTACTTAATCAGGATCAATACAAAGATCCCCGATAATAATAATAATAATAGTAATAATAATAATAATATACCTTAGACATGGCACAGTCAAAGTCTCAGTTTCAGTATAAAAAATAATGATTGATTAACATCTGCTGGCAAAAGTCTGCGAAGGCACTTCATCGATTAATGATCTGAGAACGGCCCTTCCCCGCAGCGCGCACATCTGGCGGGGGAGAGCACACAGCTGTATCCTCTACTCGCATGCGGCGGTGCCGGGGCGGGCGGCGGGGCGGCGGTCAGAACCGGCACGTGGTCTTCTCCAGGACTTCGAGGTAATCCGGCTTGGTTTGGAGTTTGGCCCTTAACTCGAGGTATTCGCTTGTGGGGGTTTGATGGTCTGAGAAGCCCTTGCCGGTCGCGAAGAGAAGGGTTTCTTTGAGCCTGGCGTCCTGCTGGAGGTCCGGGTATTGCATGCCAGGGGGGTGGACGTGCAGTTCCTTCAGCTTGGGCACGGTGCCGTACAGGCAGTCCACGAAACCCACGGCGCAGGGCGGCGGGCGGTCGCGCTCCCGCGGG
>NW_008824049.1:109005-112540 GCF_000699105.1 Pygoscelis adeliae
ACGGAGCTGAGCGCCTCCAGCCACTGCTTCAGCGGCACCAGCTCGCAGGTGCAGTCCCAAGGGTTGAGCTTCAGGTCGATCTGGACGATGGCGTGGAGGTGCTCCAGCACCCCGGCCACCGGCAGCGCCAAGAAGTGGTTGTTGCGCAAGTTGAGGCGGGCCAGGGAGGTGCCGGCGAAGGCGTCGGTGGGCAGGGTGCGGAGCAAGTTGTCGTTGAGGAAGAGCAGCTTCAGGTTGGGCATGAGGCTGAAGGCTGCCGGCTGGATTTCCCTGATCAGGTTGTACTCGAAGTACAGGTAATGCAAACTCTGCAGGCCCCGGAACATGCCTGGGGTGAGCCGCTCGATGTCATTGCCGTTCAAGTACAGGCTCTTGAGATTCGGCAGGTTGATAAAAGCCCCGTCCTGCACGTAGGAGATCCGGTTGTTTCCCAGGTGTAAGAGATCCAAGGAGGAAAAATTCCAGAAATCGGAGCGGTAGATTTTCTGGATCAAATTCCCACTCAGGTACAGCTTCTTGGCATTCAAGGGCCTGGGCAGGAGCTCCGAGATGTTGTGAAACCCTCGCTCCTTGCAGTTGACCGTCAGGCCCAGGTCATTGATGTGCAAACTGCAAGAGCACCCGGTAGGGCAGATGATGGGGATGGGGGGCCGGGTCTGGTAGGCAGCCACAGGCGGTTGGTTCGGCCCGGGGTACAGGCCGCGGGATGTTGGGGGAGGCCGGGGTGCCCTGGGCTGCTTGGTGGGTTTGGGCTGCTTATTGGATGTTTTGTACTCAACAGAGGAAGCGGTGAAATGGAAGGAGGACAGCATGGAGGAAGGCTTCGTAGGCCATGCATTCTCCTTGCTGGACGACAGCTGAGGGATGCCCAGGCTGGCTTCCACCTCGGAGTCAGACAGCATGGGACAGAGCTTACTTCTTTTGATTTCCCGCAGGTCCTTCCCGTGGAAGTGGAAGGGGGTCTCGCAGGTGATGTCCCCCACCAGGGCAGTGTAGGGGATGCGCTCCAGCCAGCTCTTCAGCTGCACGATCTCACACGTACAGTTCCACGGGTTCTCCTCCAGCTGGATCTCCATCAGGCTCCTTCCAATATGGTCCAACATGCCGCGGTACGAAAGGACTTTTAGCCGGTTCCCACGCAAGTCCAAGTGGGTTAAGGACACAGACTTAAATAAGTTGGTGGGAAGCATGGGGATAAGATTGTCATTTAGGATAAGGACCCTCAATTTACTTAGGTTTCGAAATGCCCCGCTTTCAATCCGTTTAATGACATTGTAATCTGCCTGCAGATATTCCAGACTTTCCAAACCCAGGAAAGTGTCGTTTCTGAAAATGTCCAACTTGTTTTCGTGCAAATACAACCTCTTCAGAACTCGGAGCCCGTTAAAAGCCCCGGTCTGAATGTCCTGCAGTGCATTGTTCCCAAGGTTAATAGACACAGCATTGTTCAAGTGAAGAAAACTGTTGGTGTACAATTTCCTCATGGAATTCCTCTGTAGATAAAGTTTAAAAGGTCTTGACCATGACTCTGTAATCTGACTAATATTTATAAATCCTTTGTTGTCGCAATGTATATGGAAAAGGCTCTCCTTCACTTCACAGTAACATGGATCAAAGCAGGGCTCATCGAGTTCCTCCGAGTCCTCTATCAAGGGAATTGGTGTTGTCCATGCTAGGGCAATTGTGCTTAGAAGAATTATCCACAACATCCTTCCTTTATGAAGCGTCTCTGCCATGGAAGATTTCATCATTTGTTGATGTTTACAAAACTGCAACGGGAAGAAAAATGCAGATTTCAGTATTTCTGTCCTGCCCCACTCCTTTTACTAAGCCCCTACCTGCTAGACTTGTGTTAGGCTCCTGGAAAGTTCAGCAATTGTTGGGCAGACGTTCACAACCGACTCTAGGGGTGTCAGATGGGCGAGCCTTGCCCTGCTTTATACTTAAGAGATGTTAGAAGGTTTGATCACGCGATATCAGCCTCCCTTATCCCCCCATTTGGTAAATGCCACCTATAAAGAGGACATCACATGCAGACCACACAGGAGCATGAGCGCACAGGCTGAATGTGTTGCATCTTTACATGTTTTCCACCATAGGACCAGTGTTTCATACTACACGTATTTCATACTTGTTAGCAATGTTAGCTTTGTAGCCATCATAGCCCGCATTGACTACAGGGGGAAATACCAGTGGGTAGATTTCTCCAGTGTCGCACTACATCTTTCATACATGCAAACTCTCAAAGTTATTGAATCTCGGTCCTTGAATCTCTCTAGCTCCCGGCTCAATATATTCCATATGTAAGTTCAAAGGAATGTTCAAGGTTTGCTGATGTCCCTGGCAAAACGGTTCCCTTCAGAAATCCCCACAATATTTTTAAAATAGTAAATGGTTAACAACCCTGATTTAAAAGAAAATCTTCCCCTTTCAAACGCGCCAATGAATTAATGCAACTGGTATATTATCAGATAAATACATACCACATATTAGTCATTTTAGCTGATTAAAGCATTTAGAGATGATTAATCTTTCTAAAGCACATGCCCATGCGATCAGCAGATCTAAAGGGAAGTGACAGCTAAAGAGGCACCTAGGATTGAAACGCTCAGCCTGCCTTAGATTAGGGTATTTTGTGCCCCCAGGACCAAGCAGGAGACCCGGTTAAAAAGCTGAAAGTGGAAGAAAAAAATACCTTGGCACTTACCAGCCGATAAATTATCTATCCTACTATATACGTTTCCGAATGAAGACACCATTCTTCTCCAATTAGATGAAAATAATACTGTACTAATGAGATGCAGCTCCTTCAACATATGGTTTCATCCTTCCTTTCACCAGATATTTTAAATGTATGGGCACAGAGAAATGCTAAGGATGGTAATAATAACGGTGGTGATGCAGCCTTCCTTGAATCACTGAAACGCCCATTAGAATTATTTGCAGCGATCGTTGCTTTTAGTCTTAATCTTTCAATAGAAAAGGTCCTTTTTGCCTTCCTCGTGTAAGAACTAGAAAATTTTGCCCCCCATCCACAAACTTAAGAGCAGAAAGATGCATTTAGGGGAGAGAAATGCCAGAGGAACAGAAATCCTTAGGATCAACTTGCAAATGAAACCCTCCCCTGTGGGAAAGAGGAGATGGTTGAAAGCATGAAAAGAGAAATACCCTCTGCAATTAAAATCAGCATCTAATTGGGAAGAAGGGAGAGAGATGAGAGCTATATTGCAGTATCAGTCTCTCTGTCTCCTTTGCAAAATATTAGCCACTTAAGTTCTTTCTCTTCTGCAAAGGCTGTAATAAAAAATAAAAAAAAATAAAGAGGATTGTTATATCTTCTTTTTGGAAAAGGGGGTGTCTTTGACCCTAGGCGGAAACAAAAGGATCCAGAAAGGTTGTACTTACCGGTTTGCAGAAGAGATTTTAGCACATCGTTACAAAAAAAAAAGAGGGGAAGGGGGAAAAAAGCTCGAGTTTAAAGATTGCTGGTTTCTCTCTGTCTCTCCCTCTCTGTGTCTTTCTCCCTCTCTCTCTA
>NW_008824049.1:112663-113145 GCF_000699105.1 Pygoscelis adeliae
CAATGGAGGGGGGAGGAGAGGGGCTGCTGCAGCCTCCGGCCCCGCCGCCGCCGCCTTCTCCGGGCACGGGCAGCGCGGAGCGGGAGGGCTGGGGCGCGGCGGAGGATCTCGGGCTTCTCTCCTTCTCCGTGTGTGTGTGTGTCTGTGTGTGCTGTTGTTGTTGCCCTGGATCAGGCTTTTCCACGTCATGAAAATGAGCTTCAAGAAGGGGAACAAATGAAGGGGGCGCGCTTGGCACCAGGTCGGGGGCGCGCATTTGGGAAGCCCTGACTATACATTTTTTTTTCCCCTGCCTTTTTTAATTTTTTTTTTTTTTTTAAGAGGGAAGGAGGGGGCTGGTTGGCGGAGAGGAAGGGAAGTGGGAAACGAGCAGATGGGGAAGGAAAAAAAACAAGAAGAATCAGAGAGGAAAAAGCCGCCGGGATGGGTCACAATTTGCACACACACCCCCCCCCCTTTCTAAAAAAAAAAAAAAAAAAAAA
>NW_008824049.1:115029-117376 GCF_000699105.1 Pygoscelis adeliae
GCACGCCCGTGCCCTCTCCTCCTGCTCGGCTGTCACACAGGGCAGCCCTCGCGGGATGCCCTCGGGGTGGAGGAAGGATATGTCTCCTCATGTCCTGCTGGCATCCTTTATGCATCCTACAGTTTCGCAGCGAGACGAGGAGGAGATCTTAGCTCGCCAGAGAGGCAGCTCTCCCTGGGTTTGTCTGGGTTGAAAGACCTGTGTCCCCTTGTCCCCTCAGCCAGGAGACAGAAATCACCATGAGCCATTCCCCCACATCTCCCTCCGGCCAAAGCAGCTCACAGCCTTTCTATCTCAGCTTGTTTTGTCGACACAACCTGCTGAGAACAGGATCAGTGTGAGTGTGATTGGCAGGAGCTCTGGCTAAGGGTACGACGGACTGATGTAACCAAGATTAGGACGTCACTCGGTTATTAATAATAATAATAATTATTATTGGCAAGTGAGCTATTTCCTTGCAAAGCCCTGTCCTGGAGCTATGGAGTCAGTGACGATGCATGTCACCCGGATGGGAGGCTGGCAGATGCCCTCCTGGCTGCCTCTTTCCAGCCTGTTGTAATTACCAAAATGCACCCTTCCCCCCGTGACAGCCTTGTGAAGATAAGGGAGAGAGAAGCCATGGATAACTTTTGTGACAAATTAGGAAAGGATACTTGAACAATTATTGTACCTTTCCAAAAGTATCATTACAGCATTACATTTCCACTGGAGGCGACCATTCCCCCCACTGCAGTCATTGCAACGCAGTCATTTAATGCTTCGTTCAGTCTGCAGCGTAAACCAGCCCCTTCCCTTTCTAATAGAAGTGGCAATGGTTGAGAGAAAGAGGGAGTTTTCTACCAAAGCTTGCTCTGCCTGTCCAGAAAGAAATATTCTGATCTTTAATAGTCTCTTCTGTCTCGAGCAATCTATGGTAAGGGCAAAAGCAATAAATAGTGCAAGGGCAAGGGAAACTCTCTTGTAATTATTATAGATGGGAGCTGCTTCCTGGCTCTCTATATTTTGTTACAGCTAGGGAGTAGTTTAGAGGTTCTGGATCCGAGTGCTGAAAGGTTTTAGATGCAGACAGTGCCTGGGCTCCAGCTGCATTTCTGCCTAAAAGCCCCAGCCAAGCCTGCTCCTGCTGTGCACTCACACCCAGCTCACCGCACGCAGGCAGCAAGGAGGGGGGATCACCTCGAGCTGCCATTTATCGGGGCAGGTGAACATGTGGGAACCCAAGCGTGGGAGGGGGAGTAGAGAGGCACGAGCAGGCTGCCATGCTGATTAATCTGTGATGCAAAACCCACATGCACTTGCTTGGGAGAGCTGCCAGACGGCTGCTCTGGGGACAGACGCTCGCGTGCCCCCACTGCGGTGCAGGGCAGGCCCGTGGCTCAGAGAGGGCTTCCCGCCAGGCACCCTGCCTTTGGGGTCCTCGTCGATGTAACATGGAAATCCTTGAATTAGGAGGAAAGACCAGAGCGCTGGGCTGTGGAAAATACAGTCCTGTAACTCTCCAGCACGCAGAGAGTGGTCCTGGGCAGAAACATTCATAGCTGCAAAGGCTGCAAGAGGCAGACATCTGATAATGCCGTTAGTCTGCCTGGGCTGGGTTCAAAGCCGAGCCTCGCAGAGCAAGGGCTTAAAATTCCTTCACTGGTCTGGTGACCCCTCTTGTGTCCCCATGAGATTTCCATTTATCTGTTGTGTTCAGATAAATATATTTAAAATTGAAATTTCACCCCCCTCCTTTCCCTTTTTTTTTTTTTTAAAGAGCCTTTCAAATATTCTTGGTTTGGTATATTATAAATTGTTGAAACTGAGAAATTTTAGTGTTTTTTAAAATGTTGGTAGAGGAAAATCAGAAGAGAGATTCTCTGCATAGCAGTTAGTGAAGCAGTTTATGAAGCTTAACTTTCGTTTTTCCCTCTCTGCTACTTAGTTCATTTATTAAACAGCCAGACAGAGAAACAAAATTATCAGGTGGCATTTACCTACAGTCCTTCTTTGGAAGACATTATTTCTCTTAAAATCTATGTCATATTGTCCCAGTACTGTTTTAGGGATCATGACCTCTCTCGCTATTTTATTAACAGTTCAGACTCATTCAAGGGAATTTGGTGCAGAGGGCTGTCCTGTCCCCCTCAAGTAAATGCAGAGGTTTCATTGACTGCTGGAGGATGACATTTGGACTGTGAGAACTCAGGCCAAGGCTCAGTCCTTCTTTCAGCTTCAAGGGGAGCTGCAGGAGGCACTAAAGTACCTTCAGCCTGTTACTGGTTGCTCAGCTGAAGGCTAGTAGCCTTTTCTCCGTACAGTCCTGGTATTTGACACACCATATTGGTCCATAGGTTATGGAGCGGTT
>NW_008824049.1:118523-123671 GCF_000699105.1 Pygoscelis adeliae
TGAGGAAAAATGTCTTTACTGAAAGAGTGGTTAAACACTGGAACCGGCTGCCCAGGGAAGTGGTTGAGTCACCATCCCTGGCAGTATTTAAAAGACATGTAGATGAGGCGCTTAGGGACATGGTTTAGTAGGCATGGTGGTGTTGGGTTGATGTTTGGACTCGATGATCTTAGAGGTCTCTTCCAACCTTTATGATTCTATGATTCTATGATTCTATATATAAGTACAGGCACAGATTATTTGAACTGCATAAGCGTTGGTGAATACACATGAAATGGAGGAAATGTAAGAATTTTAAAGTGGGCTGTTCCAGCTGGAATCCTTTGGGCTGGAGAGCTTCTTACGTCAAACTGATGCTCCTGGCCACAATTTTTACTGTTAGTCATCTCATTATCAGTTATGTATTATCCTATGGAATAGCTGTTGATTTTTCCCAGGGCAGTTATATCCACTATAACTGATGTATTATTTTTAGATGAAATTAAGAAATAACAATGCACCAAATGATATCATGGGCTACTTCTAATGTAAAAGTCCTCAGCTACTTTAAACTCAATAGGACACTGAAGCTGTACAGAAACCCCAGCCATGCCCTCAGTAACAAGCTATATGTAATTGCTTTTTACTCATGGGATTTTTTTCAGCAGAGAAATTTTGCCCAGTATTTGATAATATGTGTAAATATTAAAAAGAAAGGAGGAAAGAACTAATGGATAGTATTAAAATAGAACAGCAAATACCAGCAAATCATGAGTGCAGTGTTTTTAATGGATTGTTATTAAAAATAAAAGAAAAAGTAGGCAAAATAAAAGGGAGTTTTTAGTGGACAAAATTGACGGTTCTGTTATCCTCACCGATTCCTGACATTTCAAGATCAGTTTTTTATCTAATGATTCAATGGCCCTAAATATTTCCTTCTGGTAAATCAGGCACAGCTATAGCTTTTTCCTACCTTAGGCACGTAAGCCCACATTTTTTTCTAAATGTGCTGATATTTATTATAGCCAGTGTCAAAAAACTTCGCACTCCATTTATATATGAGCTTCTCTTTGGCCTTTATTAGAATGATATACAGTCATGGTTAGGCATGCACAACTTCCTTTGACAGCAGCCAGAATTTCTTGTGTGGATCAAAGGTAGAATAATTCCCTCAGGGTGATCTCTTCCCATCCAAACTATGGAGTTATGAGCTCTGCTCCAGTGCAGAGAGGGGCTTCTTCAGCTTTTCCCATACTTCACATAGGCAATTCTGCAGCCATACAGCCATATCCTCCTTCATGCCAACGTACTGCATCTTTTTGAAGCTTTTTTTTTTTTCAGTGGAGACCATTATTTTTACCTGGTAGCATGAGTACAGGTACTGATGTCCTAAATGAGGCTGAACATTGACCACGCAAAGGAAGAACATGGACTTGGAACTGTGTTTTCTAAATCTCTCCATCCATTGCCCAGACCCCAGTGGCAGGACACAGACATTCAGATGATAACTGCTTCATTGCTCCCATAAGAAAAATCTTAGATAATGCAAAAATAGTGTTTGAATTCTCTTAGCTGAAACACTTGTTGCAGAATAATCATTGTGGTTTATTTTTACATGTACACACTCTGCATGTAAACATTTTCTTTTGCAATTTCTAGTTTGCTTTGCTTGGTTTTCTTTTCACCTTGTGGGCTAATCTTACATACATCCCGGTTCCTTTATTTTGTCTGCGCACACAAAAATGGATATTACCCTACAGCACACGCTGTAAGCAACAGCATGGATTTTCAGGGCATCTGGATTTAGAGTTGCCAGAATTAGAAACATGAGCCTGACGAGATCATGCTAGGGCAATTCCCCAGTACTGGGCCATAAAGCCAATCAATTTAAAATGTAATAGAAGGCACTATTACTGCACTGAATTCTTTCTGAAGGAAGGCACTTACTGCTCATTTGGAAAGAAAAGCTCATATTCTAAATTGCTTTTTAGATCAGTCTTGATCCTACTTTTAGTGATGTCGATGGTGACACTTCCGTTCAGTCCAGTGGTGCCAGAATTTTCCATTTACTGTTAACTACTTCTCCTCTTCCCCCTTTTCTCCTTTTCCTAAGCTCCCTGTCAGCACCGCTCCTTGCCGTTCCTCTTTGAGGACAGTTAGGACATATAGACCTTATTGTTCAGCTCAGAGGCAGCAAGTTGGATAGTCATTTTAATCTCTTAGAAAAAGTAGTTCAATAGTCATGGAAGAGATGGTGAGAAGATGTCTTCTCTGCTCTTGCAAGTCTCGCCCTCCTTTCTTTTTGCTACTGATGACACAAGTCATCTTTCATTCTAAATGGGCTCAGCTATAAAGTTCAAGATGAGCTGACTCACTGATTTCAGTTACCTGTATTGGAAGTTTTGGACTAATGTAAGACTATAAAAATGGGGAAAGAGAATTGGGTCTTAAACTCTTGAATCTTTTTTAATATGTAATACTGTAATGCTTGGGTTTCTAATGCATGACACATGAACACACTAGCATGCACTGAAGATATTATTTTTATTATGCCAAAATTATTAAATGGTGAGAGACAGAGTCATCTAAAATACCCAAATGTATCTTCCTCCACCTTCAGCTCCAAACTGACCTCTGGAGGAGCATTGCTCTCCATCTTTCCCACCAGCCAGGGAAGGAGGTAGCTGTCCTTCTGACTCAGGCAATGGAAATCGGTATCAAAAATTCAGTAATGTGGCTATACCATACGTGCAGTTGTTCCCCATTTCCTTGTCTAGCATCATTTTGTGGAAGAGGAAAAAGCTGAGGAAAATAGCTGCTTTTCATTTTTCAGATACCGAGATAGGTCTTTGTTGAGTCTTTTTGCCATTTTGTATAATACTGAATTTCTTTTACAAGGAACAGTGGGAACCACCATTTTTGATCACTACATCCAGATAGTCATTACATGTAGATGTATGAGAAGGATCAGAGGTCTAGAAAGTAAGACCTCTGAGGAAAGAGTAAATTAGGACTGTTCTAAATGGAAGAGTAGGAGGAACAGCATAATCTTTTGAATTATACAAAAATATGCTGAAAAATAAAGGGAATACTGTGTTCTCTACGAATAGCATCAGAAAGAGAACAAGAAATTGGTCTTAATTTGTAGCTAAAAAGATTTATAACAAATACTAGGAAGATGTTTCTGATGATGAGGATGGCAAAGACTGGCTAAGGAGGTTGCAGAGCCTCTGGTATAAGAGGCCTGCAAAAAGGCAGGTGAGATTCTGTGTCAGCAATGTCAGAGGGCAATTGCTGTGTCCCAGAGATGGATTAGGTGATCCCCTGAGCATCCTCCAAACCCTACATTTCTGTGATTGTTCATGTTGAGTGTCAAATTGTTTGTGATCCTATACTATACCTTTTAAAATATATATATCCTCATTAAATACAGTAGGAAAATTTAATAAAAACCAGATTTGGAACCAGATTCCAATAGAAACAATGACATAAAAAAATGAACATGAAAGAACTGAAGGTTTCTAGGTCAACAGTATATGCATGGCTAAGTCATATACTAAGCATCGTATATCCAAGCTCTGAACTCATGCAATTGACTAAAATCTTAATCTTGAAAGTATATATTTGTATATATGTATACATAAACACACGCATGCATACCTACATCCTTGGATGATTTTACGTATCTTTAATTTTTCAAGGTTCTTGTGTTTAGGGTTTTAAATTTTTTATTCATTTTCTATCTTTCTGTACCATCCATCTATCTCCAGTTGGCTAGCTAGCTAGAAATATCAACTTCTCAGGTTGTCACCTTCCAGAAACTGGAGTTTTAGTAAAAATCTCAATAGAAGAATATTTACAAAAAGCTCTGAGAATTGGGATTCCTGAATATAGATAAAAATCTTAGGTATTAGTGTAAGAAGGACAGTACCGTGCTGTAATGTAAAATACATAACAATAATCAGCATTTCCTAACCACTTTTATAGTTTTAAAAGTCAGCAGTTCAAAGTGTGCAAGGAAGGCTTCCTTTTAGCTGTTGATTTAACTAGGCTTAAAATCCAACGAATAAATTGTACATAGTTCATCAGCTTGTGGGGTGCACAGTGCTTACACACCAAATAATAAGCTACACATCCCACTGTGAACATTTTATGGCCAAAAGACTGCAGGAACACCACTGTGGAACTGTCAAAATAAAACATGTAATGGACTCATAAATGAAATGAACGGATATTGGTTTAAAATCAAGCCCATAAATATGTGTCACACCTGTCCTCTGGGTGGTCCGCAGCAATCAAGCTGTTATATTCTGAACGTATTTTCAAGCTGATGCTGTCTGATTTGTCCTTCCTTCCTTCCTTGCTGAGCCGTATCAAGGAATAAAGAGAGAGACCTAAGTGATACGGTGCCATCGCAAAGGCTGCAGCCAAGGTGACGTTAATATATCAAGCTAAATATACAGTGGACCCATGAAAATTTGAGGCTAATTATGTTTTACTGTATTAACCCTTTTAGGAAAAAAAAAAAAAATCAATGAAAGTAGGTTTAAAGCAACTGTTTTCACCACTCAGCAAGCTTCTGCGCTTTCCCACAGAGGCTACTGTGAATGTGGAAATAGTCTAGTGTAGGGATTAATAATAATGATAATTTACACTGTGGGAGTGCCAAGGATTCCCTCCATGCAAGGTACTGTACGAACAAAAAACTATACATGGAAAAGCTTCTGACCAGTGACCAATGTGTGCAAATCTACTTGTGGTTATTCCTCTTCATACTTACAACTCTGTCTCAGTGCATAACACATTCAGCTGAATTCTTAGTGTAGTTCTCCCAAAGATTACTAATGTTAACAGGCGATTTTAATTCTTTTTCTAAATAAGCCATAAAGGAAGACCCAACATTTGATGTCTCTCTACAAAAGGTCCCAAATAATCACCTAACTGGTTTCAAGGGTGTATCCCATCCTGCTAAACTGGTCACTTCTTTCAGCAACTGCTTAGGTGACCCCACCAGCTTAGGGACTTTATGTGCTTTTTAGTGCAAAATCTTTTTGTTTGTTTTCTTGATTATTTAATTTGAAAAGATAGTATTATTAAGTTGTTAAATAGCACTGTTTAAAATATAATCTTATATTTTGCCATTTAAGTCATTTTGGAGAATCCATTCCT
>NW_008824049.1:123697-128366 GCF_000699105.1 Pygoscelis adeliae
TGGGGCCAGCCTTACATAAATGCTATTGAAGAGTCCCTCAAACTTTAACGATTTTCCAACTTAAATACACAAGCTAGACAAGGCCCTTTGTAACTCCCTGCCAGAGCAGTTTTACTGCCGAACTGCATCATTGCCACATTTATGTTACTCCTGACCTGTAGGGCACACAGGTCCTACCAGGGCCAACACTGGACACACGGAAGCAGGCAATTGCCCAATGCACACAGATAGCAAAACGGCTCCATTCCCGGCTCTCCTTGCTCTGCGGCATCTTGAAAAATCTGATTTTTGCTGCTGATGTAAGATATCTAAGCAAACAGAGAGCACAGGGACAGGGAAGAGATGCTGTGGGTGCACCTCATCTGTCCACAACAGCAGGAGCCACCGTGAGCAGCAGAGCCGCACATCTCCTTTTGGGCTTCAGACCTCCTGTCCCTTTCCACCGCTTCTCCCCGCAATCATGGGCCTCTCGCTTTTGCTCCTTGTGTTGACAGGTGTTGCTAAAAATTACCCTGTAGATGTTAAAGTTTTCAGCTTGTCAAAGGGACATCACCAATATTGTCCAGGTAGAGGCTGATTTTTTTTTTTTAAATATGTGACTGTAACATATTGTACTGTTAAACTGGATTAAAACATGAAAGCAGCAGAATGGCAAAACTCCTGAAAAACTTATGAAAACACACGCATTGTCTGATTTTCTGGTGTGCAATGCAGATGAAAATGGCAACATTTTTTTCAAACCATTTACATATCTGTAAATGACTGCAAGGCAGGGTAGAAGAAGGAGGCCAGCGGGATTCAATTAAAGAGAAAGGTAAAAGGCTATTGCTTCTGATTTTCATTTTATAATTTAGAGTAGGGTCACATTTTGAATTTCTTTACAGACTTTTTAAAAATGAGTAAAATTCTCAAAAACACAGCCCAAGTGCAGAAGTGCATGTTGAACAGAATTATTAAAAAAAATCTATTTTTATAGTAATAATGTTTTGTCTCGTGCAGTTTTCCGAATGATCCACATAAAGCACATTTTAAGGCAAGCTGCTTAGTGAGATTTCAGGGGACACTAATCTGCAGGACTTTCGCTGACAACCTAAACATAATGTCACATGAATGCCTAATCACGGCAAACCCACCCGAAGCCCATCTGCAATGGCGGCGCGGTCCTGAGCCACAAAGCTCTCCAACGTGTGATACCCCAGCGCAGGATGCTTTATTTATTGAGGTTAGATGCGAGGTTTTTGGTATGCTAGAATTATTTCTATTATTTCTATTATTTCCAGGAGAAGAAACTGGGGCACCAGCTTAGCAGCAGCGCTACCTCCCAGCCCAGGATGAGACAGGGGTCAAGTAGGTACCTTCAAAGCAAACCCCTTTCTCTCTGTGATTTTCGTCTACCATAGCATAACAACAACAACAGTAACAATAACAACAACAACAATAATATTAACAACAATAACAACCTTTCACTAGTTCTTCATAAGTCTTGATCATTATTATATGCATCTTTCCAAACTTTTTTTTTTTTTATCCTTTGCTTCTCACTTCAAGTTGCAGCAGCTCCCAGCTGCACAATGCTGAGGCAGTGCCACAGCATAATTTCTGTCATCCATGGCCATATGCAGCAAGGCAAGGGTGATACAAACAGGACGCAAACCTATAGGAGTAGGTGGGTGATAAATAATTGTTTCTTCTTTATAGCCACTTGTACCTTATAGAGGTCTTCAGTTTGTACTCACTCTGAATTATTGGCCTTTGCTGATGAACATAGTCCTATGAGTAGTTATTCATAGACATAGTTCTTTTGTACTGGGTGCAACATGAAGGTTAGTTAAACCTTCACTCTCCCTTGCCTTGGTGCATGCCCTTATCTCTCCACACAGAGCAAAGGCTTAGACAAGCCTTTAGCACGGTAGTGGATTTCCCAGGTACACAGGTGACTGCTAAATTGCCCTAAAGTTAGAGTGAGAGAAAGGGAGAGCCAAGTAAGTAGAGCAGCGAATTCTCCAGGTTAAGATGACAGACAGGTTAAGATGACAGACATTGTTCCCCCTCCTACTTAGTCAGCTATATTTATTTTTTCAATGGATTTTCTCCTTTTCTGATCTCACTGTACCTTGCAATGTCAGGGAAATATGTTAAAGCTCTGCTACCCAGGGAGGGGCATAACTTGTGCACAGGGAGGAAAACAGATAGGAATATTTGGGGCTTATAGGCAGCTAAATACTAATGTATATGAATTTGAGGGAGAGCTGGAGAGAGAGTCTCGACTGTCTGACAGTTGTATGTCGCGCCGGGGATGGAGACTACTTCCACTTCAAGTTTGTAGCACAGGTGTTCCCAGCAACAAAAGCAACATATCCTGACACTTTGGGGGTAGTCATGGTTTTGAGTTGCTCATATGCTCCCGGTGAAGTCTATTGGTGGTTATTTCAGTCCGACACAACTTCATAACCTCATCTTACATTATCACATTTGTAGAAACACCAAGACATCACATTGCAACAACTTTGCCTTGCAACCGATGGTGTCAAAATGATCAGTCCCTAGGAAGGGAGGCGTTAGATGTGTGTATTTCCATCCTGTCTTCAGTAAATTGTAGCAGGTTTTAAAGTTACTGCGATACTTACAGGATTAGAAAAGAGAAGAGAAGGTTTCCAGTCCCCCCCAGCCCCTCTTGTGTAACCCTGGGGACTGAACTAGAGCACTGGCCACTTGTAGTTTAAGGGTTGTTTCAGTCTAAGACTCCTGGAAGTCCATATGCCAAAATACACATTTGTTCTTACTTTCTTCCATGAAGGCAACCTCACTCTGACAGAAAGCAGTCCCTCAAAGAATCTTTGGCTAATTTTAGAAATTCAGGGCTAACTTGCCCCATTTATTTCAGCTCTAAGGAGTGAAAGAGCCTTTCTGTACCAAGCCCTTTTTTCTCTCTTTGTACCAGTGTGAGCGAGGAAAGAGTCTGACTTTAACAGAACAGATGAAAATAAAACCGGTGATGGACAAAGCCAATTATGTTCCCCATTGCCTAGGGATGGGCAACCTAATTTGCAGCTGACAGTGATTTGATGGACTGAACCATCCTTTTTCTGATCCAGCATTTGGAGTAATTTTTATTGTAAACCAATCATTACAATGTAGGACTCTCAGTACCATCAGTGTCACCATGACAAATTCCCACATCAGTGTTAGTGTTGCTGCTAGGGTTTTTCCTCCCATCCTTCACTGCCTGACATGTTCTGGGAGGTGTTGGATGTGGTACACTATGCCCCTGTCCTCAGTGCAAGCCCAGGGCAGAACAGCTAATGGGTCGTGTGAGAGGGACAGTGCCAAACACAACGGTACCAACACTAGGGGACATGTTTCCAATCTCTGTGCTGTAATTTTGGCAGGGATGCTAAATTTAGTCCTCTAGTTCAGAATATACATACAGCACATTAAGCTGAGAGTTTAGCAGTGCACATTTTCTCCTCCATTTTCATCTAAAATCATCTCTGATTTTGCTCCTTTATGTGGTTTGTAGGTCATAAAATGATTCCCCCCACCCCGGAGGATATTGTACTAGTTTGTGTCCGACATCTGTACATTCTAGTAAGTCCTAAGCCTTAGCGTAGTATCCTTATGTTCCCTGAATGGGCATATAGGCACAGCTTCTGCCTAGCTGTTGTTGGACAGAACATCACTTCATTAGAACCAGCTGGAATTTATTTTCACCAGAACTTTAGCAATTTCTGTTTTAAGAAACCAAATCCCTGATTTTTCAGTGTTGTTGGAATTTACTTGTCTGCACTGGAAAAACCTCCCACTGGATCATGCAAGCTGTGGGTTACAGAGATAAGGGGAAATTTGGAGTAGGTGACCTGAGAGGATATGTGGAGGATGAAGATCTGTTGCTTTTGCAGATGATGTGCCCTACATTCCCCTTCCCAGGTCCATGAGAGCACAGTGTAGACCCAGGAGGCTTGATCTACACTTGTTTCCTCCTATTTCTGCTTAGCTGTGAAATCTGCAATTTCTTTCTTTCCACTATAGTATCCAGTAAAGACTGATTAACAAATGATAGACAGACACCTACTATTGCTAACAGGAGGAATAAAAGCCTACAATTTTCATAAGACAGTTCACCAAGACTTTGCTCTAATATTGGATAGCTTTATCAATACCTCTACTCCTGCCAAAGTCCTGAGTTAAAGGAGCATTATTAAGGCTGTAATGTCAAGCACAGAGATAGTGAGACAGGCCAGGGTTATGGTAACTGGTGCACCTTTACTTTTGCTCCTTCCATGCATCCTCTTCAGCTGCACAGTCACACGTATGTAAAAGTAACTGTGTACTGAAGACCTATGAGGAGCAAACTATATATTTTCTACTCATATGCTTTGTGCCTTATTATTTAGATTGACTAAATATTTAGATTGACCAAACATATATATATTGATTTTATTAGGTCAAAAAATCAAAGTGAAGATGGAGAAATATATTTAATCATTTCAGTAGAATTTGAAGGTGCCTAGCAGGGTATTTCAGTAGCAAATCTGGGCATCAGTTAAATGAAGTTGGCTTCAATGGATTTATATTAAGAAAACAAATACATTTTTTGTGCTTACTTATATAAGCCCTTCTTCTTCCTTGTATATGGCTTGATTTTAGCATCCCGTTTTAGAATATACAG
>NW_008824049.1:128897-137297 GCF_000699105.1 Pygoscelis adeliae
AACGGCGTGTCCTTGCAGGCAGCCTTCTGGAGGCAGTGGGGTGGAGGGACACCCGGCTATGGAGGGGACCCTGCACCCGGCGCTCCAGCAGGAAGGGTCCTGCAGCCCTGCGTCCTACCCCTGCAGTTCATCAGCAGGGATGCACATGTGGCTCCCGACCTTAGTTTTGGGGTGAGATTTGGTAGCGTAGCTGCTGGAGAGGCGTAGGATCTGTTTTGTGTGGCGAGAAGAGCTAGTGGTTCGGTTGGCAGGAGCCTTCTGCGCAGGGGTGGGGTGGGTAGCTGCATGGTCCCATGTGCAGGGGAGAGAGGCTGGGACGTCTGAGAGGCATGGCTGTGATGGGGCCATGGCAGCCACCAGTGTTTCTGGGATATCTGCATGGATCTGGGGTGAGAATTGTGCCCTTGTCGCTGCAGTGCCAATGGGAAGTGCTAAGAACAGTCCTTGTAGACCTGTTTCATGAGCAATCCTGTGAAAGGAAACAGATTGCCTCAGGCAAGACATTTAGAGGGTCTTACACTTTTCTTTATGCTTTTAAAGTGCATGTTCTTGCTCTCAATGAAATATTGCCTTTCCAGAATGGACTTGGACAGGGAGATGCTGTGTGTTGCACACATCTGCTGTGTGTTGCATTGAGCTGGAAGCACTTGTTCAGGTCATCCTCATACAGAGAAATTCATACAGATGGAAAGGTCACTGTGCATCCAGATATTGCTGCATATCTTCTTTATTTTCCACAATTCCTTTCTGGGTCAGGTTAAAGACTCCTTATACTCATGTTTGCATTTCCCAAGGTTGGATGATGTCTTTTTCTGATTGGCATTGCCTACACAGGTATGTCTGCAGTGCTCCTGGAGAACCTCGGTGCCATGTGGAGCTGGAAATCCAGCATCCCACCTGCACACGTGCACAGCCAGAATCACTCAGGCATGCAGGGAAGTCCAGCTGCAACATGGTTGGGTTATGGTTTATAGTGATATTGCAGCGGCAATCCCAGTGAACGGGGAACAGGAGGTGGGATTTGTGTTCATGTAATTGCTGACACACAGTTAAATTCTAGAGGTGGCTAAAGACAACTATAAATCCATGCTACGTCGGACAACTGCAGCTTTTTATTTGGGGAGTGCCGTGCTGTAGGAATGAGGTTAGTTGTGTCCAAGTTTGTTGGCTTGAGGCCAAACATCATTTAAAATATTAGGGGACGTGGTCCGTCCTTGGGGGCTGATTCTGTTCTCTTCTTTCTTCCCTTCTCGCATAGGTCATTGCGTCGGGGCTTGCTTTGCTCTGATTTTCTACTGAAATTCATACAGAAGCTCTTGGCGCCATGTCAAGTTCATGCCAAATTCACTGAAATTTCATTTAGGAAACAAGGGGTAAAAGGGTCTCATAAGATAAAAATAATTATTTTATTTTTTTAATATTTAAATTTTGAAACAACTTTCAGTTTGAGTTTCTAACACTTTAGGGTTGCATTATATATGTTATGGTGACATTAAAAATGGAAGAAAACCTAATGAAAACATTTGAAGCCATTGAAGATGGCTTTCGCACCTTTTCCCGTATTTGCTGTGGAGAAATGTTGAAAATCTATTGCAATTTGGAATGGAACTGAATTTAAAATCTTTTATGAAACAGTATTTTCATTCTCATATAGCTGTTTACATAAGTTAAGTACATTTTTATTGAATGTAGATTCTGGTCAAGATTTGCTAAAATTGAGGATAAAATTTAGGTTTCTAAATTCCTATTCAAACCCACAGGGTTTAGAGTTACCGAGCAGTTTCTCAGTGATTTCAATAGGCTTCTTCCTTCCATCCATTCAAAATAAGCTTTAAGACTATTCTTCTTGCAGCACTCTATGTTTAGACACTTATTTTTAAGATTTTGATTTTATTTTTAATGTAATCCCTCTTTCTGAAAATCAGAAGGAGGTTTGCTAGAAAAATAATTTCAATTTCTTTTTTTCCCTCCTACATTTTTTCATGTTAATTACTCATACATATTTCTTATTCTTTTGCAAGTTCTCCAAATCATAGACCATGGCATAATGACCACTGTCATGCTCAGCTTTCCCACCCATCAGGGGCCACAGAGAAGGACAAACTAATTTTTCAATTAAATTATATTTTCAATTAAATTTTCAATTCAAGCTCTAATTTCTGTTTTAGTAAGATAGACAGTTGAGACAAATGGCAGAAGTCTAGTGGCAGTGAAGAAATTCCTCCAAATAGTCACCCACTCTAGTTCAGTCCTTTTCTATACGATAAACTGATATATTAAGTACAAGAACTAGTAACTAATTTCACAAGGCTATTTCTTTAGAGTAATCCTCAAGAAGTTTGATCTCATTTTAACTGGTGCAAAAATTGTTCAATAATTTTTATTACATGATCAGTTTTCCTCAAAACCTGTCTTCTGTATAGATTTTAATATATCTATATACCTTAAAACAGTTTTCTGAAAGGGGAAAAAACATTATAACTCATTTTGGGTATTATAAAAGGAGTAATTTTCTTGAAACTGGTCCTTAATATAGCTAATAGCTCTTGGCTTCACCTCAAGATGGTTAACAAGCCCATCATTAACTGTGGCTAATGAAAAATTAATTAAACTTTTTTTAATCTAATACTGGATGACAAATCATTATAAATCATGCCCTTGGTTATTCATGTCAGTAAAGTGAATAAATGAGTTTTAAAGTTCATATATATGTACAAAACAGAACTATAAGCAAATATAGAAAGAATTGTGATGGTTGTCAATAGTTATTTTTTCAGTAGCTTTTAAAATTTCTTCTTAACATTCCCAGAATTCTCACTGATGTATGACCCTGCATATAATTTTTTGAAGATTTAATAGGAAACCTTAACATTGCACGTGATCAGAGAATCCTGGCATCTGCAGTAGGAGTATCCACACCAACCTGGAAGATAATTAGCAAAACTGTGAAGATTTAAAAGAAGGAAGGCAGAATTATTACAAATTCTAGCAGGACACAATTCAACAAAACTATTTCACTGGATTTTAAACTCCTATAAGATGTCAATAAAAACAGGAAACTGTTTTTTTGGTTCTTTTCTTTGATAAAGAAATAAAAGTAAGATCAATAAATTTTGTATGAAAACCAGTTTAAAAGGAGCCACTTGTCTTAGATGTGCAGGAATAATGGGAGAAAATGCTAAGTACTCACAGGCCCTTTCACAAGACAGGTCAGAAACCATTTGGTAAATCCTATGGATATTTCAAAGATACTAGGATTAGCTCACCAACCCCAAAATGCTTCCCATATATGACTAATATTATTCGTAGCTTCTAGAGTGATGTAGTGTCAGGGTTGATACAATTGTAACACTTCTTATTGCTAGCTAAATATTTATTATGTTGAATTAGAGCACCCCAAGTGAGCTTTGTGAGGTGCAGACACCAGGCATTCTCCAAGCGTTTGCAGTGTGGATAGGGGAGCAGGACAGTTGTGGAAAGGACGGAGCAGTGAAGTGTGCCGGGCAGGTCAGGCAGCAACCAGAAGTTGCTGCTGGAAATGACCTCCTGCCCAGGACCCCGGGCCCCATCCATCAGCTCACACAGCTTCTCTTTGGACCTCTGGTATAGCTGCACACATGAAACCATTTTTTAATGATGAGAAGAGAGGATTTCCTTTAAAGTAACTCCTGTTCTGTGCGTGATGTGTTCCCCATCCTTTATTCAGGTGCTCTTTCAGGCTGCCCAGGCTATACCTGCTCCTCCTTTGGGGCCAGGGGACTTGACCTCTATTTCTGCTTTCTCTTTTGATTTCTTTCTCTTCCCCTCCCATACGACTGCAATGTGCTCACTACATGTTCCCTTCAAGGCTGAGCATCAGCTCTGCTTCCACCCCCTGACTCACCTTGTGATATCTCAGACTTCATCCCTTATGTATCTATCTATATATACCTGATAAAGATGAAGCTCAGTATCGGATCTGCATCCTGTGGGATTGCCGCCTTTGTGTGTTACATTTGTCCTGTTGGCTGGGGTGCAGTTGTACTTTAAGATAAAAGCCGTTCTCAGTGAACTTATTAAAGACCTAAAAGTTACTTATATACATAAGTAATTACTGTAATCAAATGCAAACATATTTTCTGCCTATCCCTATTACTTGAAAAAGCCCAAATTGATTTATTTGCAAATTCAGGAATCAGTTTGCCAACTGTAAGAATATGTAATACAGCAATTATGGGCATTCCCCAAAAGCCGCATTTATGTATTTATGGAAAAAGCTCCCATAGGTAACACTTCGTATAAAATATTTGACTTGGAAATGCTTTTATTTTTATAAGTTCTTTTCAGTTTTCTCTTTTGAAAGCTGATGTAATATTTTTCATATCATGTAATATTTCTTTGAAAGGTCACATTCTGTCGCCAGCATCGCTGCAGCTTGCAATGCAAGACATTTAGGCAGTGAACAAACTTTCTTGGTGACATGCATAGCTTCTTAAGAAAAGCTATTTTGCAAATGAGATCACAGCATCACATCTATTTTTTCTCTGAAAAACACATTTAAACTGAATTTTTTTGATTAGCTGTAATTCAGACATACCCTAAAATGTAATTAATTTGGATCACACCATTTCTGCGATTCAAATGATGGATAACAAATAGGTTATGCATATCCCTAATATAACAGCATTATATCAAACATTCAGTTTATTGCATTACAGATGATATCAAGTAATGGTAGTCATTCACATGAACAGTTTTCAAGTCTGATTGAATTTGATTCCTTATTAGAAAGAGTTCCACAGTTGCAGAATATTGTACCAGTAATATAATACAGAAATTGCTTCTAGCATGTGAAATGTGCAATTATAATAAGCAAATATTTAACTCATACTATGCTCTTGGGATCACAATGTCAATAAGAGACTTAAAAAAATTAATTGTTTCATCAGCCAGAAGCGTCTGAGAATGGTCCACAGCCAAGGTGGTCTGCCAGGGATCCCCAGCGTACAGAGCTGGGTTTATGAGAAAGGTGATGATTATACTTATAATAAATGAAGGCTGGGATCCGTTTTATGATCAAAATATTGAACATAAAATTAATAAGCATCCAGTTATGACAGTAATAAATGGCAACAACATTCAGTTGATGGGAATGTCAGAAGAAAATATGAATGTAATGCATGTGCATGGAGTTGCCTGCTTGCCCACACACGTGTGTGTGCAGACACACTCACGCACGTACATTGGCTTCCTTGCCATGGTTAATTCCTTGCAGGCTGGTGTGAATTTCACCAAGGAGTGCTCAGCTGCTCCCACCTTCGGAGCTTTACTTTAGGGGTATAAAAAAAGGGCTGTCACTGCACTTAACCAGCCACAGAAGGTATAACCATTGTCTGGCTGTTGCTCTGAGAAGAAAAAAAAGATTTTTATGACTTCCCCCCTAATATTCCTTCAAGGGCTTGGGACAATCTAGACCTGAGGAAACCCCTGATACAAAATTAAAATAAAAATCGAGTTTCTCTTCCTTCAGAGCCTTCTGCCTTTCACACAGAGTTGGAACAGCTCTTTGCTTTCTTACTGACTGGTGCTGCGACATGCCATTATTCATGAGCATTTTCAGCCGGAGACAGATGTATGAACTCTCATTTTCTATGGAAGATTTCTTATGGAGCCAACATTACCAAGCAATGATTAGATAAGATGACACCATGGGAAATTCAAGATGGAAAAAAAGCCAGAACGGGTGTGCTGCAGAGCTGAAATGCTATCAGTCCTTATTGAAGGGGCCTTCATCTAGGACATTCAGAGGAATTCTTTTAAAGGCACCAGCTCTCTAATGAAGCTTAATAATTTTGATTTGACAATACCTATTAGCAGAAACTGCATAGATGCTTAATAATAGTGTAATCATTTTCTGTCAGCTGTTTGGTTTGCAGCAGAATATGTATGAGTGCATTATTCCATTTAAGATAGAGATATTTATCTTTATTGAAATTATATAATTTTGTATTATGTAGCTCTACATTTATCAATTTTTTTTTTTTTTTTTTTTTAAGGCAGGGTTGCAGGGATTTAGATTGACTAACACCTTGGGAAATTTAGGATGAACCAGAGCCAATGTGCCGGTTAAAAGTAGAGCTGAGAATTCATCTGCTTCAGTTCCAGTGCTCTCTTATGGAAATCACCTATCTAATCAGGAATCATTTATCGTCACTTTGTAAGAGTTTGTGTGTCAGGATAAATTGAGTCATTAATTGCAAATACACCAGTGAGATCTTAGAATATGTATATGATATATATGTATGCATGTGAAAAATGTTGAAGGAATGAGAAGTGCAGATAATGTGAGACACTGCAACAATGAAGAAATATTTAATATGAAAAGTAAGAACAGGAATTTAAAAGTAAAAGGTGATTTTAAAGAAAAGGCAACTATCATATACGGAAAAGGGGAAAGCATAGATAAGAATTAAACGCTAGATATTCCATATGCTTTTAAACACATTAGTTACACAAAACTGCCACAAGTTTACGTTCCATTGCATTATATGAAACATGCGGATTTTATGGGCTTTCCACTCCTAACTCCTGGTATGTAATGTAAGCTCCAACTACAGCGTGCAGTGGTGGAGTGGCAGGATAAGGACTATTGGGAAGAAATGCTTCAGAGGGGTTTCAGATGCTGTTGAAGGGGTCTTGCCTCTTGGAAGTTCAGATCCTCAGATTCTACTTATTAATTTGGATTTCTTTAACTGTTTTGAATGAATTGTGAAAAAGTAATATAAATAGAAGAAATTTATGAAAGTGTGTGGCACAAATAATGAAACTACTGGAATTTTTCAGCAGAGCACTAGGGAAAAATCATTGTTGCATCTTGTGCAACTCTAGCAGCAGCTTTGATGGTGATGTAATCTTACAAAAAGCACTGGATCATGCTGTCAGTTAACCTGAGTAGCAATGTATATATATATGAAGTGTTGCATAAAAGAGGAATGTTAATATATTATAAAAAATTGGTAACACGATTGCAAGAAATCTGTTAATTAGCATGTCTGCCATACATCTTTTTGAACATTCACCTTAAGAGAACCGAGGACAGCATTAGCAACAATGTGATACAAAATAATTAGCTTGTTTTCAGGGCTTAAATAGTCATTACTTTCTTGTGAAGTCCCTAATTAAGCTAATCCTAATTTATAATACATTAGCAACCACTCTTTATGTAGAAGCTACTTCTTAAGAGGATAAAACTAACTTCAAATTTTGGAGTGCTCAAAATTATATGCAAAATTGTAGAGCTTGGGACTGGAACAATACAGACTAAAAAATTTATGTAAGTACTTGATTTATTCCTTGCTGCCCACATGCAATTTGTTCACCTGAAGTCTGCAGATACAACTGTTTAAAGGCTCTCATGAAACAATTTTCCCCTTTCTGCTTTGAAAGCCTATGACAGCCTGTTACCATGATTTTCTTAGGAGGTCCTCTTATAGCATTACCCAATTATTTCCTAAAAAGTGTAAAGGTTTTTTCCCTGACTCACACTATAAAAGATGAAGGAGTGATTTTCAGTTTGATGTTTGGCTTCAGTCAAAGAAAAAGAACTGATAACATGAAGTTGACACAAAACAAAGCACAAAGCCTGCACTGTGGGACAAAATGGGCTCTTACCCTCATCCACAAAAAAAAAAAAAAAAAAAAGAAACACTAAAAAGGTAGAAAAATATATATTTTGGAAGTGGGAGATCCATATCTTACAGTTGCCGTTTTTCCACAGTGGGCAGAATTATTGCTTTCCTCGACTTTGTGCCTTGCTTGCTAATTTACCTGTGGTCAGTTGGAGGCAATATTTAGTTACAAAGCCCTCAGGTCATGCAGGAATGAGTTCATGTTTATGCAAGCTAATGAAATTAGCTGAGGTGGGAAATTCAGAGTGATGTGGAAAACAAAGGATTGCTTTCCCAGCCAAAAAGAATAATTCATTGGGAAAAAAAAAAAATGCTGAAAATTCAGCCAATTAATCCTGCAAAGAGATCAAAATGAAGCAAGGAAGCCTGGATCTCTCTGTCCCTTGGATTTACCACAGGCAAGGAATTACATTTCCCATTTAAAGACAGAGCTGAACTTCTCACTTAAATAATTTGTATCAGCTTATGCTCAAAAACTAAAAACTGGAAGAGATAACCACAGCGAGCAAGAAAGCACCTGAGATCAACCATATATGCACCGAGCAACAAACCACAGGGTTTCTTACAGAGCTATTTACTCAGGCATCTAACTGAAACATGCGGTTGCTTTACCACATCATGTAATATTCTCTCTGTTCCCCCTACACTTTCTCTCCTGGTACGGTATCAATAATTCATTTACCCTTCTTACATGGGCTATTTAATATGTTGTAAGAGGCAAAATATACACAGT
>NW_008824049.1:137311-137696 GCF_000699105.1 Pygoscelis adeliae
TTCCTGCAAAAGATATTTAACAGACCTGTAAAGACTAGGAACGTGGATAAGGCAAAGTGCAAGGACATGTCTCACCCAGGCATGGTAGGCAATTCCCTTTCATGCTCATTTTTAATTGTTTGCATGAGAGGTGCAAAAATGACTGCTATAAAAGAATTTCTGAGACAAATATCAGTGAGTCCCTGATTTTAACCTGTACAAAATAGAGAACAAATAAAACACAATGCAACAAGGCACTGGAATAATGTGATATTGTGTTCAGAGCAGTGGCAACATGTATACAAGCTACCTCTTTTTTTTAATTTGCCTCTGGATTGTGAGTCAAAGCTACTGACTCCCTCCCTAAACAAGACTTTGGTAGCACTGCCCAAGCCAGCGTGGCCAC
>NW_008824049.1:137733-139956 GCF_000699105.1 Pygoscelis adeliae
GTCCTTTTAAATTAAAAAGTCCTTAATACACACGTGTATGTGTTCACCGGCTTACACTTATTTTTTTATGAGTAGAGCACATTTAAGTTAGAAAAGATTAAGCAGAATTAAACATGGATGCCTTTTTTACGGAGCCAGTTCCCAGAAGACATCCATTTTTTTCAGCATTCGCTCCCAAAGGCTGCTCTAGCAGTGTTAGATTTGACTGCAAATGACAAGCTGTACACAGGAACCAGACATTTATATCCCTATCATCACTTATTAACTGTTGTTATTGTCACTGACAATGTAGTGATAATAATAGGGATTCTTTCAGCACCTGGCTTTAAGATGTAGGAGTTTGTGACATTAAAAAATATCTCAACGGAACTGACAGGTGAAGGCATGTTCAGAAGAAATTTATACCGGGAACAGTATATAAAAGCTGTGCAACAGCTGACTGGGACCTTGAGGAGTCTTTGCTAACCCTTAGGATTTGACTTAGACATTGAAAAGCAAGGTCATTTTCTTTTAATAAGGTATCGCTGTCTCCATCTGTAAATCACACTCCAGTGTCAGTGTGTTGCAGCTTATATAGGAAAATGACTAATAGGGAATAATAGTGTTGCAATAAACTATGAGGAGAGCTGTGATTGAGTGAAAAAAAAAAAGGAAAACTGGCTGTTGCCACTTTCTTGACTAATTCAAGGCATGAAGTGAATGTACCAAGGTGCTGATTTCCTTCAACTTTTGTAAGGTTTGAGATTCTTCTAAGAGGGGTTTGGCTACTGAAAGGCTCAGGCCTGGAGAATGGAAAATGCCATCAGCTTCCAAGATTGTTGTTTTATGGATAATAGGATGTGAGCCTTTCAGGCACTACCTCATCCACAGTACAACGAACTGGATCCTGTCTCCTCATCTGCATGCTCTTCTGGTGTGCAGTGGCCATGTCCAAACACTGGTCCACCATAGTCACCTACCAGTCAACGCACAGAGGATGCCTCATCACATGCAGGTCAGATTTCAAGGGGAAGAGATTGCTGTGAGGACCTGAAAATTATTGATGTAGGCTAAAGTCATCCTAATCTTTCCAGTAAATCTACATCCACAGGACTTCCAAAGAAGGATTTAAAAAAACAACTCCACAGCCTGATGGAAGACCATCTCCATTTCAATTCCTCCCAGATGGATGGAAAGACAGTGCAGACCTGAGCGGCCCTAAGTTGCGCCTGTGCCCTGGTGGGTTTGGAGGGACCTCAGCAAGACACGGTACACCAAGATATGGCCAAAGGAGCAATCATGTTGGGGTGGTTTGCAACTATTGAGGTCTCCCTTGCAAAGACCAGCGAATCCAGCCTGTGAAGTACCGATACCCAAGCCACTGACTATCCATCACTGGTACAAAACTGGCCTCCAAAGCTGCACAGCTTTGCAGCAGGTGGCTCCACTGCAGCTCTGCCTCGCCAAGTCCTGGACACCTCAAAGGATGGCAATTTCACTGCTCCACTGAGTGCTGCATGCTGCACTATGCTCTTGCTAAGAAAATTTTTCCTACTGTACAAGGAAATAAATCTTTACAGATTCTCTGGACATAAACTAATGATTCAGAGTGACCAAAATAAAATTACTTAACTAATGTGTTATCTGGAGTTGGAAGAGGCACATTTCAGTTGCAGTACGATAAACCAGACAAAGGCAGAGGGGATATTATTAGCTAGGCACTGTCTCACAGGATTAGAGGTATGAAATATAATATATATAAGGACCCAAGGGTGAGATTATCTCAGGATAATACACCCTTTAGGTTTTTAAATTGCAGCCAAAGCAATCAAACCTGTTACCATAGCATTCATTTTAACGCACAGATAAATTTGTAGCTCTTGTTTATATAGCTCATCCTCTGGAGGCACTAATATGATTCCCTTTAAAACTTAAGTTAATGAGAAAATAATGGAGCATTGTAGATATAAGCAAATTTTTTTTTTCACTGTCACTGTCATCAGCTTTTATACAGCCAGAGGGCTCTTTGAAAGTATAAGTTGGATTTATTTTATGTACCACAAAACCTTTAAAAATCCTTCTTTACATCAAGCTTTCGGATTCCAGCCTAAAGCAAAAAATACTTACTGTCTAAATATATTTATAAATCAGTATATCACCCATAAATCTTACCTTATCCCTAATAGGAAATTTAAAATTGTAACTGTTAAAACTTGTCCTTGGCAACATGCATTCTTATTTTAT
>NW_008824049.1:140004-142805 GCF_000699105.1 Pygoscelis adeliae
TATGTGGCCAGGGAATAGGGATTGCATATCAGTTGCTGAGTGTAGTGAGCTGTGTAATGAAGCCATGTTTGTTTACTTTCCTTTGTATACAGCACTGCAGTAAATCTCCGGCCATTTGGAAGTTTTTTTGAAATTTCTTTTTACTCCATCAGTTGTCCTACTCCTTTTGGACCAGCTGAGAAGCTCCGTTCTCATGGAACATCCTCCAATGCAAGGACAAGACATTGCCAATGTTGACATCAGCAAGTCTGATACAAGCTGCTACCAAATCTCAATAATTCATTTTGTCTGGAAAGGATTGGTGATATATACATAATTTACATTATCTAACATTTATTATTCATACATATAAACAAACACCTATGTGGATTATGTCTTCAGATATTCCAAACTTTGTAAGAGTTAATATGAATAAAAGTAATGTAATTTACTGGGACTAAAGTATTGCCCCTGGTCTCACTTGAAGACCGTGGAAGTTTTGATTTGAGCAGGAAAAGCTGCAAGGCTTCTGTTGGCTGTGCCTACCAGTGAGGACACCTCCTTTGCAAGATTCATATTGTCACTCCGTAGTTTTTTGTGCACTTCTCTGCTGCCTTTGGTTTCCTTTAATCTTATCTGAATTTTAGACTGCTCCTGTTAACCTTTGCCTCATGATGAGTCTGACATATGACGAACCATACTCCCTCTTCCCTGCAGCTCTGTGTTGTTCCTGTCATTGGGGATCCTTTGTAGTTGGTCTATCTGGAGAGTTAGAAAGGCAAGTTAAATTTTCATCTCCTTGGGGCACCAGATGCTGGTGAGCCAACCAGGCTTATCCAGAGGCCGGTGCATGGTTCATGAAGAAGAGTTGCAGGCATTTCGCTTCTGCCTTCTGGACAAGCAGGTTGGGGTGCTGAGACTGTCACCTGCCAAGTCCCGAGGCTTTTGAAACCTTGTCTTGCCACAGCCCAGTTCCAAGACTTGCAAGCTTGCTATTACAGTGGAAATGTAATTATTGACATCAATAAAAAAAATGCTGCGGTGGGAAGTCAGTAATGAAGTCAGTCTGAAATGAATGAATCAGAGAAAGTATTTCATTGTTAGAACCACTAAGAAATATTATCTAAGTTGTCAGCAATGGCAGGAGAAAGAAGACTGCAGAGCTCCAGTTGTGTCTTATGATTTTTGTATTAACACAGTAACGCAATGAGATGAGGCTAACTAAGATTTAGATAATCGAGGAAACAGGCTGATCATGTTAAAAGGCCAGTACTGGGGATTTAATAAAGCCCAGACTTAATTCTTCTATTCCTTAGGCTCTGGACATCTCACCAGAGTGTGAGATGCTTCCTCCAGATTACCTGGCTGCTGCTAACCCCTGCAACGTCAAACCTCTTCTTTCGCAGAAATGCCAGGGAGCTGACACAGCTGGAGTCAGACTCAGCCGGTCCCGCTGGGATCTGATAGGGAAAACCATTCCGGTTTTCCTCCTGACAGATTTACTTTGAATAAGTTTACATTTCAGATTGCCTTGGGATAGGAAATATGTATGGAAAGATCTCAAGGGATCGGATTAAGTAGTTTTAATTATAATGCTGGCCTCTACGGAAAAGCATTTCTTGAGAAATGTTAAACCAATATACTTTTTTTTAGCCCTGCTTGGTGTGTGGGAATTTTCCACGTCTGAAAAATTATAGTGTTTCATTAAATCTGTGTACTCACTGTGATCTACTGTGTGCATGTGTAGCTAACACAGTGTCGTATTGTGGGGACCTTATCCATACTACTTGCAAATAAGCACATGCAGGTCAGGGATTCAGTGAGGTTGTTTTAGGTTGTCCTCGCCGCCTCTCTGCAGATGTAAAATTGTTCTCCACACTGTGTTTCTAACAGTTTGCCAAATCTAGCTTTAGAGGTGTCAAATGACACCATTTCTGTTACTTCCCTTGGGAGACTATTTTAGTTTAGCTGATCTTGCTGCTGGGAATAATTTCTTCTTAATATTCAACTCCATTTCCCCTCTAATTCCATTCATCCTACTTGTAGCCCCACGCACCGCCCCAAAGGATCCTTCCCCTCCTCAGGATCTTTGCCTCAGGAACTTCTAGACCACTCTTGATGTCATCTTATAATTATAGCTCAGCTGAGCTACAAGTATTCTATATGTACGAGCAAACAAGGAAAACATCATGAATGAATCCATTCAACTCCGAGCCATTTTACCGACTCATCTCTATTTCACTGCATTTGGTGTATTCGGTCTGTAAAACAGAAATCCCAAACTGCAGCACAGGAGGGATATCCCACTGAATAGAAAGAAAGGATTATTCCTGCAGCTTTAACAACAACAACAACAACAACAACAACAACAACAACAATAATAATAATAATAATAATTGTTTTTTAAAATCTTGCCCAGGCAAATAATTTAGTTTTATTTTGAGGTTTACTTGGATGAATTTTAGCTGGAGATGGGGTTGTCGGAGCCTGAACCAAAGTTCAGTCAAGGCTCCTAGCTCATTTTAATGCATATTAGCAGACTGGGTTCTTAAACCTCAGGTCTTCAGTTTTCAAGATGCTGACTGACACAGATCAATGGATTTTATTCTAGAAATTCAGTTGGGACAGTTAATGCCCATTAAATTGGAGACAGTGGGGGCTAGACAGGTGCCAAAATGCTTTTATGAATTGGATATTATTTAAAAAAATAATTTTGTGGTTTGGTATAAAGGTATGGAAGCACTGTTTTTAACTCTTTGGTGAGACAAGTTAATAAGATAAGGAGGGAAGATAAATTAATGCATAATTTGCACATTTATTGA
>NW_008824049.1:142848-193230 GCF_000699105.1 Pygoscelis adeliae
ATTTCACATATAACATATTTAAGACCCCCTTCCCTTTACCTTCCGATCTGTGACCATAATTCTAAAATCTGTAGTGTAGTTGTGTGTATTTCAGAAGGTTGCAAGTGTGACCTTGGGGGATTATGGTATAAGTGGAATGAGGGAGTAGGATTTAGACTTTTTATTTTATTTTAGGCGGTAATAAGATTTTAAGTGCCTTGTGTCTTCTAATTGCCTTTCATGACCCTTCAGAATTGCAACCAACTGGTTGAGAAAAGCTGCACTAAATAAATCGAATTGTGACTTATTAGAATTAAATTCTCAAGGATTTCTCAAGGATAGTACATTTTTGCATCTTTTGCCCTGGAGGAACATTACTAGAGGAGCAAAACAGTACATGCATCAGTGATGGAAATGAAATCTTGCCCCTTTGAAATAGGTAGGTTGGGGTCAGCATCCTTTTGTAAGCAGCCTTTACTCCCACTTCTCATCGTCCCCCCCCTTTTTTTAGCTGCTTATTCAGCACCTCAATTGTGACAGTAAAACCATGTGCGATGAATCCAGCTGCAGCTGAGCAAGTAGAGAGCAACTGCGGGTGCACTGCAGCAAGGAGCACCTTGTTTTGCCAGCACCCTTGATGTCTTGCTGTGTCCTCCTGTCCCCATGTGTGCACTGGCCTTGTGAGAGCACCTGCAACAGTGCCTGTGTCTTTCAGGTGGGACAAAACATCATTGAATATTCATCAACACTCTGCACACCAGTGTCTTTCCCTTGGAATGACTTCTCTTCTTTCAAACCCTCAAGCAATTCTCAAGGACCTTTCATTCTTTTAAAACAACTAATCCAGAAAAAAAGCGTTCCTTCATTTTCACCCAACTGCTTTAAGAATAAGCACCTCTTTCACAGGATGGGAAATATTTAGCTCTGGCAAAATATTGAAACTCCGTCGGCTCTAAAGTCACTGATTATTATTATATTGAAGGCTTTGGCGACTCAAAGTAGACCATGGTTGTTCTTCTCTGCAATGAATAAGAACGGTCATTCCTTACACTTCTCAGAAAGGCCATGCTGTCCATTCATACCTTAATTACATGTAGGATAGCTATCTTAGATCACATCAGAAGTTTGCAGAATATATTATTTTCTCTTTCTCAAGAATCCAGTAGTATTAGAATTTAGCTTCCAGTAGGAAACTGGCTTTTTAAGTGCAAAGATACAAATAACAATCCTTTTTTTAAAAAGATAACTTATTTAATACTATAATGCCAACAACAAATACATCTGGGGGTGAAATAAGGGGTTACATAAATAATTCCTTAGCTATTAATGAAATACCTGTGATAACACTGTTATATTTATTGTACACCAAAAAATACTTTCCACACACAACCTTATACACGTAATATATACCCAGAATTTCCTTGCTGAAGACACAGAAAGCAGTTTTTTAACGGAAGAATTGCAAATAATGAGGAAGCATACAGATGACTTAAATAAATACATGAGCAAATACATGTTGATTGCTACTCCATGCTGATAAATGTTCCCCTATTGAAAGCTGGGAGAAGGGAAAATGTCTGCTAAATATTATAGCCTTGCTGAATACTAACCAGGAAAGAGATTTCAACTTTATTGTTGGGAAATCCCTGAAGCCTTTGCTGTGCTGCTTCAATAGGCAGCTGTGGCATATGTAGGACAAACAGAACGCTGTGCAAAAAAACTAAATCTCTGACAAAGGAGCTGGAAATGCAGTCTAACATATCACTGGGCTAAAGGTATTCCTGGTGTAAATATATTGATACGATTGGTATTGTGCTGATGGTGAAATTACTATCGTTAGAGCTAGCTGATTTAAATAAGTAAAAAAAGCCAATAACAGGTTGTAGGGGGGTTGTTAATCTTTGGAAACTTCTCATGCTTTAAAAAAGTATTTGAAAACACAAAAGCCTGAATGAACAGCTAGTGACCTCTGAGCTTATATTAGGTAACTGGCAGTCAAGCGGGGAATAGATGCGTTCAGGTCACCTGATTTTATTTTTGGTCAAAGCGATAATATCTGGAAAAGATGTCAGTGGATATCACAACTGGATACCACAGTTATCACTGGCCAGGTGGTAATATTGAACAGTAGGGTACTAAATGATAATTGCACTTATTATAGAAATGTCTAATTTTCTACAAAGATTTCATAAATGCTCCTTTTGCGAGCTTTCAGATATTTGGTGATAGTTCAGATTATAACCTTAAAAGTATGTCCAGAACAAATGTGTTCTGTCAGCGTTAATTCAAATATTTGAGAAGCTTTTTTCTTTTTTTAATCTTTCAGTCATCTGTTATGTTTAGTGACTATGTTTAGTGAGAAGTAAAAAAGCTCCTTTTAAGAGTTCTAGTATGTGAAAAGGAGTGAGTTGAATAAATCTTTCCCTCAAAGAGGAAATCCAGCATTTCAAAATGTAATACCGTGGGTGAGGACCTGCTTAGAGTATACACAACAGCCCTGATATTTTCCCAGTAAATGTTTTAACATGTTGGATAGTTTAAAAGTTTAAGCCATTTAAAGGTTTTGGCTGTTTGCTGGCTTGAAAACCTGCGTTAAAAGGGATTAAGGAGAAGGCATTTGCATCTGGGAGTTAAAGTCATACACAAAGGAGGATGCTGTGGCATCTGGGGTTTCCAGGCTTTGAACGTGCAGGTTCATCTCCCTGCGGTGTAACACATTTCCTGAGCCACCTTGAACATAGTCAACCCCTCCGAGCTCCAGCTCTTTGTCCGGTGGAGATGAAAGTCGTTCCCTATCTTGAAGATTTGTTATAAGGCAAAATATGGTCCAGACTATGAAGCACCTCTAGGATGGCCAAGTTTTACAAGTACCTATGATATGTTGCGTTTCTTTTCTGGAATACGCATTACAAGTTTGCAAATGTGCAATAATTTCAATTTAGCAGCACGATTTTACCATTTTATATGAAGATTAGCAAATAAAAGCTGCAGGCACGTCTGAACTAAGTGAGAAAGTGTTCTTCTAGCGAAAAACAGACTCATGCTTTTCAAGCTTTCTGGGCTGCTGGCTCCAAATATGACAATAATACCTTCAAACACACCAAAAATAGGGGAACAGCAGTGTGGAAATTAGTATATTCTAATGGGAAAATTATAAGAAACGCAGCTTTGCTTCTTCTCCCTACTGATCCCCAGCCCTCAAATTCCTCTAAATTAAATTGTAAATAATGATCTCCTTTTCTGTTTTCTACTAAGCTACATAGTTAATCCCTGATACAGAAATACATAAAGAATGCATACATTTAGGAAAACAATTATTATTAAAATAAAGAAGGCCTCAAACCAAAGCGTTTCTACAATTTCCAATGCACATTTGAACCCAGATCTAAATTCTCTCCCTGGGTCTGTCTTTGTCTAATCCTTTTGTTTATAACCTGATTCTCAGGAGGAAAATCAGACTATGATTTTAACAGGAACATTCAGTTGTTGTAGCAAACACACATACTAAAATAATTTGAAACAGCCTGTCTGCTTTAGCTTTTTTAAGCTTATGATTATTTTTTCCTGATGATTTCAAATGCAGCATAGTAAGAACAGCAGACAGGCCTGGAAAAGGACCGTCTCCATTATCAACAGCAGTTGATGCCAGACTGTTAAATATAATGCAGCTTCTGATCTTGTAAGGACTAACCAATAGAAGCCGTTTTAATAACTTTAATTAAAGTTATTCAGTTATTCAGGATTTCCGTGACTTTAATAAGGTCACTGATGTCAGAGGAATGCATGTATTTTAAATTTATCATTTTCTCAGCTAAAATGAACATGGCATTTAAGCACATTGTCAACCTATATAGCATCATAATTCTTTTTAAATAAGAGGTGTTTATTTAAGAAGAAGCAGTTGCAACTGTAGGCCAGCTATGGCTCTGCACTACGTCAGTTGCAGTGTTGTCTTTTTTGTTTACCAGGGACTAGTTCTTACCCTACTGAAGATGGCAGGTTGTGTCTCTGTCCTCTGGTGCTCTGAAGACATGCAAATGAGTGAGAAATGCAAGCCCTTTTTATAAAAATACTAAGTTATATATGATATATAACTACTTTTTCTTCCAAACTCCCTTTTTTTTTAACATGCCCTCTCTCCAGCATCTCCTGCCACCAGGTCAAAAAGAAAATGAGGGGGGGGGGAAAGACTGACAACGAAGAATTATTCTGGGACTTTTGAGAGAAACTAGGTTATTTATGGATTTATTATATTCCCTGTGATAACAAGTTTCTGAGATGTTAGTACACTGTCAAATATTTTTCAAGGTTAACAGTTTAAGGATACAATTATGTTGTAAGTTGTCTGCAAGACTAATTAAGGGTATTTCAGAGATATGGGAGAAAAATTGTTTCAGCAGCTATTAGAGTGTGAGTAATCCCAACTCAAAGAGTAGTTCCTCTTCATTTCAGTCCTCTTCAGAAAAAAATATTCCCATGTTTAAGACATACTGAGAAGCAGATAAAATGTACATGTTTGGGCTGAGATGCACAGTGATCGCAAGGCAATTCTAGACACAACCCATACAGTCGCTACCTGCTAGCAACCAGAGCAGGGATGGCCCCTGCAGAAAGGTTATTTTTAAATAAATATTTCCTTGGGCCAGAAAACACCAAAAGTTCTCTCAGAGGCAATGAAGGCAGGGGCAAAAGCCAGGCTCACCAGAGCTCCCCTCTACATCAGCAGCCGCTGGGCACGCACTGGGAGGGCAATGGGGACCTTATCATTCAGTACCGATAGCAAAATTATTGGACCAGTTAATAAAAAGTCAGGGATTGTTTGTGAAAATTATTGCAAGATCTAGAAAACTGTGAATATAAGAGGTCTTAAATAAAAGAAAAAAAAAAACACCAACAACACAGCACTTTAATCAAAGCACTGCAACCAATACACATTATCTATCTATCTATCTATAATCTGATATTATTTTTAATCCTTTTTTAAATCCCAGTCACTACTGAGGGATAATGCTGGATTGAGGAGGGCCAAAGAGATTTATTGATACAAACTCAGAGACGTCGCTGTAAATCAGGACAGTGAAGAAGTATGACACTGCTGGCTTATGTTCTCTTCCTGCAAAAGGACAGGGATGAATGAACAACTGTCTGAATGAATGACTGAATAGATGAATGAAAGAAAGAATGAATGCATAATCAAATAAATACATTAAAATACATTGCCAACTTTCTGGGCTCACATAGCAAGGGAGCTCTTCAGAGCTGTTGTAAAAATGGTGTCCTCGTTTTTATTATAAATTAAAATCTACTTTGCCCAATCCCTCTGAGTTTTTAATTTTTACCAAAGGTCAAAAGGTGCTTTGCATTTGGAAAAAATGCAGGATTCGGCTCTCCACGCTATCAAACCTGCAGCCCTGTATAACTCCGTTTCCCGATAAGGAGCACCAGGGCTGGCTGCAGCCAGCAGAAGACTCCAGGGGTCCCCAGGGCCACCGCGATGCTGGCATGACGGCGCAGTCCCCATGGGAGGACAGATTTTGTGCAATCATCAGCCTGTTTCTCCCCTCCCTGCAGCACAGAAGGCCCTTTCCTCCTCGCTGGCCACAACCCCAGCCCCTCATTTGTGATATCTCTTTGAAATTTAACATTAGGGTTGCATGCCATGTATGAAGGTGATGTCTTTTTCTGGGCAAGGGGTAAGAAGCTGGTGGAAACCTTATAGGTACCCAGTGACATTTGTAGGCTTTTCTTCAGAAGGTGCCAGGTATACAAAGAACATGCCAAATGCCTCTGTGAGCTCCAGCTTGCAGAAACCACATATCTTCATGGGATCAGTTTTATTCCTTCTGAAGAGAGCATGGTGATCCAAATGTATTTATTTTATTTTTTTCTGAAAACCAGCTCTGTTTTGAACTTTGTGATGTGATGAGCTGAAGGTCCCTGGTGTTTCATTCCCCTTCCCTCTGCTTGAGAAAAACACTTCTGCAGTGAGGACCTGCAGGATGAAGCTTTTCTAGCTTGAGACAAAGGTCCTCCAAATGAGAAGTACAGAGCTATGGCTGCCAATTGAATTAGCTTTCACACGTTCACACACAGATGGAAGGATTTTTGGAAGGAAAGAATATATTCAATATGAATAAACAAATCTATTTTTTAAATAACTAATCCAGCAGTTTTATTTCCCACTGCGAATATTTCTGTTGGTCAGGTCAAGGATAATGAACAAAAATTCTAGGAGGGCTCACCCAAACCTTGGCTTTTCTTATTGAAAATGTTCCCATTCATAAAACCTACATTTGCAAATACAAAATCAACAGTTAAATATTTGCCTTATCTGTGTCCGTATTTCTCCAAGGAGAGATAACTTTTACCCAGTTTTCACTTACAACATTCTGCTGAAGTTTCTGACGGAAAAGCAAGTCTTCTAAACTTTGTTACTGTTATTATTATTACCTGTGTGTAAATACATTCTTTGCTGTTAATAGAGCCAGTGTTTTCATTCCATAATAAGAACTTTTTCCATATGTGTCTCCATTCATGGTTTAGATTAGTTCCTTTCCCCCTAATTTTTGTAAGACAATTTTTTCCTTCTAATGAAAAGAAAAACCGCAGAAAAAAACCCTATAAGGGAACATGGCCTCTGGAATAAAAGAAAATTAACAAAGTACGTGCTAAGGAAAGTGGTGATATACAAACAGCAAAGTGCAATGTGCTTTAGCAGGACCCAGGTTACATATTTTAAGAAACTGCTTCCAGCAGATAAAATAACTGCTAAAAGCAAGTGTTTATTCTGAAAGCTACAGCAATGTTTTTCTGTCACATCACATTAAATTATTTACTCTGTGTCATGCTATGTTATACCACATCATGTTAGTACATACAGTGAAGAAACCAAAAAGTGGAGTAACATGATGTGACAGACAACATTTAGCAAAAATATTCACTTATTTGACTCAGATACTTGCTAGCAATTTGAATCAGGGAGCATGGTCCCAAATGAAGCTGACAGATGGACATGAACTCACCAAGGAACAGCCCCCAATGTAAACCCAAAAGTTTCTTGTCATGTACTCGGTACTCGTCCTGTTGATGGTTACTACTGTCCACAGCTTCTCTTTCTCAGCATTTTGTTCCCTACTGTAAGTAGTTCGACCAGTTGGTTGCATTTATTTTGACATAACTTAACTCATGGCTTCCCCATGAGGGACTAATCACGTCTTGGTATACTTGGTATAGAAGTGCTGTTAAATGGCAGTTGATGGAATTGCTGTAAACAGTTTTTATATGAGTGAAATTGTGAACTACACAAAAAAGAGTGTCTGGGCACTGTGTATTTATGCATAGAGACAGAATTTTTTAGGTAACAAGAAGCTTATCTTCGAAGGCACCTATATTTTATAGTGTGGCAACATCTTTTTTATGGACTTAAAAATATTGAGACTTCTTTCTTGCTCTTGGAGGAACTATTTCATGATAATACTTCTAAAAAAAGTTGAGGGAAGAAGTGCATGTTCATGAAGATGAGTAAGTAAATCAAGTAATCAAGTATAAGCCAGGCAGCTGTGGTGCAGGCCTTGCCATACAAGGATTTTTATAAGCACAACTTCTGACCCATGGAGCAGGTCTTGGACAGCTGCAGAACCATGACATGTTTTGGTACAATCTGTCCTAGCAGAAATTAGGATGAGAGAACCTCATTCCAGGTATCAAAGAGGGCTTCAGCTATGCTAGTGAAGGTAGCTCAATGGCATAAGGCCTGGCTGTTAAGTATGAAAAAATTTGCATGTGGACTTGAACACTATCCTTTTTCTGGTGATGGAGCCAAACAGATAGGCCAAGCTGCCAAGGGATTTTCTCTATCCCACCAATACAGATCTGAAGTGGTAAGTGCATAGATGAAAGTCTAGAGAAAAGAACAAGAAGATAACCAACAATTTGCAGGATTCTGAAAAGAAAGCTATAGATGTTAAAATGTAAGTTTGTATCATGGCAGTAATGCAAAGGATCCATGGTCCTTTGCCTTCCCACCCCTTGCAGAGGGAATTTTCAAGACTCTTCTCCTTCAGCCATTTGCTGTTCAGTCTCGATCAGCAGTTCACAACATTTGTCCAGATGCATTTTATAAAAATAGCAATAAATGCTAACAATAATGTTAATGATTGGAAGATGCACCTAAGAAATACTTGTGTCCATTTCATGGCTGAAATGCACACAACCTCCCCGCATGTTCATGCAGGTATCGGCACACAGCCCAAAAGGAGCTGAGGAAGAAACGTATAGTTGCAAAAGAAGAAGAAAAAAATAACAACACTAAATGTAAGTTTACTTTAGTCTGGGCCATCTTAGCCAATATTGTTCAGACATATTTGAGGAATTGATTCAGCCTGGCTCATGGGAAATTTGGGAAACAGGACTGTTTTGCATGAGCGCCCAAAACGCTTGGTAAATCCCCTGCCAGAGCTTGCTCTGCAAGCGGCCGGTATCACGGTATTTTGTGCTGATGTTGTTCACTCTTCTCAGGAAACCTCAGAACCCTTCTTGCCTCGGGCAGTCTCCTGAAGATGTGGTGATGGGCTGGGATCTTGCATCAGCGATCAGCAGTTTCTGCTGCCTTGTCTGTAAGCCGAGCGTGGGCTGGTGTCTCTGCAGGGATGCAGAGCCGGGAGCACTGTGAGGGGAAGCCCCGGCATGGTTGGGTTCCCTGAAATGCAATGTGATAGTGGGGCAGGAGGTTTCTCCCAGCAGCCGAGAAGAGCTGACATGAATGAACCCTCTTCCAACGGGTAGGTAACTGCTTTCGGTAAAACAAAACCAAAAAAGGCCCCATGCTCCAATACCAAAAAGAGCCCACCCTGAGAACCTGCTAAGCACCGAGGAACCCCCGTTGGCTGCTGAAGTCTCTGTGGCATTTGCACATCCCTCTTATGCTCAGTCTGGATGTGATCCTTTACCAGCCATCTACTGAAGTGCCAGAACGCATGAAGAAATGATGCTTCTTGCTCTTAGTCATACCAACCTCTTCAGCAGCTTTTAAGAAAAGGTTTCTGCCTATCTGCCTAGGCAAAAGCATCATACCTTTTGCTTGCTTTGAGAGCTTGGTCTGGTGTGTGAAAGTGTTTTGTGAAAAGAAATCCTTTGAGCAGGTGTGCTATTCTCTTCTTACCTGATGAAAAATAATAAAAAAAAGATTAAATAATTAATACTGGATGTTGCTTAACAGTTGCTAAGAGGCTTACTTAATAATTTTCTGAAGCTTTTTTTTCCTAATTTAGGAATAAAACAGACATAATTGAGCATGCTATTCTGAAGCTGCAAATAACACTCTGAAGAGAATCGAAGGAAACACGTTTCTTTGATTAGAATATTTTTCTCATTAACAGGATGTTCAAAATAAAGCAAAAATATTTGATGCACAGAGCCTGTGGCAGTATCAAGTTAACACTGGCGTGCTCCTGCATTTTACCTCATGTTTACTAATCAATCAAAAAAGACTCTTGCTGGCAAGAAAGGTCACATCTTTCATCACAAAACTGAAACTTTTTGACAACAAACAATTGGAATTTTACCACTCCATTTAACGTGGATTTCAGCACAGAGAGTGAAAGCCCAAGGTAGTGGGACTGTGGGAATGGGATTAGATAAACAAGCAGAGCTGTGCTCACGAAATGTTGGGTACTACTTACTCTGAGGAAGGAGACTGTGTCTCAGCTGTATCAAGATATGATGCTATTCTAAAACAGTGGTATCTAAGTTCAAATTATTTGGAGAAGAGAATAAATAATGTTTGGGTAGGTATTGGTGTTCAGTTTTGGCTCAGATGATAATGTCAGAGTTAAGATACCCGTGCATGTCTGGGTCAGGGTGCTGTAGGATGAGCTAGCCTGCAGATCATGCAAGCAACAGCTACCTGCAGTATTAAACCATGTTCCTCTTCCGTATATTCTTCTCTGTTTTATCTCAGGATAGAAACAAACTCTCTGTGCCTCTACCATGGCCTTCTAGTTCTATTCTTTCTCTGAAAATTTTTTAAAGACCTGTATCTTGATGAAGTGAATTTTCTTGGCAGTTTGAAAAAAAATACTGTGTTTTCCCAGATAGAAAATACTGCCTGATCATTTCACAAGCAAAATTGTCCCCATGCAATTTCTTCTTTTTCTTTCCCCTTCCTGTTTCTTCTGCTACAAGTGGAGGAGCAGCCCTGCTGTCCTTCCTCAGCTGGGTAAGGGAATCGCTGCCTCTCCCAGAGCAGTTCCCACCCATCCGTGGGTGCAGACAGGAGCTGGGCCAGGGGCTGCGAGCAGATGTGGCCAGAGCACACAGCTCAGCACTCGTCTTCACCGCCTCCTTGGCTCTTCCGTGAGTTACAGTCATGCCCTTGAAAGAGCGGGGGTGAAATCAGAGAAATGATCATGAAATATCACTGGTTTTGCTGTTTTTCCTTCCCCTCGACTGGTTGCATAGACATCAGCCATCTCCAAGGAGTCTCCCAGGACACAGACTTACCCCTGGCCAGGATTTATACCCTCAGTCTCCTGGAGAAATCATTGATATGAAAAGATGCACACATTGCCTACAGCTATAGCACATATTGCATGGCATGACACACACATAAGTGAGATTAATTTGAGTTCTGGGCATCATTAGCTCAATTAAAACTGTGATTTTTTAGTTCAGACCTACAGGCCATTGTGGAGAAGAGTAATCATAAGACAGAAACAAGTTCCCTAGTTAAAAATTAATTCCCTAGACTAAAAATATAATCAAACGATGTCTACAGTATTTTATGAAGAGCTGAGAGGATAATAAAATTTAAAGCAGTGCAACATTTGCATTTTGTTCATTTCTATCCATATTTTTCCATAGACTGCCTTTCTGTGTGCTTGTTAATCATATGCACTGCTACGGTCCTGGCATTTTAAGATCACTGTTCACATCAAGATTGAAAGGAAACTAATTACAATCACATTTCAGGGTGGTTGTTCAAAGCTTGTACGGCACTGACTACAGCGCAGGAGCTTTGACCTTTATTTGTAAGCATGAAAATAAGGTAAAGATGAAAGATTGCTTTTCCTCCAGCTCATATGCAGGGATCAGGAGGCCCTCTGGAGAAGCAGAAATGTGGTAAGTCCCCGTACAGTCTCTCTCCTCGCCTCCTCTCCCATGCTGGCAGCAGAGGCCAGTAGTGCTATGCAGAAGCTGTGCTCCACTGCAGCGAGAGGTGAACGAAAGCACAACGTTATTTTGCAGCTCTCCCTCCGGCTGCTGGAAGAACATGCAATGAATTAGCAGACCCAAGGAGTATGTTCTTTTGACCCCCGTCCAGAGCTTTTTAGTTAATGGTTTGCATTGCCTAGTGCTGCATGCCATGCTCATGAGATGATTGAGGTATCGACACGTGCAGGCTACCTGTGGGTGAGAGCTGCAAGCTGTACTACAGTCTCTTCTGCCGCTCGCGTTATGGCTTAATAACACTAATAGGATCTAGGTGGATGCATCGCAGCAGAATAAGATCCCCCTAACCTGAGGAAGTACAGGTAATCCAAATGTTCTCTCTGATTTCACTAAATGTGAATGCATTTAGAGCCTGCTGAATGGCAAATTTATTCAGTAGGTTTCACCTGCTTCTTTGTCCCCAAATTTTCAAAACTATAACTTTAATAAATTTGTACTATGCTCAGAATAAGCTGAGAGGTAGGAACACAAACAGGTTTCAGCCCAGGAGCTGCTGATGTGGTGTTTGCTCTGAATGCTCCTTTCGGTATCATTACCCAGCATTCAAAGCCTTGCCATGGTAAGCACTGACCCCCAAAGGATCTCCTGAGCTTGCATCCTCCCTGTGTTAACACAGCTCTGCACTGAAATGAGTTCATTGAAGAAAGGTACACCGGCACTGAACTGAAGTGATCATATTCTCCTCCTGCATTCAGTGCTGTATTTACCCTACACAATCATTTCATTTGCCAGGCTCCATTTTCCAGCAGAAATCACTGTTGGAGTCCTGAGGTTTGGTGGGTTTATTGGCAGTATCTGCCAGGTAGTTTGTATCTCCTGGTTGGAAAAGCTCTATTTAGGGCATTAAGCAATGAAAGAAGGGAAACTCATCTCACACCAACTCAAAAAACCCCTCCAACCCACAACCTCCACCAGGCATACTGCAGACAGAGGACCCTGCTTGCCCGGTCCATGCTGAGGACGCAGACCTCGGCGTGGACACTGCTGGGGACCTGGTTGCCATTCAAGCTGAGAAGCAAAGATGGTTTTGCAACACTTTTGTGGTGTATTCTGCTTCTGTCTACATTGTTCAATGCAAAAATTTACTCATGCAAATATTTACAGAAACTAGAGAAAAAAATAGACTAGTGAAAGCTGCTACAGTGAACTTCTAATTACAATCCACACAGTGTTTATGAATAAATTTATCTATTATTTGTCTAGTTCTAGCACTGCATATACTTTGCCTTGTACCATTACAGGCTGAAGGAAACAATATGCAGCATGAAAATGAAAACAATTTGACTTAATTATTTACACCATTACCACCGCTTTGAATTAGGCCCTCCATTTCTTTGGTATTTTGTAAAATTTAACTGGTAATTATGCTTGCTTAATTAATTTTATTTATCTACTACTACAATAAGATCAAAACAAAAAACTTACCAGAATGCAAAGTGCCAGCTATGTCCCCTAATTGTCAATGTTGCTTTTAAGCTTTTATGATAAAAATGTAGTATTCTGTACCATTTCATTTAAAGTGTATCTGGCTATGCTCCAATACTATTTAAGTGTAAACAGGAAAAGCCTTGGAGGACAAGTAATCATACTTAAATGACACAAAGATCATTAAAATAATGTTCCAAAAACATGGCAAAATTAGACATTGCAAGACTCTTTTCTTCTCTGAAGTGTTTCACCAGATGGCAAAGAGTGCTGAAATAGTAGATCTGAGAGAGAAGGAAAAACGTTTCAACAGTTTTCTCATGCTAGCACCATACAGCATGCACAGCTCTCATCTGAGCTTGTCTGAAGTGGCATCTCACACCTTGGCTTAATCAAACATTCAAGCCTAAGATAACATCAAGGTGTTCGAGTGAAGCTCAGTGCTGAATCACAGTCTGGGAAATCCCTGCTTTATTCTATTAAAGTTGTCAACCAGATTTATTCAGAGATGAGAACAAATGAGCATGTCAGCATAAGTTATTGTGGTAATTTGTGAAACTCTTAATGAGATATTTTCAGAGCTCATAAAAAGGAAGAGCTATGTCATGAAATTACTGCACAATAAGTGCATTTTGATACAGGAAAAGAGTTGGGTTTTTATCAGAAATGACACCCTGCATCAGTGGGGATGCATCATTGAGCTATTAGTATTTAAATACAAGGGTCTAACAACCATCTCAGAAAGTCAGTGCTTGTTCATATAAATGGAAAAATGTTTGTATATGTTAGCTGCTATATGAAATGGCCACAGGTGAGATGCTGCTGCACCTTTATCGGTAGATACATTCTCTTCTGAAGTTCCTTTCTATAGGACTTGTTATGCCTCCAGAAGTCATTAGCTTTTTGCTAGCTTTTTCAGTAGATATATCTAGAAAATTGTAATTACTTATTTAATAAACCCCTCTAATTTAATTACTTGTATTTTTATAGGAAATTATTCTCTCTTGGCTAGGGGTTTCTTTTTTTAGGACTATTGGTGATCCCCTAGTACACCCACACACACACTATCCCCTCAGCCATCCATCACCTGAAAAAAAAGGTCCTGAAATCATTAGTGGTTTCTGCTGACCCATTACCAACCCTAGCTCCCTGTGGAAAGGCCTGTCACGTCCTAGGACATAGCCATAAAACTACTGGAGCTGCAAAGTCACAGTGGTGACAAGATCTGTCCTCTGGAGGACAGGGTTTCTCATCAGCTGAAAGTGAGTGGCTGGGCCAAATGATGGGCAAGAGGGTGTAAATGGACTTCCAAGCTCCCCACCTTCCAGAACTGTTGGGTTTCTCAACCATTTCCTAGGGAACATACGTGGCAAATCCAGATCCACAGGAAAACTCATCCTTTTTAAATAAAAGAGCCTGAAATGGAAGGTGATTTCATTCCTGATTGGCAGTTGTTCTAGTTCCATGCTGAGCAAGGAAACAGCCTCTTACTCACTTTATTACAAATATCTTTGCACTGAGTACTCGTAATGTCCAAGTAACAGCCTGCATCCTGCATTTTGTATACTTCCAGTATATTGCATTAACAATAAAAAATAAAGCAAAAATCCCCCACCACTTTCTGTATATCTTCATTCAATGAACATTCAGAAGAGGGGCTTGCAAACTGGAAAGGATGAATATAATTTTAGCAATCCAGTTTATCGGTTTGCATCCAGTTCATCTGCTTAAGAAAAAAGCTTGTGCATGGATGGTTTTCAATAGCCTGTGTTAAATGGATGGCTGATTTTAGGCCACTTCCTTGGGGACAGATGACCATTTAATGAGCAGACACTGTAGGTGACATTAACTGTCATCCCTACCATCCCTCTCAGGTGGTTGCATTGGCATAGGATTGAAAGTATCCCACCATCTTAAAAGCTAACTGTGCTCTGAATGGCTGTGAGCTTGCACCAATCTCCAATGTTATTTCCAAGCTAAATAACCTGGGAGAGCCGGTTCGCAGGGACACTCTGTGCCTCAGTTTCCCATCTGTAAAATAGCAATACAAGGACATTGGTAAAATATTATTGTATTTTCCCCTAACATGGATTGTTTTCTTTTTAGAAGGGTTCTTCTAAGAACACCAAATCTTTCTGAAAACTTGATTTACAAAAAAGACTTGACAGCTGGTAACCTCTCTGTCTTCAGCAAGGCAAAAGCTTTATTTTCCAGTCTGAGCTTAATTATGTTTTCAGAACCATATCATGGAGGCCTAGATGAAATTCTTGCTTTGTGTTCAAGAAACACAAACGCTCTGCATTTGCGTTTGCTTTGACACAAGCCACTGTTCTCAGTACTACAGTGCCAATGTGGAGTGCTTAAAATTGGCAAAGCTCCAGTTGTACATCTATTTTATATTCTACCTAAATTATAGGCAAAATATCATTTCTTATATTTAAATACTAATGCCTTTGAGGGAGAAAAAAAAGCCTGGATTGAGCAGCAGATATATCCAAATCAAATCCTTTAACGTGCTATGCCGCTAAGAAAAGAGCTCCGTCTCCACCAGCCAGCAGAGGTTGCTCTGATGTTAATGATTAATCGTGGAACTTATTTTCAGTAATAAAGCACATGAAGGAAATCAAACAAAAATATTTAAATGATTAGATGATCTATGAGCCAGAATGATATGAAATGTGCTATGTGTGAGTAGCTTGTGAAGCAGCAGTCCCTAGTCCACGTCTTCTGGACAACCTGCTGCCCACAGGGTTTTCCAATGCTGTGTTGCAGCCATGGTGGCCAGGCAGGCTCCAGGAACAGTGGAGCATTGCCAGCACATCACTCAGCCAATCCTGCTGCCCATGAGATGGTGAGAACTGGGATTCCTGTTTTAGCATATAAATTCTGTCGCTCTGGCCCTTAAAAATTGAGGTTTTTTTCAACGAGGAGATCTGTTTATTTTAATTGGATATTTGAATTGAAATAAAAGAAACAAATTCTTTGCCCTTATTTACCAAACAGGATTTTTTTTTTCTTTCCCAGTTATTAATTTCCTTAAATGTAAAGTGACATCTCTAAAATGAAAACAGTTTATTGCTTGCCAGGAGCAAAGCCTGCCTAATTTAAGAAACTCAGAATTAAAGCTTTTGAAGCATATCAGGGCATGTTTACAAAACAATTATCATTGCAAACGTTATCTCTGCTCAATACAGCCTATTCAGGCCACCACCAAAGCCTGAAACTTCATTGCCAATCTTCCCCACCCCAAAATGTTTCATCAATTGGATAAAATCAGGTCACCCTTTGATTGCAACTTTCCTATCTCGACCCAGGCATTCGATACCAAACTGAACCAATCTGGAACATATTTGATGCTGAAAAAAAATTAACTGTGTTTAAAATTAAGTAGTAGGCTCATTATTAATAACTGACAGCAGACAAAGGAGTGCAGTGACCTCTCCAACAGAGCATTTAAATCTTTGCACAACATGCTCTGCTTGTGCTAGGCTGGTTTCACAAACAACAGCTGTGTAGTTCGTTAACATATGAATCCCCTTGAGGTAATTTGGAGGAGGCAAATGTGCTAAACTAAACACCTCATTAAAACAGTACTTTAAAAAACAAAACAAAAAAAACCCAACCAAACCCCAAACTAATTTCGCATTCCACTTTCGCATGTGGAGATGCTCGGTGGAGAATATTCTATTATATGGAATTCATTCGTCTGTGTTGCTGGAAATAGGGGGTTTTAAAATCAGTAATATGGGTTTTTCTCTGCTAAGATGCACTTGAGACTAAAGTGTCTTTGAAGTGTATTCTGTCACAAAGAAGCAATTAACTGAGGACAATAATGTTTTCTTTTCCTCCCTGTTACCAAGCTGAACGCACAGGCCACAAGATTGTACTAAAATATGCAGGACCCCATTTCTCTTTAGTCTGGGGAGGGAATGGACGTAACCAAAGAGCCTCTCTCCAGCAGGTCCTGGATGGGGCCAAGTCAGAAGTGCACACAAGTGTCCCTGGGGCCACCGTGTCCCCCAGGACAGCCTCGCAGAGATTTTCAGGAAACTCCTCCATAACAAACACTGCTGGCAGAGGAGTCTGTTGCAAGTCCAGGCAACCACGCAGAAGAGGTACAGTCTGAAAGCACTGGCAGAAACACCTCCTCCCCTTGCTCTTGCAGGCTACAGAGGGCTCAGGTGCCTTGGTCAAAGCTTGCCACCAAGAGTAACTTCTTATGATCCTTTTTATTTGTCCCCAGTGCTACTTGTGTAATTCTGCTAGTAAAGAGTTTCATAAGCTCTTTGGTGCTATTACTAAAAGTCCGTTCTGGAAAATAGCCTCTCCTGCCCAGGTAACACTGCTCTGTGAAGCACTGAAACTTGAATGGCTCCTGTGATGTGGCTGTTCCAAAACCACACAGAAAGTCAAACTTTTTTCAGAAAATCACATTTTCTCCTCTGTCTCCAGCTGAATTCATTGGTGACTGGAAAGGGGGATGTGACTGACACATGTTTCTGATGGTCTACAAGGAATTTTACAATAGTAAGCCACCAATAAAAAGGTCAAGCCCCAAAAACTGCCTGGTTCCAAAAATATGTAAATTAGTCACCCATCTTTTTATAAATGGTTTACTATCTGCATCAACAGTATTTTTTAAAATAGATGCTCATAGTATCTTTTAATTCCTAAGTGAGACTGCAAGTCTCTTAAAAATTTAGATGTAGTTTCAGATTTTGATGATGATCTAAAAGGCAAATAACTGGGAATTTTTTCTTCTACAGTCTTATGAAGCAACAGCCCTTTTTCCTTCATAAAATTACAGTTTAAGGCCGTCCCGGATGACCTCAAATTAAAGGTTGCCAATAGGTTAGAGCTATTGGATTTTTTTTGTTGATTTCCTCCAAAAATCTTATTTTAATGTTCCATCCACAACTATTTTATGTTTCCTAAATCAGGAAAGACATCAAACTAATTAGCAATGATAATTTGAAACTTCCATAAGAAACATTTAACATGGATAAAAACAACATAAATTGTGCAACACTGAGGTACTTATGCATACTCCATAGCTTTTATCTTCTCTTTTAAAGCTTTTGTTCCTGAAACTTAGGCAAGGAACCTGGTTTTAGGGAGAAGAAAAAAGAAATCCCACACCAACTATCTTATTTTTGTTCGCTTTAAAGCATTGCTTTGTAATGCATTGGAATTTCCTCAAGGTTTTGTAAATACTCATCTGAATTCCTCCCAGGTATTAGTATGTCATCCAAAAACCAGAAAATACTATTTATTCTCTGCAGGACTCAATCTATTCTTCTTTGAAATCCTGCAGGTAACTGGCTCCCCCCTAGGGTAATCTTTCATACTTCAATAGGCACGTGTGTGTGAGTTCAGTCAGAATTAGTATTTTTTTAAAATTCTGATTCCTATGTTGCTGCCAGGCTTTGGACAAGCACGGTTTAGAAAACTCTATTCCCTCTGCCAGTTTTATAAGTAAATCCTGTGGTATGGGGATTTTAATGGGCACACTGAATGCAGCTCACGCCCTGACTTCCACATGTAAAATCTTTCCCACTCTTCCAACCCCTGCTATTGCTTTTCCACGGTTTCTTTGCCTGTGTTCAGTACAATTATACCTTTAACAAATTTAAATGTTCTTAGCACTTTTCCTTCAGCACAGTTTTTAGTTTGGTGAATTCAACTTTGACTCTTTCTTTTCCCATTGACATTAAAATGCTACTTTCCAACCTAGCCTGAAGTTTTGTCCGATTTTTGTAGTTTAATGGCTTAGATCTGTAGGCACCGAGAGCCTTCTCTGTATACATCCTGCAGTAAAGGCAGGCAATGGTCCTGCCCTTACTGGGCTTAGTGCATCCCAGGTTATGAAAGAAATGCTGTGAGATAACCTTTGAGATCATCTGAGCTGTGTCATTGGCATCTTCACTCCCTTCCACCCCCTGGACATGGTGCAATTAAGCCTACTGATTTTTAAATGCTGGCACATTTTGTAGGCTTAAATTGAGCTCAACAGCTTCTCTAGTGGCGGTTCTTTCATCTACCCAACATCCAGCAGCTTCTTTCGCAGTTCAGGGAATGATACGCAAACAACAAATTGATTTCTGAGAGTCTTTTTCATAAAATTACCATAACAACAAGCACAGTCATTTAAATCGTGCCAAAAATTCAGAGTTTCTAGCTGGTTTCTGAGATGCGACTTAAATTGTTCTATTCAGGAATCTGTGGTAGACACACGATGTTTTGCAGAGGCTTTATAAGGACTTCAGAATCCATTTCACTGCCTTGTGGAAAGCCTGAGACTTTGAGCATTGCAACTGCAGCATAAATCTTTAAACTGTAGGTTTACTGGTAAGCAAAAATCCCTTAGCATAGTTGTATTTTTGACAGCATTTGCATAAAATAGTATTCAAGAATAAGAAGGTTTTGAAATCTTTCTCTTTTTTCATGTATCTGGAAATTCTGTCATATATGGCTTTTTTATCTATGAACTTTTTTTTAAAAAATCCTTCTTTCTTTGTTATTTTTCTGATGAATTAAAAAAAAAAAATCCCTACAAAACAGACACAGAAGACAGTGGCAATCTTTGTGAAGAAGCAGCTTCAAAGCTACACATTATTTACTGAAAAGCTATCATTTTGGATCCTAATAAAAACCAAAGGTTCAGCTGAGCCCACCATACCGCTGCAAGCTTAAATCATAACCCAAGCAAAACCAAGAGATTCAGATTATGTACTTCCCCTAAAAACAATAAATATACACACTTATGCGTGAGAACAGCTTTTCACCCCCTCAATGTATTGCCAGATTTCCTTCTTCACTTCTACATTACCCAATTAGCAGGAGATTAGGGCAGAATCACTAAAAATTCCTACATTTTCTTTGTGCTCTAACATAACCTGCACTGACTCCTGTGCAGTCACTTCTGATTGACGCTGATAAGGAAGACTTGTTTCAAGAGATGCACAAAAAAACATAACTACTCTTAACTTGCTTTATACCCTGAGGATCTTGCAGGTAGGGAGGCCTGACAGCCTGCTCACAGAGCTCGTCCCCCAGTACCTGGTGGACTGGAGACTATGGTCAATAATGGCACATAATTGTTAGGAAAGTCCATGAGATTTTTGCTTCTGGACACAATCTTCTTCTAGAAGGTCTCATCTGTTCCCTGAAATGCAGGTCCATCACCCTGCAAAGGCTGTGCTAGCCCACAGGAGCTGTGCAAGTAAATTATCTGTATTTCCATGGTTCTGTAGAATTTTCCTACAGCCTGGAAATCTGAACAGTTCTTTCTTACTTATTTTCTGTCTTTTTTTTTTTATGCTAAATCATTGCCTAAGTTCCTCGTCCCTATTTCTGCCTGCAGTCAGTACCATTGAATAGCAACTTACTCTCCTTTAACAGGCAAATCTGGCTCTCAGAGCTGCCCTGCCTTGCTCTGAAAAATGAAATTTCATTTGAAGAGTTTCCATCAGCTCCTGTGTTTAACCACGTTTCTCCCACTCTGACGTAGAGAGGAAAAAAGGAGCAGATCGCCACAAAATTGATTAAGTGCAAACTCACATGTGTCACACCAAAGTTATCCATTGACTGTAAGTAAAATAGATTTAAAAGTCCTTTCAGAGTGGTAAGTTTCTAGAGGAAGAGATCAAATTACTTACTTTTATATTGCCATAAAGCTACAGAGACTTTTTTTTTCTCTTGTGTGTTTTGAACAAGTTCATCACAACTTTGTCCTAGAGCCAAGTCAGTTAAGAATAGCAATCTCCCACTGATATTAAAACCAAACATGACTATTACTGGGAAATAATTGAGAATTAATATATTTGTAAAATAAATTATTGTGAGCTTTTACCTTACAGAGCCAGATTTAATTATAGAAATACTTTCACCTTAAGAAGATTAAAAATATGAATTTTTTTATATTTAGCAAAACTTACTGCATGGTCCATAGAGTACTGTTGGATATCTCTGTTATTCATGAAATAAAAGAGCTAACAGATTTTTAATTAAGTGAGAAACGAATAAATTCAGCCCATAAGACAAGCAGGACATGTATGCTTGAAAAAAAAAAAAAAAGAGAAGATTAAATACTTGCAAGTTGTTTAATGATGAATTAAATAATGGACCAAATACAAGCTATCCTTGCCCTCCCTGCTCAGGATTTACACCACTAATCAGCCAATTTTCAAATCCTTAATATACTAAAGCATTTTCCTTTAAGGCAGCAGTAATTTAAGACTGCTATCAAAAGGAATGTTTTTCCATTAGGCGAAATAATTATGTCATATATTCTAACAGTGTCTTTGGACTTAAATCTTTTTAGTGAAGGAAACTGTCAGTCAGCTATAATTTGATCAAAAATCTTGATCAAAAGCCACTGCATATAGGGAATGCAAATAAAAAGTGACTTTTCTATGTATCACAATAATTCAAGACCATTCATAAAAATTAACATCGAAATGACAGGTCACGTGTTGTCGTACAGGTCAGGTGCATTTTGAGGAAGGCATTTGAATATTTATTTATATATTTTGAAGCCAGCATCAGTACCTGTGCAAATTTAAACTCTGCAAATCTGTACATCAGAACTAACTCATATATTTTACTGTGACTTTTCATGGGGTTGTGGGTTTGTAATTGTGAAGACAGTAAATCTTTACAGTCTATGATTACTTGCTTGTTGATTTTGAAGTCCTCGGTGCACATGAGACATGCTTTACTGCCCCTTACTTTTACAGAACAAACACTGAGCATTTCTGTTTGAGATGGGCGTCAAAATTCACTCCAAGGTAAGAACTTAGGAAAAGTTAAGGGGATTAATTTATTACCTGTCTGATGTTCTGGAGCATTTGAAAAAACAAGATTTGCCTCATTGAACTGAAACTTGCACCTAGCATAAAGCCTCACCTCCTGCAATTAGGTACTGCCACGCAGGGAGCCTGAGCGTCAGATCGCTCCCATCATCTCCATCATTGCATGGTATTATCTTGAGCAAATACTTTGACCTTTCTATGTTTTAATGTCTATTTATCTCTTCTTTGGGGGGTGGGTTTGACTCTCTGCAGGAAAGATGCTGGCCTGTAAGGCAAACCTAGGCAAGCCCATGGTAGAGCAAAGGCAGCAACAGCAGCAGTCTGTCTGTTTGCAGCCTCTTCCAACATCACTTTGAGATGCATAACTATTAATATGCGTATGTGCATCTCACTTGGAAAGTGAGACTTGACCCTTTTAATCTGGATACCTGGGCTCATTCTGCCATGTTTATAAACCAACTCACAGGATTTTTTTGCAATCATAAGTAGTCAGGGACCTGGTCTTATGTCTCATCAGAAGAGGTCACCTCCAGGTGACCCTTTGGCAGTTGGTACCGGCTATGTTTTTTAAATGAGATATCTGGATTGCACACGTGTCAATGGAAGAATCCCAGGTTTGTGGGAGTCTGAGACAGAGACTCAGAAAAGAAATAGAGCCATGGATATTCATACACATCTCTGTGTACATGATGACCAGTTAGATAATAATTGTCCTGCCTTCCCATCGGATAGGGAATATGGTAAATGGAGTCATTGCAAAGCACTCACAGTTGACCCACAGTGCATTCTCAAATGTCAGGTAATAAAAAATAGTTTTATAAGAGCTGAAACCCCTAATAGCTGTTAGAGTTGTAATGCCTCATTTGAAGATGGCAAATCCCTTACTTTTTCCTATGCACAGCTCAGTTCTTCTGATCTTCATCTTGCAGCCTGCATCCCATGCATATCTACAAGTCACGATGCACAGCCACAACTGCAGTCCCACTCTGGCTTTGTTATAGCTGCTGCAGGTAGGAATACCATGGGAGATGGATTTAACCCTCATCACAGATCTTATTGTCCATACAGGTTTGGTGAAAGCTAATAACAGTGTGCCTGCATCTGGAAAAAGTCATATCTTAACTATTGCTGCACAGGCATACTCGTCCTAAAATCTTGTATTGTGGACTGGGTTCCAGTGTACTGCTGTACCGGTGTAATAATAAATGCTTTTAGCAGAAAGGTATACATAAAGAACACTTTGATTTTCTTTATCAAGTTATCAGAACTTTTCTTAGAAAAAAAAACCTATGATGTGGCCTCCCCATCTAGCTATAGACTATTTACCCTGTTGCTGGGGGAGTGCTATTAAATATACAGCTTGAACTTCAATTACTATTAGGGATCCCAGTTATCTGTTTGAAGGTAAACTGTGGGAAAGCACCACTAGAGGCCACTCAAAATTAATCATTACCTAATTAGCACATTTTGACCCTACATTTTAGGACATTCTACCACTTTCATATTTAAGGCACTGTCAACTTTGACTCTTCAGCTAATTCTGACAAAACTCAGAACAGTTGGAGACAGAAAATGTTCCTTCAGCTCTTCCCTCATATGACTCTTTCCAAGGCTCCGGAATCAGCTTTGCTGCAGGCAGCAAATCGTTCTTTCCTCAGCAATGAGCTTAATAATGCTGGCAGTGATGAACCTCTAGAAGTGTTGGTTTTAGAGGCATTCAGCCCTAGCTGTGTTATCTCAAATAGCTGGTCACCCATTTTGAAAATTAGACCAAAATGAATTTTACAAGTGAGGGAATATATAGGGAAAAAAGTTTTTAATGTTTCCAGGTCCTTCCCCAACCGCACTGTCCCCCCCCCCCCCCCAAATTTTTTACCTATATAGAAGAAAAAGTAGATCTTTATAACAATTGTTTGACTAACTAAAAGAGGTGAAAAGCAAAGTTTAAGTTTGATTAATGGGTATGTGTTGAAATATCTCTGCATGTGTTTAATCAAAAGCAGATGTTCTATTTGCAGGTTTTTTTTCATAATCTGTGAAAATTATGATAGCAATTTATTTGCCAAAGACAACAGGAAAAGGGATATCTGATTAGTATGTTCTATGAGGTCAAGACCACCAACTGCTGGTGCACGTGCATACATCGCCTGATATATGCAATCAAACACATTGAAGGGATTGAGTCCTCCCATTGCTCAGTAGAGAATTCATGTATGAGGAGACTTTCATTTCAAATGCAGCTCAGTGTAGGAAAACGCTCAGGCAGCCAAGCTTCCATAAAGGATGCTCTATCAAAACTGACCTATTCTTATTTAATTTCTCTTTTCAGGTTACTGCTGATCCTCTCCCCATCCCCACCCCTTCCACTCAGTTTAATTGACAAGGCGTGGATTAGCTAGTCAGTTTATCCATATGTATGAACATGACAACCGTAAAGAATATTGCAGTTTCCTGAAAAATCATTTAATAACCTCACAAGACCAGCATGTGTGCAGCTGGAGGAAAAAAACCAAAACATTAAAGCACTGTAAGATGAGCAAGAAATTTATCAGAGGCTCTGGTATCCTAGTTGCTTCATCAAGGTAATAAATAAATAAATAGATCATCAGCATCTGAAAAGTTGCATGGCTCCTTTCTCTACTTTCTAGAGAGATTAATCTTGCAGAGGTAGAAAGACAGCCACAAAATAGCATACTCACAGACTCAACTAATGGAATTTGGATGTAATTATCATTTTTTAAACCAGTGAACCATCCTCTAAACTTCTACCCAAGAAGCCAGCAAAGTAAAGGAAAATAATTCTGCATTTATTCTCTCTCTTAAAATCTGTAGCTACTGAATAAAAGACCTACTGTTTCAAGGTGTTCCATGATTTTAGGCATCCTTTGTCTGTGCATACTTCATATGTCCTGAAGGCATCAGCTTTCTAGTATTGATGAAAGCTTGCATCATGCCATCACATCTGCCTATTTACCAGGGCAAGCTTTGACCCTTTGGTGACCACATTGCTCCCTCTAAGGAAGCACTTAGTTGGACATGGTCCCTTTAGTTAGTCCTCACTGCATCCACAAAGATTCAGACTGTATTTGAATTAGACAAGAAGTCTTCATGCTAGGCATGTCGTTCATGTGTCCTCTGTTCTAAAAGGGGCTGGATAAAGAAGGGCTGTTCAACAGAAACCCTACTTAAAAGCCAAGCTTATCAGAGCCTCTTCTTTGGGATACCTCTGCTACTGGAGCTCTTACTCTAGAGTTAGTAAAAGAGCTATTTAACATAGTCACCGTCTCCTGAGCTTGCACAGAAATGCTTGCTGAACTGTCATCATGCAACAAAACATAATTTGTAAAAGTCAAGGAGGAATAAGATAGTAAGCAGGCTAAGCTTTAAGCCTGAGGTGGAGAAATGGAGGAAGAGGTTTACTTTTTTTTCAAAATAACAGCTCTAATTCAGGGAAAAAGCCCACACTAAAGAAGAGTAAATACAAAAGGCCAATGGTTGAAGAGTCTTACTAGAGAAAATAAAAATCAGGTGGGCTCAGTCATAGAGAATTCTATTCATTTTCAAGGAAAATTGCAGCTTTTGATATGCAAATAGCTATAAAACTCCAAAAATCTTGAATACCAGCTACCTAAAGCTATCAGTTGCCCCAGCTGGGTCACCATAGAGCATTTTTTGCCAATTATATATCCCTTGTTCCCTGATTAGTCTATTTTTCTACCCATTGTTATACTAACAACTATTGTAAAATATTCTCAGTTTGGGCAAATAACCTTCTATTCCCTTTCTTTTCAGCTCCCCAAAAAAGATCATCTAGCAGTAAAGTTCCTAGCAAGATTTCTATCCAACTGACACAACAATTTGCAAAGACTTCTTCCACCCTACAAACTTGCCTTTTATTCTGCATGCCTCATCATCGAAAAGCTGATTTCCAATTTACATCTTCTAAATCCCAGCCACATGAGCCTACTCCTCTCAATCCCATGTACAGATTAAACCCAAAAATTAGAAAGTAGGGAAAAAACAAACTTTTCTCTTCTTGTTGAAAAGTATGCACATTTTTTTTTTTACCAAATATATACGTTGGATAATGCAGTTTTCAGTGATACATTTTTTTAATCAGACTTTTATTTTAAAAGCATCGAATGCTGAAGAATAAATGTAGGCTTCTCATCCAATGTTAAAGTCTTTATAGAGGTATAAAATCACATCATATATAGTGGGTTTTAGGTGCTCTGATTTTTGCAATAATTCAGTAAAGGTTCAAGCTTTGCTTCAAAATTAACACTGAAAACTAAGGGAAATAAGACAATTCTGATGCATTAGTGAAATTATAAAGCAGAAATCACAGTGGGCATTATAATCAAATGTATGGAGACGGTGAACATCTGAACTCATATGGCATAAGTTTTTTATCTTAAACTAATCCATAAACTGCTTTTGTAATTCTCTAAAAGCATATAAAAATATGGACAATTCATTTAATGTGGCCCCATCAATCCAATCAAAAATCATAGGTTGCAAATAATAACAAATATCTGTGATACTAAAAATATCCTACCTTATTAAATTAAAATGGGTTTTGCAATCTCTGTTACAGTCATTTCTGTTGCTTATATTCTGCTTTCTCTGGGGAGGATTGTGACCAGCACTGCTCTGAGCTTTGTCTCCTACTCTCCCCAGTGAAGAAGTTCAAATATGCAAAGGCATTTCTTCTTTTAAAGAATTGGTTTTGATGGAAATGTCTCAAATGAACAATTAAAAAACAGACCATATTTCCTAACTAAGCTGAAATATGACATAAGGAAACTCAGACAGAAGTAGCACAGCTGTAGGAAATCAGTGTAACAAAATTTAATACAAAACTGCAAAACCTTAAGAAGGGGAAGGATTTGGCCAAATGTCTCAAACGGTTGGTTTGACCTGCTCAGTCTTACTGTTGTGTACTCCTAAGCACCGAGATGTGTGTGACCAAGTGGGCTGGTCAGGATCACTTGTGTGTGACAGAGGACAAGGGACATTGCTGACATCCTCACTTTATCTTTTGGGTTCTTCTTGAGTGAAGACAGTAAACTAATTCTGGATGTGCCTTTTATGTGCTTTAGAAATTGATGTTGGCCAGGATATTTTGCCTCATTATTTTATGGTTCCAGTTCTGTTCTTCATCGTCCTGTCACCTTATCTTTATATCATTTGGTCTCCATCTTCTGTAGCAATTAAAAATGTAATTCCTTTAACCTCTGTTTTGCTGTTTCTTCTGGTGCTTTCCACACATTTCCATTCCCCTGCTTTTATAACCATCACCAGCCTCTGCACAATGACCTCTGCCTGGGTATGAAACAGTCATCATACAATCATTAAATAGCAGCTTGCTTTACTTGTACTTTGTTTTAGTTACTTTTACCATGATGGGGTATGTGGCTGCATAGAGAAATTCTAGCAAACACAGCCACCACCGCAGCAGAGAGATCCTGGAAGTGCCTGCTTTCTGTACACAGATTTCTTTTGCCATTGCACATGGTAAATCCTGGAATCGCTGCAGCTTGGAAATTGTCCCAGACAGGGCACACAAGGGAGACTGGGAATCATACACTGGAATCAAACCCCCTACATTTAGTGACAAAATCTTGGACGCAGGCTCTAGCCTCTGAAGATGGGAAGAAAAGAGATGTTCAGCTAATATGATCTGGTAATGTGAAGCTAACTACAAATAAAAAGGTCTTCCTGTGTTCAGAAAAGAAGATGTTAGATTGGATTATACTGGACTGAGACATAAAGGATTAGTGAAGAGGCGGCCTGATAGTGCTGCTTTGCTGGTTACATGCATCCAAAGACCTTCCCCAAGAACAGTGTGTTTGCAAACAGAAGGAGTAATTTGGAGCTCAGTTCTTAAGCTTGGCTTTGGACATTTCTGGGTGCCCAGAGCTGGAGTTCTGAGGCCTGTGAACGTGTTAGCAGGTATTCAGCACACGTTGTGTAAGGGTAACCAGTGGCATTACTTCTCTCAGAGAAGTAACCTCTAAAAATGATATCACTGGCCAAGCATTTTCATATATCCACATGCCCATGAGCAGTTATTTTTTTCTTTCAGCATTCATGGGGGAATCCTGGAGATGCACTAGAGGACAGTTAGCCCTTCAGTTAACTTTCACGCTCAACGTAAACTTGTACTTTGGCATTGACAATGCCAGGTAGGTTGGCCATCGAGCCAAGCACAAGCAAGACCAGAGCAAAGCCTCCCCAGACTTGGGCAAGAGAGCTTGATGTGTGGGTCTCCTAACACACCCGATGGTGTTGCTCACACAGCGAAGCCCTGGGCCAAGAGGCAATGCTAATGGCTAATCTGAAACTGTGGAGACTATGCAGACACAACTAGTAATTTGTTATCTTTGAATGAAAGTGTTGGTAGGCATTAAGAGGATAATATGTATCATCTGCAGGTGTGCCATAAAGATGCTTGTTTCCTTTTTCATATTCTTTGTAAGATATCTTCCTTAATCTTTGGCACAGCTCTGACCCCAAGCCTGGAAGTCTGAACTGAATTAACAGTTTGCTCCTCTCCTAGCTATTTGGAACTAGAGCACAGACATTTCACAAGAGAAAAATGACGAGCTGGCTTCCCCACATCTGTTCTGTTTGTCTCCATTTTTACGTTTATACTGTCTGGTCTGCTCTGCTAAACTGCCAGTCATCTCCTGGGGACACTTTCTTTACTTGACAGTTCATAGGACTGTCTGACTTTCCCTTATCTCCAGTGTATGCTTTTAGGTCCTGAGGCTGAGATGCACCATCTGGAAGCTGGACCTGTGGACAAGGCGGCTGCTCGGAAAGTGCCTTGTAGCGATGGGTCTCCTCATTACCACCGTGGCAGCTGTTTTGGAGCTTGGAGGAGTTCACTGGTAATGAAGGAGCATTGCCCTCCTTCCGCTGAACTATATCTTCTCCTTGCTTTGCTCTGGAGGAGCTGGTGGCTGAATTGCCTCTTGCTCACCTTAATCAACTCCATTTATTTGAGGGTTTTAAGTCATTGTGTATGAAAGCCTCACTGATGGAGGTATCACATGGCTTTGCTTTGCCCACAGACAATGATTTAATCTCATTAGTCTTAATGTCAGATTTTGGCACTGCCTTCTGCACTGTTGAGTAAGGGCTCCTAGAACCCCCAGAATGCAGCAGCTTTAGAAGAAAAAAAAATACTGGACAGAATAATGTCTTTTTTTTTTCAATAATCCTGAAAATGGGCCATGACTGACAAGTCTGCGGCAGAGGGATTTGAAGCACTTGATTTTCTTTTTTCAGAGTATTTTAGATTGAAACAGTGGATGCCACTGTCATTACAGGAAGTGTTATGAGAACATTAAAAGGGTTAAGACCTTAGCTAGGCCTGAGGACACTTATAAGCCCTGGTTTTCTGTACTGCTCTATCCTATCAGGTTTCTTTCTCCCTCTCATTGAAATACTAACTTATATAATTGCCTAATTCATATAAATTTGCAAGGCAATAAATGGAATGAAAAAGCTTCTACTCACATACCTTGGAAACACCGATATTACATAAAAATGCATATAAATCAAATAAGCATCTCAAACACCTAAAGTGACATGTAGCCACATTCAATTCCTGCAGTGCAAGCTGCTAAGCCTATGAAACGTCGTAAAAATGCAAAGCACAAAGCAAAAATATCCCAGCCTCTTTAGAAAGCCGTGCATCTCATTGGCAAGGGCTGGTTTGCATTAGTGTCTCTCAGTTCTTTGACTGATTTGTTTCTTAGGTGTAACAGCTGCCTACAGGTTGTACTCACACAAGCGAATCAAATGTGACACAAAGCCAGAACATTGCGGTACATTGCTTCTTGTACTAATAAATATTTAAGGGTAAAGCCTAAGTACTACTTCTTCAGCATCAGATCCTTCTCTGTTGCAATTGGCAAAAAACAACTTGCAAATTGCTGTCCATAATGGAAAATATATAAAAAGGATGTTGATAAGCTTATGATAATGCGTCATATTTTTTGAATTGATTTTTGTTTCTGAGTAAAATTCTACAAAAATTTTTTTCCTTTTTTTTTATAATTTCTAATAGCCAAACCTGTCCATCTATGATAGATCAACCATGAGAGAATGGGGGGAAAAAATGGCCACAGGTCATAATTCGAGGCTCTTTTCTTCATGAAACTTTGTCTAGGAAAGGGAAAAGAAGCACGTCAGCCATTCAGGGTTGGAGCATCCTTCTCCCCTCTTCCCCCATTTAGTGTCAAGCAAGAAACTTACTCAACTCAGTCCCCAGTGATGCTCGTTAACAAAATGTCCTGGCTCTAAACAGCAATGCTAAACTGTTTTATAAGCTCACCTTGCCTAGTCAGTTCTGTGACTCTGGGATAAGCAATCACAGCTTTACCAGAAACCCTGAAAATAATATTTGTACAGTTCACATAACAAACAGGCATAGGCAGAATGCATTTACAAAACCAGACAATGTTAATTGCTTCTGGGAGTGTCTAGAGATTACTCTACCTGAAAATATTTGAGGGTTTTGATGAAACTCATATATTGTGGCACACAGACAGCAAAGCAAACATTTCATTTATTTCCTCTCTGGATTTTGAAATTAAGCACAAAGGGAAGAAAAATGCAGCCTGTATTTAAAAAAAAAAAAAAAAAAAAAAAAAAAAAAAAAAAAAAAAAAAAAAAAAAAAAAAAAAAAAAGAAAAGAGCCACAACTGTGTTCAGGAGTCCATTTCAAAACTCCCTATCCAGCTATGTTGGCTTTCATGGCTGGACAGTCTTTTGATTGAGTACAGTAGGTCATAAATTTTGGATTTACTTCTAGAACTTCAAGTGTTTAATCCTCTTGGGAAATTTCTTGCTTGAAAATTAGGAATTCAGGAGAAAAAAATAAAGGAAAGTAGCTCAATATTTTCTTCTAGGAACACCCTTCAACCTCAATGCTACAATGAGATTTGGCTCCTGTGGACATTTTCTGAGTTACGGTAAAGCCTGTGGTGTAAAAGTAATTGTGAATATTCATTCCTTTTTATCAGGAAAAAAATCAATCAGAGAATAAAATCCTAAAGGCAATTTTTCTGTGGCAAGATTTTTATTAATAAAAAAGAGAAGAATAAAGTAAACCAATGACTTTCCACTGGCTTTACCCATCTTAATTTAATGTGCCAGAAAATTTCCACTGGTTCAGTGGGAACAGGAATTATGTTTAGCCTCACTATGGGTTTTACTTTTATTATTGTGGAATACCCATTTATTTTTCTCAACTGGTGAAAGAAAATTAACAGATGTAAACATACTTTCTTATTTCTGGATGCTGGTGTGGAGTTAGCTTGGGGAAAGCTTGAAAACTGATGCTAGGAAGATTCTGTGGAAAAAACAACCTTTTAAAATTTATAGTTTCAGTTTTTATGAGATATGAATCCATTCTGTTTCATTATGAACTAGAAGGGATTTTTCACTGGGATTCCAGAAGTAAACTGGAAACAAGAAGACGGAACAGAGATTCAGAATGACTATTTGGGAGCTGTGATCTTTACATAGGATAATTAATGTTGCAGACTGAAAGAAGACAAGGAAACACAGCTAGGAAACATTCCACAGAAAATATATTCTATAGAAATGTACATTCACTTTAACAGAATCCACATCTGACTTTCTAAATATTTTTGTCAGTGTTCCCATTAGGCTTACTTAGCTAATATAAGTTCACCCCAAGAATTACCCTTACATTCTAAAATATTGTAAATACTATGTTCCTTCCACACTGTGTTGCACATTAGGATATTTGGGGCTGTCATATGTGGGGCAAATCAGTAGAGCTTCAGCCTCAAACAGTGCAAAAGTCTCTGTTTTCTTCCATAATGCATACAGAATATGTCCCAGGACTTCAAAAGTGGAATTTCATAAGTCAATACGAGATTGGATTGAATTTGGTGAACCCATGAAGTGGATTTTTGATACTGAAAGACTGTAATTTTGGAGGGTGATTTAAGAGCTTTGAATATTGTTGTCATCCTCAGTGTTATGAAATGCATGCATCTAGCCGTGCTGTCTGAGATCCCTTCCAGCTGTTTCAAAAGAGCAGTTATTATCATCTGCAGGCAAGATTGTTTTGCACCACAGCAGATATTAGAAAGAAGCCAATGTAATCATTTATAGCATGTGTGGATCTTAGCACTGTAGCTGAATTTTTTAGAATAGGCTGTAATATATTCTGGCATCACAAATTTTCTTCATCATTACTCATGTTTCTCCATCACAACAAATCAAAATAAATGCAAAAGTGTTCCTAGTATGTTAGCAGCGAGCACTGTATCTGACATATTTTGAATGTAGGTTAAGAAGACAAAAAAAGGCAAAATAATTGTTATGTTACACAACACGTACTCACAGTCAATAGTCCATGAAGAAGTAATTTATATAGACATATCGACATTGCAAATTTTCAATGTCCTCTTTAAAAAGACACTATTTCTTCTGAATTTTCTTCAGATGTGAATGACAGATGTCTCTGATTCCCAAGAAAATGCAAAAGGGCCTTGAAATAAAATGATGCCATAATGGCTTGCAGTGATACACTCCTCCTAAGTTTTCAGCACAATTATATGCTTATTACTTTGGAAGAGTTAGAAAACAAGCAAGCTGCATTTTTTAATGAAGCTTTCATAGCAGTGAGAAGAACTATGAAAAAGCATTTAAAGCAGCTCATCTCCTCCTCTATTCAGGCTCTCTTTCATTTCCAGAGGCAGTTGCAATGAGAAATTGGATGCTATCCAGTTTGGATTTATAAGGAAGCAGAAAAGGAGGTAATGGTGGAAGTATGTGCTTTTTTCCCCCATGTAAATTAAGATGATCTTTAACATTTGATCAGATTTTGAGGAACACGAGACAAAAAAACAGCAGATATTTCCAACCATACATTTTAAAAACTCAAAAGAGCTTTGCAGTCTCCCTGCATCCAAAGCTGCTTCAGACTTCCCTTTTATTATTTTTTGGGAAGACGTAGGCCATAACCATTTACTTAGCTCTGCTATCTGATTATAAAATCTTGATTCAGTGCATCTAAAAGTTATGCTTACAATGCACAGATATACATCCCAGTCCCTTGTACTGTCACGCTGCCACCCTAACAAGCTAGAAATATGTATGTCAGTGGAGAAGACATTTCAGGATCAGAGGAACAGTCAGTTAACAATGTATTACTGAGACTGATTTCCTTGTCAGTCCATAAAAACCAAATGTGATGCCAATGGAGATATTTTTTTATTATGGGGAAGCAATTTTCTTGCCCTTTTATAACACTATTTTTATTACCAGCATTATTCACAATTCTCTAATTAGAGAGCACAACATTGTTACGCTAGTTTTTACTCTTCGATTCAGATGCACGCAGGCTTTACAGATGCCATGAGAAGGTGTATTAGTGCAATAAGGGTGAATAATACTCCTTTTCCTTTTCAGTTTTTCTGTACAATGGCCAGTGGGCCACAATATTTTTACATGAGTCTGCTCTAATCCTGTGACCTTACATATGCACTTGAAAAGAAATGCTGAGGCTGAACAATCTGTTCATTTGTTTTTCTGTTTAAAAAAGCTTATCTGAAACTTTGCAGTCAAAGCTTATTTCAGGTTTTATTTCTAAAAGTATACACACCCTTTAAGTGAAAAAAGTAACAAATATTGATGTATGCAAAATTATTCACTCTCAAGTACTTGAATTCAGGAACTTACCTTAACCTTTTGTGCTCTCCAGTAGGTAACCTGGCTTTGTATGGTAACATGGAACTACCACAGGGGACTGAAGAATGAAGCCATTGCTTTCTAGGTGCCTAAAACTTGACCAAGGGAATTTAACTTTGGAAAAGATACTGCTTGTTGCTTTGTTTGTTTGTTTCTATAAGAACTGCTATTCATAGCAGAGCATAAATCCTGAACTTGAAGAGAACAAAATACGGAACATTTTCGGGTTCCTAAAAAGTTTCTGGACAACTGTGAAGAAGTCTTATCATGCAGCAAGCTATTAATACCAGAGGGGGTGCAAATTGCCCCAAATCTTCCTTTTCCAAACCATGAAGAGTCATAACTCTTCAGCATTTTGAGGGACGTTGTGAATCAATTCCCTACTCAGGTTTTCACTTTAAAGACCCAGTACAGCCCTAAATGTCAACTGTGTGGAAATGGTTCCTCTATTTGTTTTGGTTTTTTTTTCCATCTGAACTCTGTATATATTTCACTGCTCAGAAGTCAATGAAGGGGTTTTACGGCAGGTCTAGTAAAGTGCAGTTCCCCAATTACAACCTAGCTGTAAAATATACAGTGGGGTTTTTTCATTTCTAATTCCAGGCAATAAGTTTTGGTCATGTCAGTTAAACACTCCTAAAAGAAGGAGAAAGAAAGAGAGAAATGACTGTTCAGTGAACCTCAGGAGAATTATGAAGTTATACAGCCTCAGAAGGATTTTAGGTAGTTTTATACTGCCCAGCTCAGCTCACATTTATATCATCTGTCTCAGTGCCTGAAATGAGCTAAGCTATGTGCTTGATAGAGAAAAGTACCTCTACTGACTGAGGTATCTAAGAAATCTGGTTTGGATATGTCTGGATGAAACAGAAAAGAGGGTTGCTAGCTGCACAGAAGACTAACTTTGCTATAATATATTTCATGTAAGCAAGAACTAGATAATGCTCAAAAAAAAAAAATTGTACATGGAGGAAAACAAAGAATCAGTAAAAAGCTAGGAATTTTTTAAAAGTTAAACGCTTCCATGTGAACTTAGTTATGTCCAAACTGCTGCATGAACTTGGAGGAGGAAAAACTGCAGCAGTCTGGAAGGTTGTGCTGCAAAGATAGCTGCTGTTCTAGATAAAAACATAAACATATCCTAATTTAATGTAATTATCCAATTGTGCCTGGATTTTGACTATGTGAGACACTTGAAAAGTCTTCCAAGAACCTGGAGATATTCTGAAGCATAATGTTCTGCCAGTGAAGATTTATCTACAGTTTCACCTGAGAAGATTTTTCATCTTGTTTTGAACAGCATAATTTACCATACTCAGAATGCTGTATTGCATTCATATATGTAGAGAAGAACTGGATTGATTATCTTCAGGCTTCCTGCCACTAAACTCAGCAAATTAGCTGCTCATGATTCCAGCAAATGACTGCTCATTTTTTTGGTTTGTTTTTTTTTTTTTTTCCTAGTGCTCAGGAAGAAATTGAACTGCAAAGCTTTGGCTGGGAGGCTAAGAACTTGTTTAGAAAGTCCCAAAAGAGGAAAGAGATATATAGCTGCTGTTATAATTAGTAAAGTAGAGCAGCGTCATATGAGATGGTTATGATATCTCAGAGAAACCAAAGAAATTGAGCTCCATTTCTCTTGGTGTCTTTTCTGTAGAGGTGGATCAGCTGATGTGTATCACATTCAGTGGTAATATCTAGTTGTAGCAAAGCTGATGGAGGCTGGTCTGCTTTCTTGTAGTCCCCAGAAAGGTCTTAAAACACATACTCATTAAATTTGTTGTCTAATGTGGGCAGGATGAGAAGTCCTTCAGCCAGCAAGGGTTTATCAAGAGCAACCCATGCTTGGCAAACATGACTGCCCTCCATGGTGAGATAAAAGCGTACGTGGAGCTTTCCCAACCTCCTCCTCTGTAAGCCTAGGAGGTTGGGTTGGATGATCAGCACCTTAGAGTGGCCCAATCTTGCCTGAGAGTTTCTCTGGAAAGGAAATTATAAAACTGTGGAGCCAAACTCCTCTTGGTGCTGGCAGCTGGGAAGTGGCCGGACATCATAGAGACTTCCTGACTAGGTAGCACTGGATCAGGTCACCCAGAGTAACTGTGATGTCTCCAGACTTGGGGGATTTCAAGACCTACCCAGAGAAAAGCCACTGATGACCTGATCTCATGGTGGTGACAGTCCTGCATCAGGCAGGAGGTTGGGTTAAGTGTCCCTCAGAGGTCCTTTCCAGTCAACACTTCTACTATGATATGATTCTGAGAAAGGAAAAGGAAAAAAAGGAAAGGAAAGGAAAGGAAAGGAAAGGAAAGGAAAGGAAAGGAAAGGAAAGGAAAGGAAAGGAAAGGAAAGGAAAGGAAAGGAAAGGAAAGGAAAGGAAAGGAAAGGAAAGGAAAGGAAAGGAAAGGAAAGGAAAGGAAAGGAAAGGAAAGGAAAGGAAAGGAAAGGAAAGGAAAGGAAAGGAAAGGAAAGGAAAGGAAAGGAAAGGAAAGGAAAGGAAAGGAAAGGAAAGGAAGAAAAGAAGGAAAAAGGAAAAAAGGAAAAAGGAAAAAAGAAAAAAGAAAAAAAAAGTGGAAAGTGGGATCTGAATCCTAAAGTTTTCAACTTTGGGCATTCACCAACATTGTTTTGTTTTGAAGGTGGATTCCACACTGAAATAGATCAGATTTTTGGTTCCCATTTTTCACAAAAATGCTAGGATCAAGGAACAATAACTGCAATCAGAAAATATGATGGAAATCAGGCAAAAACATTTTGGCTTAGGTTACCCAGGACTAGGTAGGACAAAAACCCCATCAGAGACATGACAAGATCTGTGAACCCATTGAAGAGAGAAGTTCTGGTTCAGTGAGCTGAAAACATCAAGAGCCAACACTGATAAGACCACTATCCATTGCAAGATCTTCAAATCAAATGACCTGTTCCATTCCTAACATTAGAATTATACAATTATACACGCAGATTGTATATGCAGACTATATAAAACAAGAATCTTTACATTTAGGTATTGAACTATACTGAGCACCTTATAACTGCAGCACAGACAACAAATACATTTATTGATACTATTCATATTATTTCTTGAGCAACACCTACCCTGGAGGTCAGTCTCTGAGGTAGTATCAAAATGTCAGAGGACCTGACGTTACTGGCATTAATCCTTTTCTCAAGTAGGGTATAGTGGCAGAAGAAACAACAGGGGAGTAGATAGAGGAGACTGAAGAAAAGGAGAATTCACACACCAATTATTCTCCATCTCATCTTGTTGCTGTAGTGCCTGGTCGTGGATGAGGCACACAATTAAAGTGTTTTACAAACACATGACAAAAATGGCCTCTGTCCAAACCAGCTTACATTAAATTTCCCAAAATAGAAAAAAACAACTTCTCTTTTCAAACTTAATGCGGTTATCCACATCTCCCTAAGCCTGGATGAATCCCACATGACTTTAGAGTGGCATAGAAATAGCAGAAATAAAAATCTTCAGAAGGAAAATCACATCTTTAATGGAACGAGGCACCCTTTACCTCTCTCTACTCCAGAGAGACTCTCTCAGATGCTCCCTTTCAGTTGAGAGGTAACAATTTGGCACGGTGTATCTGGGCCCCATGTCCAGTCTAGGGGTTAATCCATGTTTGGTCCATTATCAGAAAAAGACTGGCTGCCTTTTCTCCTTGGCCAATTATATGAGATGTGTCTATTTCTGCAAGCAAGGATGAACCACACTCAATGAGTAATATATGGTGCTTGAGTAAAGTGCATGTGATATTAAAATCCTGGGACTGAAGTGGTTCCCAGTAGAGGCCAAAGTGTGTGTGAGGATGGATTAAAAGAAAATGTGCATAGGAAGAATGGCTGTGTCAAATGTAGGTTGTTTCCTAACATAGAACAAGGCTTCTGGTGTCCACATAGGACAGACACAACCTCCTGTCTGTGTGACACCCAAGCTCACACTCATCCTCACAAAGTCCATTAAAGTCAATGCTGTTAAATTAGAGTTGGCTACTAGGGGCTAAAACCCAAACCCAAGCAAAAGAAACCCAAAACACATTTCTAAGGAGAAATACAGTACATTTCCAACACTTTATGTTAAAAAAGTAGGTTATAAATTCCTCAGGGGAGGATTTGTATCTTCCTATGTGTTTTTATAATGCTAAAGTCGTATTTCCAGAAGTAATTATAGCTGTAGCACAAATAATAAATACTAACAATTATCACCAAAGGATAGATGATAAACGGTGGATATATTTTCTTAATTTTGCATTCAGAATGAAATGTTTTTTCATAGCAAAGATACTGTGTATGGACCACTGTAGAGTTATCATGTTATTAGATTAACAAGATGTTTTTTTAGTTAAATTATCAGTGTGGCACGATCTCTAAATTATTTAAAATATAATATGCTTTCTTACTTAATTGTTCTTGATCGCAGTTTATCTTGTTATTTTACTGTAAAATTATGGAGAAACAGCTAGCTTTTTCATTTTTTTTTAGGGGGTTTTGCATTTTTAAATATAAATTAAGATGAAGTCTTGAACATTTCATTAAAAATATGAAAAGTTTTAAAATATTGCTGATGGATTTATATTTATGGAAATGAAAACATTTAAATCATTTATGAAAAATGTTTAAACTGATTTAACTGTGCAAGAAATTGTGCCAACAGTTGCCTCAGTGTAAGTTTGGAGTAGCTGTATCAATAGACTGCCAGATTAAAACAAATTTAAAAACAAACTGGGTTGTGCCTTGTATCTGTTCACACTGGATAGGTTTAGAGTCTAGTTGCTTTGGGAAAGGCCTTTTAAAGAAACAAAATAAGCAAGCACTATGATATAATTATTTGGCTAATTATTAATGTATTTCATAATTCTTCCAGGATCAATTTTCTTTATGTATTTAGAGAAATAATTTTAAATAGACTGTGTCTATGAACACCTGCAAGTTATTTCCCTGCTCTGCAATGTTAGACTGTGCTTGTACAATATCTTTTTGCTGAAATATGTCTAAGAGCCTGAGGTGTAAGGGAAGAGTATAGGACACCTGTATCTTGCAAGCAGGGCTTATTCACCCATGCAGTGAAGTTTTGTAGATCAAGCACTCTCAGGAATATATTTTCTTTCCATACAGGACAGGTTATACCTAGTTAGAGATAATATTTTTAAAAACTGTAATGTGATAGAGTATATAACAGAATATATTGTAGCCTTCTTAATCATTTTGTGATGTAAAAGATGAAGAGTGCAGGACCCTGCACACAAATATCGTATGTAAACCATCTTACTCAGCTTGGTACTTGGGGGATAACGAGCAGGGACTCAGAGGTCTGGAAAAATCTTTTGAGCAGCCATCCTTATGTGAGTATAAATCAGGAGCAAATCCAGCCTCTAGGAATCAGGGCTAAAGCTGAAGTCTGTCAAACCTCCGTTTCTCAGGAGTTTCCTTGTTTCTACCCAGAGATGGTGCCAGGTGGGAGCAGAGCATCTCACAGGCAGTCCATGCGTAGGCAGTGAAGCCAGCGATGTCTCTGCCTCTACACAGTGCACACCACGTCTCAGATCTCAGCTCAGCTCTCTGGCTGGTTATAGTACAGCTATATGACCTTGAAGAAAGCACTTTAATTTTGTCTCCTTGTTTTCTTTTCACTTTAACAATACACTTTCTGCCACTTAGAAGAAACGATTTATTCCTACAGCTACTTTTGACTGTGACATGGACTTGCCAACACAAATAAGAAATAATAATCTATCATTTTTCATCTGTAATACCTCTGCAAAAAAAAAAAAAAAAAGGCAAAAAAAGTTGGTTCAAAGCTGGAAGAGGCTGTGATCATTTAAGGAGTAAAGACATCTTCCAGTCTGGAAAATTTTGTGATGCTGTGGCTACTCTCAACAGATGAGCTAAAACTGCATCAGCTGCAAGGCGGTGAGAGCAGGACAGATACGGCCTTACTGAGATAGTCTTAGAGCTCCGTGCATGGGAGCATGTTTTGAGGGAAAAGTCCCACTTTGTGGCAAAAATACAGTTTGAAATGGTGCACGGAGAGGGAAAGCACCAGGGCAGGCACTTTCCTGGGCTTCGGCATGCTGCTCTGTGTGCTCACTTGCTTTTTCTCAAGGAGCGAGCCACTTCTCTGATTATGAATTTGGCCACTGTCAGACCCAAGTCTAATGAGTTTCTTACACATGGAAACAAGGAAAGCAAAGCCTTGTGAGCTCTGTGTGAAGACCCTGGGTGCATGTGACACACTGCCCAGTGTATTTTGACCATTTCCCTCTCATTTCTGTTCAGACTTATTAATTCTAAATCCCTCTTCTTCCTTTGTCTTTTAAATGTTATTTGTATCATTTTATCCTTGCTGTTCATTTTTTTCCCTTCCATAAAAACCAATAAAATATTAATGTGGCATAAAAAATCTGACTGTGCTGGTAGTCTCTTGAAACCATTGATGAATCCATGAATAAAATATTAATCTTTATTTTGCTTGTAGTATATCAGTTTTCACATGTTTATTATATTTCCTGTGAAGTAAGCTTGTCCAACAGAGTTTTTATTTGTTTGTTTGCTTGCTTTTATTTTAGGTAGCCCTTGATTTATTAACCTTTGGAAAAGCTGATGTCTGATGTAGTCTTACATGAAACATGAAACTTTCATTTGGATCAATTTTCTAGTCTCTCTTGTGAAAAAGGAAAAATTAAAAAGGAAAAAAAACCTTTGCTTATCCTAGCAAAAACATAATTTTTTTTCATCCTTGTGCTATTGAGCTGCATCTTCCAGTATTATCTTGGCCTAAGAAAAAGTCTTTTGAATGCGATGAGTGATGTTCAGTATTAAAAAAACAAAATCCCCAGACCTGGGGTATTGTAACAGTAATGCTATTTTCTTTGGAAAAGATATCTTTCTCTAGCAATCTTAATCATAATTTTTATTCCAATTGCACACTAATTTGAAAGTTTAAGTGTGGGGTGGTTTTTTTTAACTCTAATTATGCCTTAGTCTCTTTGTGCAAGACTGATGGCAATATAAATCCAAAGTAGTTTTTCTGGAGATGTCTATACTGCCTACAGTTCTGCTCGTTTACTGACAAAGAATCTGCTCATTTGGGTGGCATGTTCTTGAAATAATTTTATCACAGATGCATTTTTTATGATGTTGATTTTCTAGCCATCCATTTAACGGAGGCAAAAGACAGTTTTGAGTTAAATCTGTGAAACAGAGACAAAGAATGCATGATGAACAACTGTCACTTCAAAGGATGATAACAAACATAGCTGCTGGCATAAGTTAAGAAATCACTGCCTATTTAGGCTCTTTTGGTTGTCCCTATGGGACACACAGCATTTAGAATATAGCTCTACCTGCTCCAGAAATACAGGTGAAAATCCTGATAAGCTGAACATGACGAGTTTAGTTTGGAGAAGAAAAGTCTACTCTTTTAATGAAAATCATATTATGCATTTAGAACAATGCATATAGAAAAGAGTAAGAAAGATGTCTGAGAATCCTTAAAAAACTTCTTCCAGAAATTACAACATTAATATGCAACATTAATATATGAAGCCTTTTAAAATTCATTCTGAAAGAGATCTTTCCAAGCTTGGTAAGAGTATATAGTATTATGATAGCTTTATAATTGTACTATAGGCCTATTTCTTATTAAATATTTCCCAGGTAAACTCCGGCTCATGCTTTATATGACATTAAGTCCTAAAGCTCAGCAACGGCCATCCAAAGAGGAGACAAGCAAAAAGGAAACTGAAATCCATGCAGAGTTTTGGCTTAAGGTAGAAGGGTGAGGAAAAGCTGACTGTCGTGTAATGTCCCCTAATAAAAGTCTTCTAACCTCACAAGCCTAAGTAGAGCTTTAAGGGAAAATGCAGTGTTTGGCTTATGGTACTTTCTGTAGTATGTTAATATTTATTACTAATGATTAATGACATAGTGGACAAATACCACTGTGTGATGGCAATGCAGTGCAGAGGATTTTATTTCTTTCTTCTTTCTTTTAAACAAAGTTCACCTGCTCAACACATCTAAAGCAGAGTTTTTCCTTCCTATATTCCAGTAATTCACTCCAGTTCCTTAAAATATAGATCAGGTGATTAATAACTAGGAACAAAAAAAGCCACTACTAATTTTCAAAGAGTGTTTCCTATTTTAGGTGTAAAGTCACTACAGTGAAGTGTGATCCATGTGATCCTCGGTGACCTTGCCCCCCCTCGCAGATCTCTAGCATTACAGGTTGCAATGCAGCAAACCATTTAAAAAATCTTAGAAATAAATGGATTTTTCTCCACGGATTAGTAGCAACATCTGCCTTCGTTGTGAAAGAAGCAAGTATGGATAATTACTGGGTAATTGCAAGTGCATTTCCAGACCCTTGAGAAAGGGTGCACAGCTGGAGAGGGAGCATCTCCCACCACCCCTCCACTTCGTGACTCTGCTGCCCACCTTCTTCTACAGTCTGTAACTGGCTGAATTCATACAACACTGACAATAATGTGGAAAATGTCCAATCAGATGAAAAAAGGAAACTCTGAGGAGTGTATGTGTAATGCAGATGAGTTGCCGCAATGGCCTGAATTGTGGCACCGAGTGGTCTTCATCGAACGAACATGACAAATGACACATGCAGATGTAAATCAAGACCTATCCACAGACACATCACAAGCAAACAAGAAAGGGCCTCATTTGAAAAGACTGCTTAAACCATTCTGCTCCTGACAGAAACTAAAAGATGATGATAGGACTTACGTTACCTAAAAAATTAGGTGAATTTGCTGAGCAGTGACAAAACGCATTGCATCCCCTTTTCAAGGAGGAATCATAGGTTTCCACTTCTTTTTTCTTCTTTTTTTCTTTTAGTGAAATGGTCCCTGGAGGGTTAGCGGTCATTGTCTCTTGTGGAACTCAAACAAAAGAGACTACTTTATTGATCGCTATTCCTTACTGCAAAGTTATGATTAAAAATAAGTATTAAAACTTATTTTTATGTTAACTTATATTACAGTATAACCTGGCACTCTATAGCTGGCTGTGTACAATAAAAATCACATCGTGTTCTCCTCGTCAGAAAAGCCATCACCGATCCAATTTCAAAGTTCTGCAGTGGTAATTGAAGGCTGCAGGAGGTTGTTCAGCAAAACTTAAGATTAGGACTTAGCTGAGAACATGTCAGCATGCAGCTACATCTCAGCCCCATCTTGTGCAAATTCTGGGTAGGCAGTGCTGCAGAATAGGGCTTAATATTACGATGAGCTGAGAAGTCTATCACTCTGCATACTCAAGAATTAAGAGTATTTAAATTATATGCCAGGAAGTGGATACATCTTACTTTTTATTAGCAATTAGTTTTTAAAAAAGGTATTGATCTTTTATAACTGCTAACTTCTGTACTCTGACAGCTCAGTTGGTTTTTTTTGGCTAGGAAAAAGAATGATAACACTGCCAGATGATCAGTCTCTGAGACTGCAAGATCATTCTCTGAGTACATAAACAGCATGAATATATATGCCATAAATATATATTTATAAATATGGTCAGGATAGTATATGTTTAAACAGGAAAGGTCAGGATTAAGCCCTCAGGAATCTCATTTCAGAGAAACTGAAGCCTGCACTTCCGTAACTGTTTACACCTGCTTGCTCACATTTCACAGTGGAAATTTCCTCTATTACTTTTTTTTTTTTTTTCTTGTAACTGGAACTGGGTAATTTTTAAAATATAAGTAGTCTGTATTGAGATTCTCAGCCTCTAGGACATCACTGTGCAAGGATGTCGTACCTTTGAAAAGCATCTCAGTCCTTGTGCAGTCTGTCCTTGATGCCATCACTACCCCAGAACCTCGAATTAGTCAACTTTTGTGCATTTTTTAAAAAATGAGCAAGTACGCTGTGATCTTATCTAGCTACTGATTTGTAGTAGCTGCTGATCTTATATGCTTTGGTGGTAGATGGATGATACGAGTTGTAAATTACTAAGGCAAAGAAAAGGGTAGCCTGTGAGATTACTAATCAATTTTCTAAAGAATTATCTAGCAGAAAGGCTGGTTTTAAATTGTTTCATATTTCTTTTTAATTTAAACAAAACCATCTAAGATGACCTGCTGGCATCTGTCTGTGTTGACTTTCATGTATTTTATTGGTCTTTTAGCGTTGCTTGTATTGCTCATCAGTGACTCTGAATGTCCCTGTAAAGTTTCCCAAGGAAAATAAACATGCTTACTGTTGAAATTATTTCCCTCATTTTGGGACACATTACATTTATTAATCTAATGCTGAATCTCTTTGCATTACTGCTTTTGAAAGAGTGAACAGCAATTTAGGCTCTCCTGTGCTAGGTGCTCTGCTTCTTAATGGGACATATACTGACACTCGATTTTGTGGACTGAATGAAAGAGATAAAACATGTGGAAGAAAAATTATCACCAGCCTCTTTCACAGACACAGAGCCGAGGCGCAGGAAGACTTGTCCAAGTTCATATAAAAAAGGCTGTGGCATGGTCACGTGCTGAACTTTGATGTTGGGCTCTTCATCTCAACCCCAAGTACACACACATCCATCCTCAGAGAAATAAGGACGAATCTTTTGGGAGAAGTTAGAATGAATCAAGGAGAGAAAACAATAATCTGTTAAACTGTAAATTTGAAAGTTACTGTCAATAGGGGCAACATTACAAAAACTGCTATATATCACTTGCTTTTTTGAAATATTTAATATGCAAGCTGCTTTGATTTTAGAGTGTAGAGAAAATTATCTGTCAGCTTCTCTAAAATTTGTGATGTCTCTCAGACAAGAAAGGAAAAAGTCTTGAGATTTAAAAACAATAATTAAAGTTTGTTAATTTGCAGCTCTTCATTCTTGCCTTCAAATAATTGTAACGTAACAGCTAAAGAAGGATATGTGATAGTTCCTACAATAATAACACAATGAAACGATTTGTTTTTGCTGTTAATACATCTGAAGAAATCTCAGCACAGCTTTCATAAAATCTTATTGGACTTTTCTACCCATTTCTACAATCCAACATCTGATTATCCCCTTTGTTTTTTCCATCAGGCACTAATAGTATTTCATGTTACTTAAGAATTGAGGATGACCTCCTCAGCTGCTTTGAATGGGAAAGCTGCCTGGGCTCACAGGCTCTCGATTACACCCACAAGAATCTCACTCCTACTTTAAAATATATAAACCATTTATGTCAGTAACAGCAAGATGCTGCATTTGTTTAAGCTGCTTCAATAAATGTAAAATATCCCTTAAATTATTTCATTTTCTCTTTACCTTCCAAAATTCTTTTTTTCTGATTCTAATTTTTATAATAAGAGGAAAATCCTGGGTTGGACAAATGGTTTAAATATTTAAATATAGAGTTTAAACCAGTTGCTGTAAATTTACTTAATCTAGAAAAGCCAAGCAGTGAAATGATAAAAGGAATTAGCAAAGACACAGAAAAAAATAGGAGCAGGGCTTGGAAAATGCAGCGGTAGCGATGCTAAACAGCAAAGCTTGGTACCACACTCCTGTTACCAAAAGGTCCGCAATGATTGGGAAGTTTGGTTCAGTGATCAATGACACCAAAAACTCAGGTGATTTATTCATAAAAGCTTTGCTTAGCTTTTAAGTCAGAGGGAATATTCCCTTAGTAGGGGCTTCAGGATGAGACCCCAGATGACAAAAGGCAATAGATCAAGAAGGATGTAATAAGTTTGCAAAATGTGGAATGTCACTTATGCACATTCAAAGTCATTTCCTAGTCCTTGTCCTAGGCTGTGTGCCAAGCAAAGCAGTACCTTCATTAAGAATGAATTACTAATTTTACAAAGTAAAGATAATCTTTACACACTAGATTTATGGGGGAAAAAGACCCCACGTGACTAGACTTTAGCTAAATATTACAATATTTACAGAAAAGGATGTAAACCTTGACAGTGAGGTGATACAACTGACACCAGCTCTTTCTTTTCCTTTTAAACTCCAACAGCAAGTCTTTACTTTTATTGGACTTCAAGTATCACTGACAAGCCCTTGAAGAAGAATAGAAGTAAAGGTTTATCACACAGGATCATAATGAAAGATGTATGTTTTCTTCTTCAAAGATCTTGTTAACTTGTTAAGGAGCGCTTCTTGGTGGTTTGGTTTTTTTTTTTTTGCATGTGTCTGCTGCAGTATATACAGGAGAGAGAAAATGAAACACCACTTCACAGCAAGGAAAGTGTTCTTTTCCTCTTTATTTTCAGTGTTGCTCTCAAGGACAATAGTTTATTAGTGGCCTTTCACTCTCCAGTGCAGGAACTTTTTAGGCTTCAGAAATTTTACCCTGTTGAGTGAATGCAATCCATTGAATTTCTTTATTACTTTCATGTTGCTAAGGTCTGTTTCGATTTTTGATAAAATAATTAACTGCTACTCAAAACAGGAGAATGAAACTGGAAGCATAAGAATAACAACAAAGAGCTCCTCAAATAACCTAGGAACAGTATGAACTGATTTTTTTGTTTAGCTACCAGTTCTGAAAAATCAGGGGAAATCATTTTGGATTGGCTTTAACAAAAGCATTTTAAAACCTTTTGAACTAAAAAGTAAAACTAAAGGTTTTCTTGTGAAATTTAACCTCCACTTGTCATGGGCTTCTAAAAAGTTTGAGATTGTTTAATATTAAATTTTAAAAAAGATTAATGCATTTCATTTAGTAAAACTTTGAAATTATTAGCTTGGGATATTTTCCCCCAAATTTTATCAACCTTTTTCTGATTAAAAAACTTAATGGAATTGGCAAAGTGTTGTTATATTAGCAATATTAATTGATTTCTCTGTATTTTTGGAAAAGCTATAGGCAAAAAATTCTCCTAAGGACAAGTCTGATTGACAGACCAGAAAAGCAATGACAGTATGCACAAGGGAAAAAAATCACGTTGTTTTTCGTTAACAGCTATTAGGCCTCTCCCTTACCCAGAGATAACAATAAGCAACATATGTTTAATTATGTTGTCCCTGAAAAGCATGTATGTGTGGACTGTGAAACAAAAGAGAAAGAATTTCTTCTTTAGCTGAAAAGGTTGGTAGAGGACTATGCATAGCCTCTGGTCTTTGTAGGGGTGCACTAAGGAGCAGAGAGCACAATTCCCTTAGATGAAACAGTTAGCATAGGAATTAATTGCAATGATTTCATAAAGGTAAAATAATTTTTTACTTGGAGGAGAGGAAAAGAGTATTGGACAAGTGCTGAAGATGCAATTCCCAGCACACCCTGTCTCTTTTGAACATCTCTGGTTTAGTGCATGGCTGGCTTTGTGTGCCATCCCCACTTACATTCGTGTACAGCAGTACACAGTGTAATGGGCTGTGCAGCAGCTGACATCTGATATTCAAAGGGATTGCTTTTTTGAAAACTGTGGAAAGGACAAGTCTTTCACTTCACATAAGCTAAAAAAGTATTTTCAATGTTGTTTTCATTATTATCTAGAGCTCAGTAACTGAAACATGCAAGTAGAAAAGTAGTGAGTTCAAAATCCTCTGAATTCATACACCTCTACGTATAATTTGTCACATATAAAGTCACACTATGTGATATTATATCCCAAGCAAACAAGAGAGTAAAACAGTCACCTAGAAATACAATCCAGATGAAGCCATCAGCAATGATTCACTGTGTAAGTGCATCAGGAAAAATGATAAAATTTTTAAAATTCTTTCAAAGTTCTTTGTATAACGATATTTGTGATGGTCCACTAAGAAATCATGGAGATGTCAACAGCACTGCAACATGCAATAAGGTGCCACATTACTGTGACAGCAGTTGCAAGTATTTGACCATTAAATCTTTATAGTTAGATCATGGTATGGGTCACTCAAGGAAAGGCAAAGTCCATAAATTTGAACCATTGAATTCAATGACATTTGAAGTTATGTCATAGCAAATAGCTCTTTACTTCACTAAGGTGTTTCAACCAAAAGCTCATAACTACCTTGCAAACCATCAAGTAAGTTTGGCTGTTGCATTTTTTCTATTGCATAGACAAGTTCTTAATTGTTCCTATTGAAAAACTAATAATACTGGCTACATTTGTTGACTTACTTTTTGGAAGTGTTGAAGACTTGGAAAATTTTGCTACTTCTAATGTAAACGTACCCTTGCGCTAATGTCCTGCAAGTCAACTTCAAGAAAGTATCAGCACAGCCAGGGAAACTCAGGTGTATTTTTTTTTTATTTTACTAAAAAATTTCAAAACATGACCCACTGGAATTCATTTAAGTGTCAAAATTGGCATTAAAAAGTGGAAAAATGTCAAAGAAAGCATGTGACACATCTATTCAGTCCATCACTAACCCAAGCCAGGGCCACCTGTCCTGAAAGCATTACTGGTAGATGTTTATTTAATCATATTTGAAAGCCTTTACTTCACAGAAAATCTATATTTTCCGCAATCTGCTCTAGCTTTTAGCCATCCTTACTGTTAGAAAACTGAAAGATTGTCCTAATAAGCTCCCTTTGAGGCTATTTTATCCAGGCAACACAAAACACTTCACTCAGAGAATTATCCTCAAACCATTTTATTCCTAATGCAATTTTTCCAGCCCCACCCTGCAAAGGGCATGGGCTAGACCTGGCTAGATCCGACCTGCTAGGCATGCAGTAGATAAAAAAAACCTCAGTCATTCAAATTTCTACCATGATCAAGCAGCAATATTAAAAAAATACCACCTAGGTCTGGACCAAAGAATTAGGGCTCCTGCAGCATGGGAGTAACAAAAGCTGGGGAAAAAGGCACTTGGGCAGGGGAGGTGGAGCAGGAGTGGGGTTGGTGGTGCTGCTCGGGACTTGAGGGTTGGCTATCAGTCACCCGGCAGCTGCTCAGCAATCAAACCACTCCGAACTCTCCTGGGTGTTTGCACGCTTCTCCCTTATACAGGACGGCTGCAAATCTCTTGCAGGAAGGACCTCTGAGCCCTCCTGCTAAGGGAGGCTAATTACTCTGCCAGGCCTTCATATCTCCCAGGGATCGTGATCCACTGCCCCATGGGCTTGCAAGCTTACGCTGTGTTTGATGGATGATGTTCTGTGCTAAGAAACACACACATAAAACTTCATTTGACTTTGGATTATCCTGGTATGTTTATAACTCAAAGGGCAGCTTTTATTGAAAAGTTTCATTTATTGGAATAAATTAAATCTGGACATGTAGAATGTATTTAAACTTCGGAACAGTGGAGACCATTTGTAAATAGAAGCAATCAAAGCAGACAGTGTTTAGACTATAGTGGAGACATCAAGGGACAGCTTGTAAGACAATGTATTAGAATTATACAGTGATCTTGTCATTGGTGACGCAAGAGTGTTTATAAAAGTTCTCTGCTGAAACTTTTTGAACCAATGTGCTGTTCAAAATCACCTTGGCATAAAAAAAGAGCAATCAACTGTCATTAATTATGAATAAGTGCAAAGAGGATATAGTTTTGTGCAAAATCAAATAATTTAAAAACTCAACATAAAGAATGCTACTATATCGCAAATGTGTTCCTTCAATTACCTTTTTCTCTGGGTGATTTAAAGGAGTAATAATGAGGTTATTGCATACAAAAAGAAAAGGCCAAGTCCTCAGCTTTATAAATCAGTGCTCAAATGTCAGCAGGTTACCAAAGTTTAACAACAGAACCACTGTAAATGACTGTGTGCAATCGTCTGCCATAAATGTGATATGAAAAGTGTTAGTTAAAACCTCAGTGATAGGTACAGTAGGACATAACACACCATGTTATGACATAATGTAAGAGCTGAATAGGAGCAGCTGTTTTCAATATCAAGGAAAAAATGGTTTCACAGTAATGCAGCTGTTCCTCTAATTAGTACACTGAAAGATTAGGTTTTTTCCTTAATCAGTGTCACAGTGCTAAACAGTTTCATTACAACAGTCAGAAAATAATTTGATATAGAAAACATGATGTTTAAAAATGCTAAACTGCACATTTTAATGAATTTAATAACAGAAGAAGGTTATTATGCTTTATAACAGATAAAAGAATGGCATGCCCATGGTAATGGACACTATGTTGTGTAAGCTGGTACAAGTGTCATGAGAGAATAAAAGATGAAGTATGTTCCTAAACGAAGTAGATCTTGAATTTTTATATTTTAATATTATAGCCAGATTTGTTGAAATTATCAATGTTTTGCTTGGATTCAAAGAGAAAATAGCAGTTGAAATTTTCTTCCAAAGAGGAACTCCAAATTTCATTGAAATTTAGTAACACCACTTTACCTTGGTATTATTTAGTAGCAAAAAGCAGTAAAGCTTTATATCCAAGAGCATACCTGATTTTTTTCTTACTGTATTTATTAATTTCCTTACTATTCACACAGTGACAGCATCAGCCAGATGCATGGCTGGAACAGTATCTCCTCATACTAGGTACTGTATAAGCAAATCAATGACCAGCTGGAGTGCATAGAGCTGGATGAGGAGCCGACCGACAGCTTATGGGCCAGAATTAAAGGGAAGACAGGGACAGGTGACATTACGGTGGGGGTCTGCTACAGGCCACCTGACCAGGAAGACCGAGCGGATGAGGCCTTCTATAGACAGATAGGAGCAGCCTCACGCTCACAAGCCCTGGTCCTCATGGGGGACTTCAACCACCCCGACTTCTGTTGGAGGGACAACACGGCAGGGCATAAGCAATCCGGGAGGTTCCTGGAATGCGTCGATGATAACTTCCTTCTCCAAGTGGTAGAGGAGCCAACGAGGAGAGGTGCTATGCTGGACCTTGTTCTCACCAACAAGGAGGGGGTGGTGGGGAATGAGAAGCTCAAGGGCAGCCTGGGCTGCAGTGACCACAAAATGGTGGAGTTCAAGATCCTTAGGACACCAAGGAGGGTGCACAGCAAGCTCACTACCCTGGGCTTCAGGAGAGCAAACTTTGGCCTCTTCAGGGATCTGCTTGGCAGAGTGCCGTGGGACAAAGCCCTGGAGGGAAGAGGGGCCCAAGAAAGCTGGCTAATATTCAAGGATCACCTCCTCCAAGCTCAGGAGCGATGCATCCCAACAAAGAGGAAGTCAGGCAAAAACGCCAGGAGGCCTGCATGGATGAACAGGGAGCTCCTGGACAAACTCAGACACAAAAAGGAAGCCTACAGAGGGTGGAAGCAAGGACAGGTAGCCTGGGAGGAATACAGAGAAATTGTCCGAGCAGCCAGGGA
>NW_008824049.1:193847-197297 GCF_000699105.1 Pygoscelis adeliae
TGATGGAGTGATTACATCAGTGGACACGGGAAGGGCTACAGATGTCATCTATCTGGACCTCTGTAAGGCCTTTGACACGGTCTCCCACAACATCTTTCTCTCTAAATTGGAGAGATATGGATTTGATGGGTGGACTGTCCAGTGGGTGAGGATTTGGTGGGGTGGTCGCATCCAGAGGGTAGTGGTCAACGGCTCAATGTCCAGATGGAGATCGGTGACAAGTGGTGTCTTGCAGGGGTCTGTATTGGGACCGATACTGTTTAATATCTTCATCAATGACATAGACAGTGGGATCGAGTGCACCCTCAGCAAGTTTGTAGAGGACACCAAGCTGAGTGGTGCGGTCGACACGACACGTCCCATGGACGGAATGCCATCCAGAGGAACCTGGACAAGCTTGAGAAGTGGGCCTGTGTGAACCTCATAAGGTTCAACAAGGCCAAGTGCAAGGTCCTGCACCTGGGTCAGGGCCACGCCCAGTACCAATACAGGCTGGGGGATGAAGGGATTGAGAGCAGCCCTGGCGAGAAGGACTTGGGGCTTCTGGTGGATGAAAAGCTGGACATGAGCCGGCAATGTGCGCTCACAGCCCAGAAGGCCAATCGTATCCTGGGCTGCATCAAAAGCAGCGTGGCCAGCAGGTTGAGGGAGGTGATTCTACCCCTCTACTCTGCTCTGGTGAGACCTCACCTGGAGTACTGCGTCCAGCTCTGGAGCCCTCAGCACAAGAAAGACACAGACCTGTTGGAGCGGGTCCCGAAGAGGGCCACGAAAATGATCAGGGGGATGGAACACCTCTGCTATGAAGAAAGGCTGAGAGAGTTGGGGTTGTTCAGCCTGGAGAGGAGAAGGCTTTGGGGAGATCTTATTGCAGCCTATCAGTACTTCAAGGGGGCTTATAAAAAAGATGACAGCAAACATTTTAGCAGGGCCTGTTGTGACAGGACAAGGGGGAATGGTTTTAAACTAAAAGAGGGTAGATATAGACTAGATATAAGGAAGAAATTTTTTACGCTGAGGTGTATCCTGGGCTGCACCGTATCACAGTGTTTACGGTGAAACACTGGCACAGGTTGCCCAGAAAGATGGTGGATGCCCCATCCCTGGGAACATTCAAGGTCAGGTTGGATGGGGCTCTGAGCAACCTGATCTAGTTGAAGATGTCCCTGCCCATGGACAGGGGGGTTGGACTAGATGACCTTTAAAGGTCCCTTCCAACCCAAGCTATTCTATGATTCTATGAAATTGAGCTTTTCGGGAACCTGAACTATTCATAGCTGAAACAACATGTTTTCCTGTGAATATTCTGCCTTAGTTATTCTCTCTCTGCTCAACAAAAATAAACTACCTGAAACCCTCTTATATTTTTCATGAGAAAGGTCTTAATTTCCTTCACCCCCAAAAAGTTATTGCTTTCCTCCTCTTCTGGGTTTCCATACCAGCACTTCTCTGTCCCACTCCATTGCTAACTCCTCTCCAGATTTTTGGGGCTATTTCATTTTCCCCTGTTTTGGACCAGTCACAACCACTTCTAAGCCACTCACAGGCTGCTGGCTCTCCCACCTCTGCTCCTTTATGGTGGATCTTGCTGGACTTTACTGCTCGGCTAATGCAGCTTTTACAGTTTTGAGAAGGTCTGAGGCGAGGTTTATGAGTCCTGTCTGCAGCCATTTAAGGTTATCATATTTAACAGCTGTTTCTCCTTATGTGTATCATACATCACATAACAGATTGTATTTACATTACAGATGCTGGCCCACAATTTCTGCTCTCTGACACAAGAGCAGGGATAGACTAGCTTCTTAAACCCCACTGTAATTTTTCAGTGGTGTGTGAGCAGAGTCGGTTGTAGAAGCCATCGATCAACCACATTTTATCTGGCCCAAACATTTATCATTAAATTGTCCCCAGAACTATTTTTATTTTCTGTCATCTGCCAAGTAAAAGCTGATTTTAGTTTCACTGCAGCTTCCTGCATCAAGGCATCAGCTTTCATCCTCCTAATTATTCTAGACTGACATGTATTTTGGATTTTTTGCACTTCAGCCCTCTTCCATTTAGTAACAATGTAATAATGGCATTTATCTCCCAGCCATGATGGGAGATTCGACTCGCATGTTCTGTCATTGCTGCAGCTTCACAGTCTGTTTTTAAATGGCTCACTCCATTTTGGGAATCGATAACACAAGATATATATATGGCTTTTCAATTCCTCACAAAGTGGCACTTTAACATATCCCATGGGGCCATCAGATGACCTAGGAAAACCTACATGCATTCTCAGTGTTGCCTTGGCTTGGCTTGACCTGAAATTAGTAAATCCCTTTCCTTTTCTCTCTCTCAGAAATAATGAGCTCCTTCTTTGCCTGGGATATATTTACATACCTCCACTGACACCAGACAAGGCAATAGGGAGAGCCTGGTTTAGATCAAACATGGCAAACCTTTGTGAAAAAAAGGTTTTTGTGAAAATATTTATATCCTCATTCCTTATGGAAAATTCTCACCCAGATTCTCTTCTTTCTAGATAAAAATAAATGTGCTCAGGTATAGCTGGTGGTATTACATTAATTAATACTATAACAATAATTATTAATTAATTATCTCCTTAACGTTCTTAGCAATGTGAATAATGAAATATAATTGCTTATATTGTATGGGAAGTTCACAGCTAAATCAGATCATCAATAAATAAAAGAAAATTAAGCTATGGTGATCTACACAAGCCGCAGATTAGACAAAAATTGAGGTCGTTGTGAAAAAGATCCATGTGACCAGGAGAGTACTAGGTAGAAGTTTCCATCCAAAATAGACTTTTCTCAAAAAACCAAAACCATTAATGATATGCAGAAATGAATATCGGTATCTGTAATTCAGCATTTATTAGCTGCTGACACTGGAGAATGCATTGCTACTTCTGAAATTCATAAGCAACACAAAAAAATTGGCTCTAGTGACAGTTCAGAGAACCAATTTTACCAGACAAAATTTGAATAGGACAGTGATAATTATAAAACACTGTTAGCACTTGTAGTCTCCCAATGTTGCTGTTCTCTGTTTCACTTTTGCTGTTCAGCCCTGATGTGTGTTTACTTAAAGGTATTCCCAGGAATCATGGGAAATATCAAACCTTTTTCGGCTTGTTCATGAGCAACATATACAAAAAATCTTGTTCAGGATTCCTAGCAGTTTCTGAACCATGTCTAAATACTTGCCTTTTTAAAAAAATAATAAATCAATCATACCTGCACAAGTTTTTACAACAGTTACAGAGTAAATGTCAAACTTGGGCTATTCCTGCATGGTAATAGTTCTTCTAAACACATTACCAAGGTGCTATAAGGTATGTGCTACATGTGATACATTCTGAAAAAAGTCTATTATGGGAGCAATGGAACAGATTATTCCAATATTGTATTTGTTCGTAGTAAGCCTGTAGGAGATCAGATA
>NW_008824049.1:197385-221030 GCF_000699105.1 Pygoscelis adeliae
GATGCAACAACATTGAAATAAGGACTTTTTGAAAACTTTTTATTGATATAACTTGTGACACAGATGAAAAGAAACTGTTATATTGCAGCTTTCAGGCATAAAGGGCAGAAGCTTTTCATCTAAAGATTTAGGAATTTTGTGATTGCCTTTTACAAGTAAACGAAGCAAGTACCATAAGTCCATTTTTCTACTTTTCTTTCTTTTTCCTCAATAATTAATAGTTTTTATTAGTATTATTATTGAAACCAGATTTTAGAACCTGATTCTGCCCTCATCCATGCAAGCCCACTTCACTCTTTAGGCATCTCTGTGGAGATACCAATGGCCAGCTGATGGCTCACTGGTTGTCTGGAGTTTGTCTACATATTTCTTTTTGCACCCAGGCAATTCTCCACCATCGAATAATAGAAAGTTCATTGTAAATGCAACCTCTGAGTAACCTGCTATGTTATAATTTTCCTCAGGGTATTGGTCTAGGACACAGGACAGTTGACCTGAACTCAAAGACTTGCTATGTGTATTTTGATTCCTATCTTTACTCCTGCCTTACTTTCTTTGTTGCATTAACTCTACAAAGTGTGGACTTTTATACATTCTTTCATTTTTTTTGTCTGGCTTCAATTTAGATACTACCTCTTCAGGGCTCTACACTTCTCTGTAAGAGCATACCTAGCATAATAGGGCTCTGATTTTCTTGGTACCCTGATGTACTAATATGTAGTGTCATGACTACTATACAGTGTAATGTTGAAATCAGCACAAAGCCTGTCTGAGCCCACTCTGGCTGTGGCAAAGCTCAGAGCTAATAAAAACAGACAAAATTCAGTTCTAGGAAAGTTCTATTTAACATGCCAGCTATTAGTTTCTGGCAGTAGATAAATATCAAATATTAATATTTTTATTAGCTGAGAATTCATAAAGTAATCTAATTAGCACCCTAATGAAGAAAAATGTTTGCCAAAAAATTAATCACACCTTGCTATAGTTCACTCCATTAGTTTTGACATCTTCATTTTAAGGAACTGCCTCTGCATCCCGTTCTGGGCACCATTAAATGCAACTAATTGGTAGGAAACAGCTGTTGTTGTATCATTTACTATGACCAAGACAGAGATGTGGTTACAAAGCTTTTTGTTATAAATATTTTCAAGACAAATTCTGGTAATTCTGGACATCAGCAGGCTCTAGCGAGAGAGTGTCAGGAAATATATTCTCCCTGGTACGGAGACAGGGAGGGATTGCTCCACTCTCTGCTCTCTGCTGGCTCTAAGCCACCCCTTAAGCTTGCTCATGCCTTGGGGTCTTCACAGCAGCTGTAATGGGCTTGGCGGGAGCTGGAAATAATGGTTGTAGAAAAGGAAAGATATTTTCTGTGTCACTTATCTAGACCTCAGTTGCAAACAGAAAGAACTTGCATGGTCGTGTCTCGGAGAACAGCACAGCAAACAACAGGAAAACAAAGTGATGAGGTTTTTCCAACCCATCCTGTGTAAGCTGGCAGGGTTGTTTCCTAGAATAGACACTGAAGTCAATTTTCCAGACTAGTTTTAAGACTCCCAAGTGATGAGATACCCTGGGGGATTTTTTTATGATACTTCTTTAACTGCTGTCTTGATGTTCAACTTTCATTTTTCTTTTTCTTACTTTTCATGAAATTACCCCAGGTTATGAAATTAAGCATGTTATGTCGTTTAATTGCTCTCTTCCCTGACTCTGCAGCATAAAGAGTAGGAAAAAAATACTAGCAAAGGAGAAGTAACAGATGTCGAAGTTGAAATAAAGCAATGCTAATTATTTATACTTTATGAAAAAATCCCATTTGATATTTGTAAGTTGAATGCCATACCACATATAAATATTGATAATAGTAGTATATAGAGCCTTCATAGTCTGTAGGCATAATTGTTTTGCCTTTACATTGCCTTATTTTACATAAGGGGAAAATCAGTTGCAGATTTTATATGAATTGTTTGAGGTTAGCAATCCTACCTCTTGCAGAGTGAGGAGTCAGAAAGTCACTGTCTGCTGCCTGTCCCTTTGCCCTAAATCTCACCTTTCTCTTTGCTATGCTATAATCTAATTAATATATATGTGCATGACAAACAGAACATGTACCATGATATAAGATGTCATTGTGTTTTTGATTAAAAAGAAGGACAGTAAAAGCTAAACAACTCTAAAACCCTAAGGCAAAAATGGGAATAAGCAGTATTATATGAATATGAGTTTAAACAAAAAGAAAATGTTTGTATGAGATGACAGAGAAGATCCAAGGAATTATCTACCTTGCCAGGCTATAAAATGAAGTGGAAAGAAGCAGCCATAAAACACTAAGTAGGAAAGGTGGTTTCATTTCTGCACCAGTTTGTAGAGCTTTTAAGTTGCATACCTTTGCTACAATCCTACACAGCATGTATGCTGCCAAAGATAGAACATTATTTAAATTTCCTCTAGCCTCCCCATCCTTTAAGCATCACTGATAGGCAGTGTAACAGTAATCCTCACCTTCTGTCTCTTGCATTTTCTCTGAGTCTCTTTAGTAGCTCATATTCATGTGTTTCCAATAATGAAGGCTTTCTGCTGCTAAAACGCTTACATATTTAAATGGCATTTTCAAGCAAACGTAGTCTTCTCTTCTAAACTTTCAGTCAAGACAAGCAAAAAAAAGCCCATTTTAAAGGAAGGAGGCTATTAACCAGATGGGTAAAAATATGTTCTCTGTGTGCCTGCACTAAAACAAGAAAAGTTATAAAGCAGGATTAGCATGTTTTAAAAGACCAGTTCATGTTGTCTCTTTACTGTCCTTTTTCTTTCATAATACTTGAAAAATATTTTTTTCTTGAGTAAAAAGTCAGGCTGGAAATGAAGCCTCCCTCCAACCTTAGCTGGTGACTCCTGGGAATTGAGAGTGCAGCAGCACTGCAAAAGATATTCTTGAGAAATTTTGTCTTCAAATTGCCAGAACCAAATCATCTCCAGGACCAGTGAAAGCAGGGGTTTGGAAAAGTGATTCACTCAGACAGAACTTTGTGTCTACATTCAAACATCTAAATAAAAGGTCTAATTTAGTGTCATGCTGCGTAAGCAATATCCTCTTTTGGACTTAATGAGGCCATTCAATGAGATGCCTAAGTGTGGCTAAGGAGCATAAATTAAGGCAATCATTTTTCAAAAAGTTTGTTAAAAAGATTTGATTGCTTAGTGGAACCAGACCTCTCTGTAAAGCTGACTCATTATTAGGGCTGTAGGAACAATACATAGGAGCATATTACCAAGTCAAAGTTAACAACGGTATTTTGACAGAGAATCTAAACCACAATTCATTCCCAGCAGGAGCTAGTCCTGAACGGTTTATCTTAGAAAAGCAAGTGCTTCAGTGTTGTTTGGCATTTCAGACATATTCCTTGTTGGAAATGCTGTGGAGAAGGAACCTGCCCCACGGGGAGCTGGGATGCTTCAGTCAGTCCTTCAGGGTCTCTCTGAAACCTGGGCTCAACATGGAAAGAACAGACATTATTATGTGAGAGACAAAGAGAAAAGATGGAATGATCAGAGTCTTCCCAAAACCATTTTTCATACAAATATCCAGGCAATGAAGGATGAAAAAAAGAGTATTGAAGACCTTTTTTCCCCTGGAAGTACAAGAGTACTCTTAGTACAAGAGACTAATATCTTTTCTACATCAGAAGAATGTGGACTGACATAAATAATCTACTAAAATCTAATCAAGCCCTGATTTATAGTACAGAGCTTTTCCCACATCCATGGATGTAAGGCAAATATGCTGAAATCAGAGTAAGCACACTAAAATCAGCCTCCTTGCACTGGTGTAAAACCAACATAAATGACAGGAGAATCAGGCCAAGTGAGAAAGAAAAGAGAGGGCAAAGTACAAGCTGTCTCCAGCTTGTACTGAGCAGGGAGGAGGAAAGAAGCTTCAAAATTGGAAGAGAAAATGTTTTTTCCTTTCCTATCCCTCCCTCTGAACACACTAAAAAAAGTCTCCCAAGGGACCGTCAGAGGAAGAGATCATTGTGGAAACTTCACAACACTTTAAAATGCATTTTATTTCACTGACATTCATCTGAGAGACTGGGAAAAAAGAGATAAGAAAAGGAGAGAAAATGGCATGAGGAATAAAATATTAACATATACACAAAATGTCAGAAGCACAAATAATTCAATATTTGATATTTTGACTTTTTCAAGCTTTGTGATTCCCCAAAAGCACTTCTAGGTGCATGTATTTTTGAATGAATGAATTAAATTTACATTAATATCTTTCCTTTCACTCACATAAGATCTTAAGGCATTTTACCAACTTGGGAGAGGGGAATCACCAACAATTACAAGGTAATGTGAAAAGGAACTTCCCCATCTTTCACTCTTTTTCTGATATTTCACTATTTCTCATGACCCTGTCCGGAAAACAGCAGTGCACAGAGAAAATGTCTAATTCACCTAACAAAAATTTAGGTGAGATTAAAGTTTCTCTGCTGGATCTCATCATACCCACAGGGATCCTCTCTTCACTGTGGCGCTGGGTGTACCATCTCCCCTTTCCCATCATAGAATCATAGAATCATTATTAAGGTTGGAAGAGACCTCCAAGGTCATCGAGTCCAACCGCCAACCCAACACCACCATGCCCACTAAACCATGTCCCTAAGCGCCTCATCTACACGTCTTTTAAATATTTCCAGGAATGGTGACTCGACCACTTCCCTGGGCAGCCTGTTCCAATGTTTAACCACTCTTTCAGTAAAGAAATTTTTCCTCACATCCAATCTAAACCTCCCCTGGCGCAACTTGAGGCCATTTCCTCTCGTCCTTTCGCCAGTTACTTGGGAGAAGAGACCGACACCCACCTCGCTACAACCTCCTTTCAGGAGCTGTAGAGAGCGATAAGGTCTCCCCTGAGATCTTATCTCCCCTGAGACCTCATCCTTGTTGAATGTGACAGTTTCTCATTAGAAACAGGAAAACATTCAACTGGAGTCCTGGAAATGCCATCACAACCTGAGAAAAGTTTTTTTTTTTCTTTTTGTTCCAAAGTATTAAAAAAGAATATCAATAAATAATAGTAGTTACTGAGAAAACCTGTGTCTGCCTGCCTGGTGACACAGGAAACTCTCCAGAGAACATATATTAATCTAATTTAAAATTTTAATTTTGTATGTGCTGTTCATTTCTACATGCTTTTTCATGTAGCAAGCTATGAAGCAATGAAATTCACTTTAATTTTCCACTTCTCTTGGATGCAGTGACAAGCTTAGGCTGATTCAGCAGAGTAGAAATAATTTTGACACTTGCAGTTACCAGATGAGGTTTAATATAGGGATTCAAGCTCTCATGGGAAATCTGCAAGTGCTCGCAGATTCATAAGTTTATCCATAAATGTTTAAGAATTTGCAAGTATTAGAGGCCCATTTTCAAATAAAAAAAAAAAAAGAAAAAAGAAGAAGAAAAAGAAAAAACACTTCTAAGCATTTTGGGAATTTAACATAACACGTACAGCTAACAAAAATTCACCTCATTGATGGTAAAGCTGATCCACAGACAAAACTGTTTTGTTAGATATATTACCAGTTCTCCTGTTAAGAATAATGATTACGTCTCTCTGTGAAGCCTGCAGTATATCTGCGTGCAGATATGCATCTCCCTTTCTGAACACAAAAGCAGCGTCGTTTGAAGGGTAAGTGATTAAATCCTCCCGCTACAACATTTCCCCAGGCAGATCTATTCTGCTGAAGCCCTCGAGCAAATCCATATTAGGGTTTTGGAGAAAACTCTGCCAAGCAGGGCTGCGTCTTGGGGAATATGTAAGATGTTGATACCCTAGCTTTCCTCCAAAATTCGAGCTGCCAGTAGGTGCTTGCAGCTCCCCTGAGACCGCCAGCATGCAGGGCATGAGTAAATAAACCATGCAAGGAAAAAAACACAGAGAAACACCATTGCATCACAGCACTCCCTGATCCAAGCATGAATATGCACAGCTGATTTCTTCAAGGGCTGCATCTGCGTGAATCTACTGTAACCTTTCATGCTCCCCTTCTCCTTCTATTTTTATCCCAGCTGGATACTGTTGTTTTGGCTGTGGATCGGCTCCCCGGGAGTGGGTGCCAGCGTGCTGGAGCTGGGCAGGAAGGAGGCTGCAGGGACACTTCCTCTAGCCACAGAGCAACGGGAACTCCTTGGAGATCACCAACTCCATTGCGATGGCTGCTTGGTAGTTTAACAACCTTCAGGGACCAAACCACCCAGCTCTGCACAGCGACCCAGGGATAACATTCACCTCCTGGACTGGATCTCAATCCCTCTCTTGCCCAAACTGCCCAATGTTTCCTGCCATACCAGAGCTTCGGTCAGCTTTGGCTGTGTTGTCACATCATGTCATGTCATGATATTCCTCTGTATCCCACAAATTAGCTTGAAACCACTTTTCTGAAAGCAAGCTGCTTTTGAAGGTAATCAGTGAGAGTGGCATGCTTCAAGATCCCGCGTGGGGGTTGCATTTGCATCATGTGTTGTTAGCTTACCTAAAGAGAAATCTCAGTTGTCGTATTACAGTTCAATTTCTGTAGAAGATGCTGACAGGGGCTAAAATTTTGCAATTCTGGTATATTGTTTTTATTGTTATGTAGATTACAGAAAGCCTTGGCTGAACTGTACACCCCCCACACCCCCTTGATGTGAATATACTCGACAATCTTCCCCTCCCTTTGGTCATTTTTAATGTTATTTGGTTTTATTCACTCTTACCATATAATAGCCTTAATGAGAATGAACGTCCATCGTTGCTGTGTTTTCTTTGAAAACAGCTATTTATAGAAATTTCTACATGTTGCTGGTCACAGCACCTAGAGATTAATATTTGGGGTGATGGGATGTGAACACACAGTAAAAGACAGCATCTATAAAATGTTCAGAAATGGGGGCAGGGAGGGTGTGGATAAGGAATGGCTACTATCACCTACGCTGCAGGTGTAAAATGCACAGGGAGATAAATGATTTACTTAAAACTATGCTGCCTGTCTATGGCTTGGATAATTAAATCCCAGTCTCCTAGCCTCAATACTTAACCACAAACTCATCTTTCCCAGCATGTAAATATTTGTAAGCAGAATGTTTCTGCTTAACAACTCGATGTTTTGTATGCTAAAAGATTACACTTCCTATCTGTGAATGTCTGAGTCCTGGCCCCAGAGTCACAGCATCTTATTATGAACAAGAAGTAGCAGGCAATACATTGGAAGCTATTGCTACTTTTATCTTCTGCAAGATTTTCTCTAGGATCTGTCATCCATGCATCAGCCTATTCCCCAGTGGGAGCAGGTAGCTGTTTCTCACAAACATGCAATAAATGATATTACCAAAAGCTACGTAAATAAAAAATAAACACCATAAGAAATTACATGGTGTCTTGAAATATACTGAGGCAGGGAGGTATTTGTGATGGAAGGGGATGAGCCGGTTATACTTTAGCAGCGCATAAATTAAAGGATTAATGCCCGGGGTATTGTGGCAAGGGCTAAAAGTGTTTGTCTGCAATGAGACGCGTAGGCTCCAGAATCATTAAATTTTCCCAAGCACAATGATAAAACACATGCATTCAGTCTCTGGAGATGTTTCCCACTCGTAACATACCTCCATAAAATCTGCCTTAGGTTACTTTGTTGTGACTGCCGTTTGGTAGGTAGTTTCTTTAGAAAAAGACATATAGCCTCTCCGTTTTGCTGAGTGTGCAGCATATTTATGTCCCCATTCCTGATCCAAAACCTGGTATAGACCAATCAGGTCAAGGTTAAAGGTTTGTTTAACCTTTAAGGTGGATTTTAGAATTAAAAAAAGAAATAAGTAACTTAAGGCTCCTCAAAAGTGTAATATTCTCAATGTGAGATGACACATACAGGAATAAAGTCAAAAGGTTGTTTTTTCCCTAAATTAATTATTTCTTAATATAAGATTTAAAACAAAGGTGGTCTTAACGCACAGAAAACCTGTTTGCAATGCTTCACATGTAGTACAAAATATGGAGGATGTTTTACATAGGTGAAGGTAGCAACACTGGCTCAGTGTTTTATATATCAGCTAATTTTTTGTGTATGTTTATACAGTGCTACAGCTTAGACATTGAAAACACTAAGTGCAAATCATTTCTTTTCTACCACTGACTCTGCATATTCATCACATGCATTACCCTTTCTTAAAGTGGGCAAAAAAAATTTAAAAAAAAATTGCACAACCATGCTGAATTACTACTTTTTAATGTTTTTGAAAAGAAGGAAAAAACCCGTTTTGCTCTGTCCACAGAGAGTAGGAAAAGAATTAATGAGCTTAAATTGTAGGGACAGGGTTTTTGTTCAGGTATTACAGAATTTTTCTGAAGTAGGAGGAAGCTGTAGGTCTTCAGCATTGTACAAAAAAGCTAGATAAACAAGGAAGGATGTTTAGTTGATCAAGTCTTAAGGAAGAGAGATGGACTAGATAATTCTTGATTGCGTGACATTTTCTTAAATGATGCCTTTGAACCCATTTTCTTTTTTCCATCTTCCAGTTCTAATATGTGATGCCAAATTACCTCAAGGAAGCTAAAGGTTTGTAGGCAGAAATGTCCACTCTCTTAAAAAAGAACTGGGCAATAAAAAAGGGAAACCCAAGAAAAATTGTTTTTTTAAGGAGAACTTAACTAGATACAAAATAATGAGTTGGGTTTTTTTCTTATCATTTTGCTAAAGGACCCTATTGCATTCTCTGTAAATTGTTGAAAGATTGGACCGATAAAATCTGCTAAACGTAAGATGTCTGACTAAAAGGAGATATAATAGGTCAGAAACAATAATAAAAAAAGATTTAATCTTGGGTATCCAATAAATAGTTGTCTATAAGTGGCAAGAGTTTTTACATGGACAAGGTCCTATGTACTTCTAAAATGTGTTTTATATGCTTATTATTTTTAAAAGTTTTATTTTATTTTATAATTGCAGAATTATTGCCAATTAAGACAGTTTTGCCTTGGGTAGGGCGGCAATATGTCCAAAAGCCTCAGAGGATGATTAGTTCTATGACATTTTTCTTTTTTTGTGGAAGGTGTGGCATCCCTTTGCTGGCCGCAGCTCATGCTCCTGAGATTTGTGGCAGGAGAAATTTTTGGAAAGGGACTTGAAAGAAAGCAGGATGCAGATTAGACATAAGGTCCTTGCAATCAATAGGAGTTTTCATATAGATTTCAGGTAGTTTATGTATTATTTAAAGATATAGTTGCAAACATGTCAGGAATCATTTGAGAAGGCACAGGCTAAAAGCAAGGTAAAATAACTCCTCTCTTATGGGAAACTCTCTCCTCTTGAATATTGGTCACCATTTCTGCAGATATTGCTCTTTCAAGGGATTACCAGATACCACCTTTGACCCTTAGTGTATCCCAAACAGACATGGATCTGCATTTCAAGGCTACCACTGGAAATTAGAATACATCTTGCAGTTTGAAAGTCAGACCAGCAATATGAAATACCTACCTTTTTTGTATATTTGTATCTGTTAAGGTAACACATTGTCTAAAAGAATGTATTTTTCCACATCCATCCACTGTTCCCATTTTCATTGTTCATAAAGCAGCAAAAATGAAAGAGAAAAAAGATGAATCAATTAACATCTGATGGAGAAACTGATCTGTTAAAAAATACATATTGAGCACAATGAGGTCTTTAATTTGATGGTGTTCTACTTAAGAAGCAGAGAAAGAGTCAGCATGAGAGAAAAACCCAGAAAGATCAGAGATGATGCGAGTAGTGTTCTAGATTTCATCCACCGAAAAATAAAATAAAGTAAATATATCAGTGATTTGCTTCATATAGGAACATACAGCTTTATGGTGAATTAAGAATGCTGAACACAGAAAATTAGTAGGTTCTTTCTGCTAAATTGTTTTAATTATTCTTGACAAAGGCAGAATAATTCTACAAGAGTTTTTTATGATTTTTTTTTAATTAATTGAAGAATTTAAATGAAGCACTTTAAACAATAGTGCATTTGATTAAATATGCACAGTGCAATTGGCAGCTGAGCACTAGAGCTGAAAACTGTGGCCGTCCAACCCGGACGGCTTCCATACTTTCCCCTGCATGCAGGAATTTTAAATGTGTAATACATTTGTGCACATAAATTTCACTTGCATAATGCTTTGCTTGAAGGTTTCAAACCAAATTAAGTCTCTGATCCACTGATAAATTCTTGGAAACCTCCACACACATTACAGATGAGATTTTTCAGGAACGCCCAGCATTTGTCTTGGTCTTCTTCCATTCCGAATGAATTGCCTATTGATTTTGATGGGAGCAGAATTAGGGCAATGCAGTGACTTCTGAAAATGTCACCACCTTTAAAAAGGATGGACTGACAACAAAGCCTTGTGTTGAGGAGTGTTTTATGAAAAAAAAATTACACGTTAGAATATGAAAACCTAATTTTGAAGGTCTCTTGACCTTATTCAGGATCATTTCTTGTCCCGTGAACATAGTGGGATTTTCATCATCAAACAATTAATTGAGCTTTTTATGTAGATGAACCCCTAGCTTGATATTACAAGTGGTGGGGACATGCATATCATTCTGTATTTTTTTCACACAGAACATACAGTCTTAGTTTTCTCGATCACTGTCATCAGTGTGATTCTTTCCATCGACCTTATGTGAACACCCATGCATTTTTAGTAAAGTGCCCTGTTTGTGCCCATTTGGAAATCAAGAAAAGATTATTTTATTTTTCCAGAATTACAATAATTTTGCTTCCTGCCAAAAGATTATTAATTATAAAATTATAAAATACACTATTTTCAGTGTATAGCTGAAAACCATGAAGATTTGAATCACATACTATCCAGGTTGGTTCATACAACCTGACAACTGCCACTTTCTAAATCAAAATAGCCCCTTTATTAGTGGTGATACAAAATCAGAGAAAAGTAATTCCTTCACCAAAGAGCTTAAAAGCTAAATAAAAGTATTCCTATGATTTCTATCCTCCTTCAAATAGTTTTGTACTATTTAAAAATAATGTTATTCAAAACCTGTAGAAAGATTTTAGAGTAGAGCATTGCCTTGCAAGATGCTGCAGGGTACTGCATGATGTAAAGCTTGCAGGGAAGAGAGGACTTTGAGATCCTAGAAAAAAATGTCGATACAAAATTTTGGGTTCTGGATGCTTAAGGTTAAATAGAGCAGAAAAGAATACAGAAAGTAGAAATTAATTTAACAGCACGTGGCCTAGAAATGTGACAGATTTGGCATGCTGTTTTACTTTTTGAAACAGTTGTAGAAACTTTTATGGAATATTTTGGCTTTGTTTTCCTGGTAATAAAAGTTTTAAAACTAACCAACACCCAGCACTGGAGGATTATGTACCTTTCCATTTCACCAGTTTTATTTTCCTCTAAACATCAGGTTTAGTAGCATCCTTCCACTGCCCCCAAAATCTAAAAAACATGAAAATCACTGAGATCTAAAAAAGAACTCTCTGGCTTTTCTGGAGCTATGCCGGCTGATAATTTGTTTTCTGCTTTCTAGCCTGCTTAATCTACAATCTAATCTCCCATTGCAGTGAGCAACCCATGTGTGCCACAGTGGGGTACGTGAGAAGCACCCCCTCACTCTGCCTGTGGATCCATCCCAGAGCCGCTGCAACGGGGAGCTCAGCTGGGGCCCCATGGAGGTGAAGGGCTCCTGCCTTTTCCCCCACCACTCAAAAGAGACCAAAGCAATCACACATTTCAGGGTAGGGTCGGGTTTTTGGAGGGTTTTTTTTGGATGCTGATTTTTTATTTTCAATAGAGAAACACACTTCATTAGCTGATTATGTATGAGAAACTTTGCAACAACAACAATTATTTAAACAAGTCAGATATCTCAAAATCTATTCATCTCCAGCTAGGAAGCAAGAAGGATACATAAAACTTGGGGGATGCATAAAAACCTATCTGAAATATCTAGTCCACTGTTGGATTTTTGTCCTTTTTCAACCTTAGGGCATGCAGTATTAGTCAATGGATTTTAAACTAGATATAGCTCAGTGGAGAAGGCTTTTCAATTTTGTCTGCAGCAGAAAAAGTGAGTTTTCACACAGCATTTATATTCCTTGCTGAACTGGAGTCCATTTGCCTTTGATCATCATGAAGAAATATAAATCAGCTGTAGCATTCCTTTTGATTATTTACCCTTTTACACAGAACCCTTAGGCAGAAGAGACTTGTGTTTGCTCTTGATTAATTTGCTCTTGTATCTTTTCAAGGCATGTGGTGGTTGTAGATGGTTGTAGCAGAGATAGGAGGGTTTTATGCTGAAATAGTGGACAAGTCATATCATTTCCTCTTATTAGTCCCATTTCAGGAGAGATGCAGACAGGCCATAAAACTACCAGGTTTTAAACAAATGAGGTGGGAAGTTGTGGATATGAGGGTTTTTATAGAGAAGCTATTATTTCATGTTTCTACTGAAAAAACCCCACTGTAATTTCTCAGCAGTGTTCATAGGCACTGTTAGACCAGGAATTACTTGAAGTTAACCCTCTGCACATTAATTAGAAATTGCTTGCATTAAGTTAGACTTTTCTGGAATCTTTTTGACATATGGAAAAAGATTCTTAAAAAATTCAGCTTCAGAGAAAATGTGCAGAAAGAGTTGCCTCCTTTCTGCTAATTTACAAAATCCTGTAAATCCTGGGTTTAAGGGGAAATCTTTCAAAATGAGAAATGCAGTATTGCATTATAAGGATGAGAAAGACTTGATCTTTTTTATATATTATGAAACAAGGTGGATGAATGCAGATGGAGATGAGGCATGGGAATGAGTGATGGGAACCAGACTGGCTCTCAAGCCCTGGGGGCTGAAGGTGGGGGAATAATGCAGGAAATATGGTCTCCAAATAACCATCCCTCCTTGCCTCAAATGAGGAAAAGTCTGAGCAGGAGAGACGAAGAAGGGATTCTGCATTTCTTAAACAGACCCACTAAAACCCCAAAGACCTGGAGCTAGAGTTTGTGTTTCTGTCCTAGATTTATGCACATGGAGCTCCTGCTTTTGGTGCAATTAGTTGGGAAAGCCCTTTGTTTTTTCTTGTTTCAACCTAACATTATACATAACTAAATATTGAGGGGGTTTTAGTTGTTTGTTCTTATTACTCAGTGGTGGGCAGAGTAATCATGGATTTGGGTAAGAACAAAGAGAAGGTGACATGCATGTGTCTAGGAGCTTGGAGATGAGGTCTAATGTTACATTTCACTACTAATACCAGCCTCAGGCATCTGGCAGGAGATTGACCATAAAACAACTTTTGCTCTCATTATCATTTTTCCATGTTCATTGTTTTACAACTTGTAGGTATACATGAATCACCAAACCTGTGCTTTTAGGATCAGCCCTCAGTATAAACTATAAAATGTCCCATAACAAGGTTCATAGTAGTGCTTTGTTCCCAGGTCAATGCTTTTACTTTAACTCCTGCGGCAAAAAATTATATTCATAGCTTTTTCTTAATTTCAAACATTAAATAGAGTCATTCCAGATTACCTCCTCTGTTATCTTTTTAACATGAAAAAAGTCACCGGATGGTAAATGTGTTTCAGATGTGCTGACCACCCTTCCTGAAATACTTGGCAATGGCTGGGAATTTTATATCTCTTAGCCACTGGTAACAAATACACAGTAGAGAAGACAATGAGTTAATAGATGATGGAAGGATGGGCGTGTACAAATTGTTTGAATATGATCATCACTCTGCAGTTTTATATAGATTTCCTTTAATTTAGGCTGAATATCCATATTTTTGACATAAAGAAAGAGTATTTTAGGGTGTGAAATTTATTTTGCAGGTGTTGCCTTGAAATCTAATAAACTCTCCTATGTCTTCACCAGGTCTGAAGACTAGCAGGTGAATAACTTTAGCTGGGGTGATCTGGGTTGCTGCTGAGGTACTCTGTGAAACTATAACCCTCTACTTAACCACAGCTCAGTGTCACAAGATGCAATCAGCAGAAATAATCAATTGCTATTATTGAGTTATTTTCAGTGAGATTAAATGATATAATATTTTTTACGGTATTATGAAAAAATTACTTATGATTTTGCAAGCTTGGCTTTCAAAAAAGATCAGAAAACAGAGCAGTGTTAAATATACACTCCCAAGCCACATATAAGGAATAAAAATGTTATTATTCTTGGCCACATCGTTCTCACTAAAGGCAATATTAATGCATCCAATTTTATTAAAATATAAATGTTAATAAATGTGCTGGTATTGCTGACCGTCAAAAGTTACTCCTGGAGTGGTTAAATAGTTGAGGCTGCATTACTGTTGGCAATAAAAATATTCTAAGTGCAGGAAAGTTACACATATTCAGAAGCATTTTATGAAGTTAATCTAGAACATTTAAGTTAAATTACTGATTTGGGTGTGAAGAGGAATGGGTAATTGATAAAGGTGAAATAAAATTAGATTTTCTAGTAAGCATGTCCTAAAACAAATCAGAGGTCTTCAGCTGGTTCTCAAGCCATTAAAATGCATGTATTTCAATTTATAGTAGTAAATATCAGTTACCTTTTGTTGACATATAAAGCTCCCATATGTAAAGTGGGGTTTTTTTGAGGCTGCTTTTCTTAGACATCGATAACTGTCAGGAACATGGAATAGGCAGATAGAATTTTGACAGCCAACGGAAAGGCAAGAAAGAGGGTTTTTAAAAGCGTTATGTTCAGCCTGGCAGGGATGACTTGAAAGTCAATGGCAGATGCTCTCATTGACTTTGGCAGAGCAAAGTCAGCCTGGTTATAATCTTTTCTGGAAAATGCCTCCTTGTTGTTTATCAAAAGATTATTTGAACTATCAAACACTTGAGTCTGCAAAAATAGTCTGGAAACCTCTTGAGAAAAAGGATTTATTGTTGACAAAAACAATCGTTGTACTCCTTGCTTTTGATTATGACAGGAAAACCTCCAAACCAGCCTTTTATTTTGCAGGATTTCTACACAGCTGCCTCTGGTCCTCACGTCCTGAAGGCACTTGTAAGTCTACACCCACGGGTAGATCCGCAGCTGCGGCAGCCGGACCGGCACCGCGGCTGTCTGTGATGCCTGCCTTTGGCTTCATAGCAAGCCTTCAAAAAGACCTGAAAGCCTGTGAAGATGTTTGGATATGAATATAAATAAAGCAACACTGTACAGATGGCATCTATTCAAAATAGTGTTTCTGTGGTCCCCTGGGAGATGTAGTGCTGTCGCATTTGGAAGTTAAAGGTGCTCTAGGAGTTAAAAGCACTGCATGTATGCCTGGGGATACAGTTCCTCACCCCAAATATATGCAAATTAAGCAGAGAAGGCTAAGGAACCTGTTGTTATTTCATTTCTTCTGTCTTTTGGCAGGTAGGGGATGGATTTGAGAAATTAATTTAGATTTTTCTAGCATACAGGCCAATGACTGCCCAACCTGCTGCTCATTCATTCTCTGTGAATATGTTAAATGGTTTAATAAAACTAAACATAAAAGTTGGAAAATATTATAGGGATTTTAAGAAAGTATTTCTGAATGCAAAGCCACTGTTTGCTAGCTGCTGTGTGTTTTGTGGGTCGGACATCTGCCTCTACCAGCAGCAAGAACAAAATACTGCAGGGTCAGGCGGTAATGGTGGCTGTTGCTACTTTACAATTTCTTGATGACAGTGATAGATTTTAAAACAAATTGGTGCTTAGATTCCAGGGGAAAATTCCTCAGCAGATTACAGCACTATCAAGGGGGGACAGAGGCAGAGCCTAATCTCTCTGACAGCGTCTTGCTATCGTCTACCTGTCGCTGTTGCATAGCACGGGGCAATGCTTCACTCCTGCCCCTGACCAAGTGGCACAGACTGTTGTAATGCTGAAATATTGTCCCAGCCCTCTCCTATAAACATTTTAGCACATTTTTAGTGCTTTTCCTGTATGTGTGGTAGATAGGGAAAAGAAGTAAAGAGGAATTCTATCACACGTCAAGCTATTTGTCCTGTTCCCACCAGATATTTGTTATACCACAGGCCAAGACCAAAAAAAAGGGAAATAGATATCTTATCTTATCTTATCTAGGCAAGACCAAAATTGTCAGAGAGACCATCCCGATGAAAAACAAATTCACTGAGGACATCTAGTCTTGCAACAGATTCACTGGCGAGACTGGAATCTGAAGACCTTTAACTGGCAAAGGGCTCCTACAGACGCTAATGGATAATTTGTGATGTAGTGAGGAATATAGTGAATTATTGGAAAGTTTACCTTTGTGGTATGTACATCTGGGGCACTGAGCCAAGATCTTCTTACCCCCTGCCCCATATGTTCTTTGAAATAGTGCCAGTCCATACATAACTTTCTGATGCAAATGTAAGTAATGAATTGGCCATCACCAAAAATCTTCTAGACCTTAATCCAAAAAGCATCAGAGATTAAAGAAGGCATCTGGAAATTCGTGGACTAAGTGAAGGTATTGGCTGTACGTAGGACAGAGATAGCTGTTTGTCTCTGCTGAAAAAATAAATCTGCCATCAATGAAAATGCAAAATGTACCATTGCCAAGATATAACAGCAAAATTAGACTTTATTTACTTTTATTTCTATAGAGCAGAAGCACTGATAGTTGCTATACTTAGGTGTAGTTATCCATGCTATTCAACTTGACTGCAGCAAACAGATAAACAAAAAAAACCTTAAAATTGAATACTGGAGAAACTGAGATGATCATGACATCGGGGCTTCGCTGACACTGTCTGTCCCATCACTCAACATGGAGAGGATCTGCTTTCGGGTGATCTGTGCTCCACATTGTTCCCAGAGACCCACAAAGTGACTGCTGAGAAAAAAATTGCTCTCGAGGACAGGGAGAAAGCATACTTTCTTGCAGGGTTTTGAATTTATCATTAAATAAGGCAATCACAAAGTCTGTCTTTTTTAACCTGTTTGTGATGACTCCCATCTACTTTGATGTGAAACTGATGTAAGCATGCAACAGAAATTACATGCTGGTTGCAACAGGAGTTAACACCATCAAGAATCCTGTTATTGTTAAGTCATTATAGACTAATACAGTATCCTTGGGCTTCAGCTGCCAATCTATTTAAACAGATCTACTGTCATTTGTTGTCATTTCTACAAGTACCATAGGTCTAAATTAGAGACTGGATCTCTTCACCTTGTCATTAAGGCACTATGAAAGAGCAATGGCCATGGTAGATTGTGATCATTTTGGCAAGGGGATCATATTAAACCTCTGTACTCTCCCAGAGAAAATCATACTTGATCATTATAATTGAGAGGTACATTTCTTTAGACTGATGACTTCTATCTTTGTAGCATTGCTTTTCAGCCTAGAATATTACTTGTTTCCTTCCTTCACTGCCACTAAGCACTACCTGAGCAGGTGTAGAGTTTTATCCTTTGCCGTCCCTATAATCTGCTGTTATTTCTGCAAGATAGCCCTTTGAATAAGGCATTTCAATTGCAGAGATTTGATTCCTTTACCAATGTTTACATAAATAAAACAAGCCATAACAATCCAATTTGGAGCTTACGTGATTGCATTCACTTCCTTTGATCCCCAAACATTTGAAATGTGATTCTTTTCTTCAGCACAGATACTGTCAAATAGAAACATCTCTCAGCCGTATTCAGTCCAGGCCTATCACTTTTAACAACCTTCACTTGAAAAAATAAAATAAAATTAATAACCTCATTCCTAGCAAAGTGATGAGTGGAACCATTTTTTGTGGTTTAAATTATTGATTGCCCTTAAGCATCTCATTTCAAACATTTTCAAAGGGGAAGCAAACAAGAATGCATTTTACAAATAAAAATCAGTTTAATGAAAAATTCCATAAGACAAATTGATTATCATTCTTGCTTGGTTTTGATTAAGAATGTTTTAAAATTATTTTGAAAACTATTTTTCTAGTTACATTCCTGAACACGTTATTTACTGAACTTCATAATGTACATATGGATGAAAACTAAAAAGAGAAAGTTGATTAGAGAATGACAGAGATTTTCTAAAAGGGGGATTTACTGAAATGGATCCTTACTTGCTAAGACTGCAGAATGTATTTATATAAGTGATTCACCATACGGATGTGGTAAAATGTTCAAATATTTGTGTATCAAGTTTCAGACTTTCATAAATGTTTGCTACAGAAAGTAACACTGACTATAAAATATCTTTTTGCTATAGAAAGTAACACTGACTATAAAATATCTTTTGGCTTCAAAGCATACTTTTAATTCAGGAAATGCAAAATGACAGAATGAATGCATATGAATATGCAAGACATTACTACCTGGGTAGTAAGTACCCATTGTGAAACTGAATTCATGATGTGACCCTTACTGCCATGTCCACATTTACATAGCAATTGCTAAATCCATCTATGCCATTCTACGTGATTTTCAGATCTTGAAACTGTACATCCTACTAGGTCTTGGCCCAAAAGATAGTATCAACAACAGCAGCTTGTGAGTGCTAACGTCTGCCACAAGTGATCCCTGTAGGTTCTCTGGCAATTCCCCATCCCACCCTTCCTGGGTAGAGAAGAAGAAGAATCCTACCATGGTCAGGTAGGATTAGTGGTGCAGAATCAGTGCAGAGAGCTGCTCCATCACATTCCCGGTTAATACAGTCCGGGTTAGCTTAGTTGGAGGAGGTCCTAATGAAAAGATAGATCTTAAAAATCTGTGTTTTAACAATACCTGCTAAAAAGTGGTCTGTAGGGCCACATCCTAGAGCTGAAATCTCTCCAGGCAATTGGAATAGCAATGTAGTGCTACCACTGTTCTCCCCCAGGATAAAAAAAGAGCTGCCTCCCCAGACCCTAGGTGAAACAGAGCTTAAATGAAGGGAAGACTGACAGACCATGACCAAAATTGTATTTACATTGATGAGCAAATATTAGTCATGGCAAAAACATGCATATTTAGTAAAGTTATTTATCGTTAGATTTACTCTTTTGTTCTGTTTTTATTTCCATTCTCCCTGCAATATAATGGATTGTTTTTCTCAGCATAATGAAGTTGAATGAAAAGGAAGAAAATTCATAGCTTTTACTTTTTTTTGTAGTTTGGAAAACAAGAACTTGAGGAGAAAATGCAGTATGACATACCCATTGCTGCAAATGTTATATGCTAATTCAGATAATTGAAAAATGCAAGACGACATAATTATCTGACATAGTTCGTAAAAATTGCTGCTATTGCAGTGTTAACTTAAAAAGTGAGTAAATGTAGGAATACCTTCTTGCCCACAGAGGTCAGGGAAGGGTACTATCAGCTGAAAATACTGTCATTATTCATAGGGCTGCAGTTCAGCTGGTGTAAAATATGATGTACTGTCATTTAACAGGCCCACAAAAATCATAAAAATCTGTTTGAATCATGTAATCACAGGTACCTCTGGGACAGCTTCTTTGTCCTAAAGAAGAACTGAAGACATTTTGGAAAGCACATCCACTTTATGTCTTCATCCAAGGAAACAACCACAAATCAATTAGATTAGAGCAGTGACTGGGTGATACAGGAGTTAAGGTTGTGCATGTCAGTATTTCTATTAGGTTGATAAGTAACCTGCTGTGAAAAATCTAAACAGTAGCATACATGGTCTCTGCAAATAAGTTGTTGTATTATTTTCCCTAAATTTTAAATCATTGGTCATTCTGAACTCATGTCAGCTTCATTTTGCTGCTGTGTGCCTGCTAACTCCAAGAACATCCTTGTGCAGATATTAATACCTGAAATACCATGTGTGAATTTATCTGGTAAGGTTTTGAAAATGAATTCTCAGTTAGTCTCTGTTGGTGGTAATGGAGGAGTTAAGGATCCCAGCAATTTTGTGGAATGTAGGCTTTAAAAATTTATTCATAAAAAATGATTCAGCAAGTTTAGTCATCTTGGGTTTCTTTAATGAAAAGTTGTTTAAATATATAAACACATAAAGTAAATATTCAACTAAAAATGATTCACAGATGCATTTTTAAAGCTTCCATGACAGATTTTAATATAAAGTTTAAACAAAATTGCCAGAATAAAGCTTGTGGATATTGAATTCTTGGCTTTGTTTTTCTTTTAGGAATATATGATATGTTCATTAACAGAGATCCACCCATAGAGAAGTCTTGCAAAATAGACAAGATCTTAAATAGGCCAAATTAACTTGAAAGGAAGAAAAAGGCAAAGCTACACATACTACCAGTGGAAACAGAGAAGACTTAGTAAGTCACAAAGCCATTTCTTCATTGCAAAGACTATGTGTAATGCCATTAGACATGAAGGTAAAAAGTGGAAACACCATGTCCCAAGGTAGACTTCGCACAAAACATTTTTCCAACCACTCACCTGGAAGTCAGGATACTCAAAGGGTTCATTTTCTTTGTCACATCAGAGTCACAGAGGGGCTGATGTTGGAGGCACCTCTGGAGACCATCTAGCCTAACCTCTGCTTGAGCAAGGACAGCCAGAGCAGGCTGGCTTTGAATATCTCCAAGGATGGAGACTCCACAACCTCTCTGGGCAACCTGATCCTGTGCTTGACCACCTTCTCTTATGTTTAAACAGAATCTCCTGTATTTCAGTTTGTGCTTGTTGACTTTTGACCATTCACCGGGCACCACTGAGAAGAACCTTTGTCTGAACAATCCCAGCTCACTCAGCCTCTTGCTCCAATTCCTTAATCATCTTCATGGCCCTTTGCTGGACTTGCTCCAGTATGACCTTGTCTTTCTTGTACTGGGGAGATCAGCTCTGGACCCAACGCTCCAGCTGTGTCTCCCGAGTGCTGAGCAGAGGGGAAGGATCACCTCCCTCAACCTGCTGGCAAGACTCTGCCTAATACAGCCCAGGATACCACTGTCCACCTTTGCTGCAAAGGCACATTCCTGGCTTATGGTCAGCTTGGTGTCCACCAGGACCCCCAGGGCCTTCTCTGCCAAGCAGCTTTCCAGCTGCTTGGTCCCAGTATGTACTGGTGCATGGGGTTGTTCCTCCCCAGGTGCAGGACTTTGCACTTCCCCTTGATGAACTTCATGAGATTCCTGTCAGCCCATTTCTCCAGCATGTCCAGGTCCTGCTGGATGGCAACATGACCATCTGGTGTGTCAGCCACTCCTCCCAGTTTTGTGTCATCTGCAGACTTGCTGAGGTTGCACTCTGTCTCATCCGAGGTCATTAGTGAAGAGGTTGAGCAGTGTCTGTACCAAGGGAAGTAGATGCTATACCCTCAACAATAATAAATAGATTTCTACATAAGATAAATGCTCAGTGAATGAAAATGACACGTACTTTTTTTTTCCATTTTCCCCCTCACTAGCAGTACAGAATAGAACACAAGTGCACCTTGGGGAACAAAATTAATATATCCAAATAAGGTTTTTTGCATCTTGTAAACAAGCTCTAAATATTTTTCATAATACATTCAATCTCTTTTTAAACTTTATGGCTGTATCATGAAGGAACATTCAATTTGTTAGCCAACTAATCAAGAAAAAAAGAATTTACATATAAATTTTTAACAATGTGTTTTGAAATTAAATCTTAGTTGAATTGACCTCTATGTCTGTACTAAACCTAGGGACTAGCTCTATTTTTCAATGGACCTGTAATACATTGAATACTATTACCAAGAATAAAGGTATTTTTGACAAACTGTCTTTGGAAATGCCTTTTAAAACTGTAAGTATAGGTTGAAAAATAAAATTTAATTGCTTGGCTTTAAGTTAACCCTGCAGAATATTGATAATAATATTTTATCTAAGTTATTATTGTTTTGTTTCAGGAATCCACATTATAATCACATTAAGACACTTCGGGGTTTCTACCCTAACAATAGCATGTCCTGCTGTGACATTACTTAAATGTGCTTGCAATTTACTCTCCCTGCTGACTATTCATTTGTCTTTTCTAGACATAGATTGATAGCAACTTTTACCAAGTTGTATTTATTTTATTAAGAAGAGTGTTGATCAATACCACATGAGCTGAGACAATCAAATTCATTTTTCTAATGATAGCGTTTTTCCAGAAAGCCTGATGAGATGTATTTATTTGTACCATACCTTACAATCAATTACTCCATACAGATGGTTAGCGAGATAATAACCAAATGATCAAACAATGATAATTGTTTCCTCATTTAGCAAGACTGGTTACTCTGCAGGAAAATTTGAGCAATGCTGGGAAGTTAATGCAAATCCAGAATTATGGACCCTTACTGTTCATCCCAGAAAGCCAGACACATCCAGTTTGGCTGTTTTGAGACTGTTGTAAGACACATTGACTTGCTGGGAACCAGGTATTTGGGAATATAGCACTAAATACCACAGATGGAGACAAGCCGCTTATTTCTGTGGCAGCCCTATATCGAGTAGATATGAACGTGTTAATGTGAAAAGGGGCATTAAATACTTCTTCGTACTGAAATATAGACAGAGTCTATATTCTTCACTGTAAAGGCATACAGAGAAGCAACCAACATCCTCAAAAGTGCTTAAGCCAGATTTTTGACACCATTTTAGTACTGAAATGACATTAATTTAGTCAGTTTACTTAAGATTATTCACATGAAGGCAGTAAGTAGCCAAACATGATAAAGTGTGTAGAAGAGCTTTAAAGTTGCTTTCAGATACTTCAATTTAAACAAATTTCTCAGTAAACCAAAGCCACTCTGAGTCACGTTCGACATCCCTCCTGAGTGGAAATCTCCCTGGGGGTAAAGCCCAAGGTCTGCAGCAATACTCCAGGGGGGACTCCCATTTAGTCCTGGGCGAGGGCAAGCAACGTGCAGGCTCTGCACACCACCTCTGCAGGTGTACTAGTGCTGAATTAGCTAAAGCCAGAGATTTGTTCCCCTCATTGAATATTAATTTGACTGTAACAAGGTCAAGCTAAAATGTGTACTTCCGGACATCAGTGAAGAGTGCATGAGGAGTGGCTGAGCTCATGAAGGTGGGTTTTTACACCCTCCTGGATTCTCTGATGTCTCATAAAGGGTGAGCTTATCTTTATTCTCAGTGCTGGCACTAATATCCTCCCTCTCCTCCAGCTTCTGGCTTTTATGAAATTAGAAGGAATCTAATAACTCTGTGAACTCCATCGCTTTGTTAAATTTCATTATAAATGCTTAATGGTTTAAAAAGACACTAGTGCAGATAACTGGACAGGTAAACAGACACATGAGTCTGCAAGCTTATATATATAGCTTATATATGTAGCCTATACATATCTAAAAATAAATTTCTCCTTGGTCATGTTAACAATCTTTTCCTAATTCTGCAGTAATATTAGAAAGAAAAAGCCTTACTAGCAGCAAATGCAGTTAAAGCTAATTTTGTCTTAGTCTCATTCTCCAAAATGACAAAGCACGAAGACTACATTTTATACAGGTGAACTACCAACAGTTTGGAAATTACATATTTAAGTAATGAATGAATTCCCTCTAGGTTTCTTAACTCAGCATGGCCTAAATTAGTTATATACCTCTCTTGTATCCCAAGCCAGAAGCATATGCATCAAATACACAGTAGTATGTAGAAATCTACAGAAAACTGTGCAGCAAGTGGTAGAAATTAATTCCTTATGTTACACTGAAGTGGTACCGCT